>NW_006159713.1:5895482-5943145 GCF_000334495.1 Tupaia belangeri chinensis | reverse complement strand
TGCGCTCACCAGACAGACAGAGAGAGACAGAGAGATAGAAAGCAAGAAATCACCCCCCAGGGGGGATGGCCACACCACATTACCTTCTCCTCCATTCTCCTCTCAGGATCCTGGGCACACATGCACACACACCCAGCGTGAGTTTAAGCCACCGGGTCCGGGACTCGAACCACAGTCGACTACGTGGGAGTCCAGTGACATAGCCATTACGCTAACTGCTGGTCCCTTCCCAGTTGTTTCTAATCTTTTGGTTCCCATAAGCAAATGCTTCAATGAATACCTATATACCCTCATCTGTTTATATATCAGCCATGTTCATGTGTGGAATACATTCATAGACATGTAGTTACTGGCTCGGTGGCTCTGTGTAATTTTCATAAACATGCTGTAGGTGTGGCAAAAATGCTGCTATCCTTACAGGTTTTAGTAGTTTTTACCAACAACAGTGTATGGAAGGGCCTATTCCTCATCCTTTATCTGTTTAAGGGCACTTTCACTACTAATATTACAATGTTGTAAACCCATTTCCTCATATCCTACACCTTTTTAACATTTATTTGTTCACATGCCTACATGTGCCAGGCACTGTGCTAGACAGTGGGAATATAGCTATGAACAAGGATGAAGTTATTCTTGTCCTTGTTTGTATGTGGAATCCTGAGTTCTCACAGTTGCTGGAAAACACAAGGCACTCAGTAAATGTTTCCTGAAACACTTGCTTTCCAATCAAAAAAAAAGGGGAGATATCAAAAGGTATTTTTAGGATGTTATGCTAAGTGAAATAAGTCAGTGACAAAATGACAACTACAGTACTGTATGATCCCACTTACATGGGTATGCAGTCAAAATTAAATAGTAATAGAGGTTGCAGGGTAGCACAGTGGTAGAAGGTCACACGGGAAATTCTCAGTTTGAGTCCCTGAGTACGCTGGGCACATACTTGTCCACTATCTGGGGCTGGCTGAGGGTTGGGATTGGATGATGGCAATGAGATCCTGTTGTGGGTGCTGTTTCTGTTTCTCTTGCTCATGGAAGAAATTAGTAAATAAACTTAAGAAAAATTGTGGTGAGAGGAAGGGAATGAAGAAGAAAAACAAAGAAGTAAAATAGGGCATGTGTACTCACCAGAAAGACAGAGAGAGATAGAGAGACAGAAAGCAAGAAATTACCCCCCCCCCCAGGGTGATGGCCATGCTGCATTCCCTTCTCCTCCATCTTGGGCACGCATGCACACAAGCCAGGTGTGAGTTTAAGCTGCTGGGTCTGGGACTCGAACCACGGTCAATGGTTGCTACATGGGAATCTAGCAACATAGCCATTATGCTAACTGCTGGTCCCAAAGAAGTAAAACATTTAAAAGACAGAAAAATGGAAAATTATCTGTTGATGATAACATGCATGATAATTTTAACTGGACTAATATACAGTGTATTCATGCTGGGGAAACTCATTTTGCATGTTGTAATGATGTACAGTGGTAGTATGTATAGAAAATAAAATAGGGGCCAGCAAATGGTATAGCAGTATGTTGTTGGACTCCCACATAGTCGACCACAGTTTGAGTCCAGACCTGGTGGTCTGAAAATCATACTGGTGCATGTGCATATGTGCCCAAGATCCTGAGGGGAGAATGGGGAAAGGATTGTGGTATGACTTTCACCCTTGGGGTGGGGGGGTGATTTCTCACTTTCCCTCTCACTGTCTCTCTCTCTCCAGAGAGCATACATGCCCTAAGGCAAAAACCTCTTTTAAACAATCAAACAAACAAACAAGAAATATATATATATATTTAAAAAGTAGTTATAAAATTAGGTGAGAGATTATGTAGGTAAAGCATAATAATTTCAGGGATGTAAATGTAAAAAAGAAAAATTGTGGGCTAGCCCTGAAATACAGCAGCTAAGCAGGATCCCACATGGGTAGCCAGGGTTGGAGTCCCCACCTGGCAGATTGAAATAATACACCAAACTCATGCCAAGGATGGAACATTATAAGGAGGAGGAGTATGTAATGATTAGGCCCTGTTGGATGATTCTCTCTCTCTCTCACTTGTGCACATGTACACACAATTCTGGCATAAAAAGAAAAACTTTTATTTGGGCTTTATTTATTTATAAAGAATTATTTATTTAATTTTTATTCATTCATTCATTTTAATTTGATCAAAGAGAGACATAGAGAGAGAGACAGAGACAGAGAAAGTGAGAAAGCAAGTCACTGGATCCAGGACTTGAACTGTAGTTGGCCATGTGGGAGTGTCCAGCACCTTAACCACCACATCAACTGTTGGTCCCCTGGGCTCTATTTTTAAAAATCCTCAGAAATTCAGTCTCAGAAAGAATAGTAGTTGCTGGGGCTGAGGGAAATGGAGAGTTATTAAAAACAATGGGCAGGAGCCACAAGTGGTGTAGTGGTTACAGCAATGTATTCCCACATGGCCTACTACAGTTCGGGTCCTGGACCAGGCGTCTTGAAAATCATGCCAGGCGTGTGTGTGTGTGTGTGTGTGTTTGTGTGTGTGTGTGTGAGACAGAGAGAGAGAGAGAGACTGTATCCAAAATCCCAGGAGGAGAATGGAGAAGGGACTGTGGCAGATCATTGCCCCTGAGGGGTGATTTCTCACTGTCTCTATTTCTCTCTGGTGAGCACAGGCTCCCTAACAAAAACCTCAGAAAAAAAAAGGGGGGGGGCATAGAGTGTAAGTTGCAAGATGTTACAGTTGTAGAGAACTGCTGCATGACAATGTGCATATAGTTACTGTACACTTAAAAATGGTTAAGATGGAAACATTTATGCTTTTTACAATTTTATTTTTAGGCACAAAAAGTAGCATGAGACAGATGGCCAGGAGACAATCTTATGAGCCTAGTCTGAAAACGAGGGTGAGGAGGGGATAGATAATTTTCAAAGAAAAAAAGAGTAGACCGGCCAACACATCTTTCCAGTCCTCTCACTCTTGTATGTGAACAAGTGACCGTAAAAGTCTTACGAATTAGCAGAGATAACATATCACAGCAAAAGCTCTCTCTATGATTTTCCTCTGACAGTGAAAGGTATTAAGTATTCTCTCTCACACCGCTTTCAGAGCTTAAGCCAGGAAGACAACCTGAGATTCATACTTCTTGTAGGGTGACCCTTCTTCAACAGCCAGAACCAGAGTTCCCTTGAAAGCAAAGCAAGCTGGGACCACGTGGGAGTCTGGGCGACTACATTCCCCAGTATACATTGCTCCCCTAAGGCGCAGCCAATGACGAATAAGACGCTGTGGTTTTCGCGACAAAATGGGCGGATGTGGAGTCAAATATGTATATTTGACTCCAGATCCCAGGGTGCAAAGCGACCCAACGTAGTCACAGCCTGGCTTGGCATCTGGTGTCTGGCGTTCCCCGCCAAGGAAACACGAGGGGGCGGGGAAAGTTTCGATTGGGAATCCCCTCAGTCTACCGGACCGTGACATTTCGAGAGTTCGGAAAGTGGGGGGAAGCTATTTAACTCACGGTAGTTCCCGCGCAGAATGGCCAGGAGTTACGAGCCTCCTTCTCATATTTATTGTTTCTCAGAGGCAGTGCCAGACCCCCATTGGCCGAAGACCTACAAGGCAGGTGGGAAGTCCGTGAAACACCAAATCGAAGTTCTTTTCGTTTCTCTATTGGCCCTAGCTTCAAGCGCAGGCGCAAGGGCTCCGACTCCTGTCCCTAGGGCCTGGTAAACGGCAATAGGCCAAAGCCCGCGAAGGTAGGAGTCGGGATTGGTAGTTGCTAGCAGGAGCCTGGTTTCTTCCTCGATTTCTGCAAGTGATAGTGTGTGATTGGTTTAAATCCGCGGGCACCGGTCGGTGATTGGGCGGGAGTCACAGGCGAGGTGCAATCATTGGCTGGTGCTGGGACCATCCCTCGTCGGGCGGGCAGCGAATGATGAAATGGGAACGGGGAGGGGAAAGGCCGCGACGTGAGCGCGCGACCTCCGGCGCCATTTTGTAGAGAAACAAGCGGAGTTAACCGAAGAGGGGGTCGAGGAGAGCCGGAGTCGGGGACTCAGGAGTTTCCTGTGTCCAACGCCGCCGGAGCCGCCTGAGGTGAGGTGGGCTGTGGTCAAGAGCTGGGGTAAGCTGGCAGTGCCAGCCTGGGAACGGAGTGCCGGTGGGAGAAAGGACTGGGGTGGCCCTGAGCCACTGAAAGCGTTTCTCGGAGCTCCGCGGAGTGGGGGGCAGCTGGGACCTGGACATGGGGCGAGGCGGGAGAGGGCAGACTCTCCCCCTGGCTTACCTGGGCTTCGCGCTCTGAGGAGGAAAGGCCGGCGTGAAGGCTCCAGGAAGCGAAGGCAGAGCGCGGGGTGAGACCCAGGGTGGCCCCGGGCCGGGCCTGGAGGCTCGGGGGCACCACTGGTGGCAGTTCGGGCTCTTGGGCCTCTAATCGTGCAGGCCAGCATCCTGCTCACACCCAAAGTGCTCTTCAACTGTTCCTTTCTCTGAGCTTCCGTTTGAGTGCAGTGGGCTTCGGCCCGGGAGGCCTCATTCTGCGGTCGTGGGGACCGTGTTTGGAGTTGTTGCAGCCTCCTGGTTCTTCTGCATGTCCTCGGAGTTACCACTCTCCCCCCTCCGCAGTCCCCAGCACGTTGTCAAGCCCCCTCCCCCCCTTGTTTCGGGTGTCTGCTGGTGGGAGGGGCGGGCAGGAGCAAGTACTTCCTTATTACTTTTTGCTACAGGTTTTGTTCCACTCGCGCGCTTGGGCGCTCACACTTAATCCGAAGTCGGCCCCCACCCACTCGGCCCAATGTCTGTGCAGTAGTGGCGGTTCTGCTCACCGGGGGATGTGTTCCTCTCGCGAACTAAGCACTTAACGGGCTTCAAGGTTGATGAGAGATTTGCTGCAAGTTTTGCAGGTGTTAAACTTAAGGCCAAGCACAATATTTTTTTTTCAGTACCTCTCGCTCTGCAGAATTCACTCAATTGAGCTCACAGATGTTATCCCCATGAAAAGTGAACTTTGTAATTTGGGGGGAAAAAAATCTTGAATATCTGTGAGCTTAGTGACCCGAAGTATTGTATTTAAAATAAACTTTATGAAGAGTAAACTCACCTTAAGTTACCCAAGCGAATGTCACATTTCTTAGGACTACTAAAAAGTTTGTTTTCTTCCTAAAAACGGAGTAACAGTACATATTTTATCTACCTTTTCTCTGCAATTTGGTCTCCTTTGACTACTTCGGGATGTTTTTAAAAAACCGTCAATAATTGTTTATAATTATACTTTTTGGGAAGAAAATTCTGAAAATTTCTCCCTTGACAGTTCCTTAGGAATGATGAGTATACACGGATGAAAATAACGAGAGAGTTGGTAAAATGTTAGAAAATAGATCAAGCAGATTAAGAACAAATTGTTTTTGTAAAGATAGTTGAGATTAATACCTCAGTCCAGGTTAGCAATCCTACCCTTTCAAAGATGGACAAGCATATTATTTAATTATTAATAAGATATAGCAACAATTTATTCATGTTTTTAAAGACACTGCAGTTTGTTACCTTGTCTAAGGAAAAAAGTGGATTGAGGATACATACAGTTTTTTAGCTAGCTGTGCTGTGATAAAACTACTTTGGTGTGTTGGTCCCTTTTCAACAAGTGTGTGTCCCAAGTCTTAGTGGAAACTTAACAGATCTAGAATCAAGTCATAAAGACTTAGCAATTAATAACTGAAAATATTTCTTTTTCTTACCTAAGATTGTAAATAAGTTGAAGGCAAGATTTTGTGGCATTGATGATGGAACATAACTGAAATGTTCTTGCTTTTTAGCTCATTTAAATTTCTCGTTTCTTAATCCCTGAATGTCTCTTCGATATTTAGATTCTGTTCTCTTTAGTATAGATTTTGTCAGGTGAAGTACTACGACATCTTCTTTGGGTTCAGTTGTTGAGAAAAACTACATGAAGACAGAAAAGGAAATGCCTTCTCCAAAACATGTATAAAGTCTAATCTCCGATTATCTTCACATGTTACTTTCTCTAAGTATGATTTTGTTACATTATGGTGTAGTTATGAGAGCCTTTCTTTGTAACCAGCTTAAATTCATAAATTACTTAAATCATGAGATAACAAATCTCTGGTACTTAGTGCCACAGAAAGGAATTTTTCACAATTTTAATTGAATACTCTAAGACTAATTTTTTGGTAAAATATTTGTTGTGCTTTTTAAATTCACAAAAATAGTTGTCTGCCATTTAGAAATTCTCTGTTTCATAAATTTGTATATTTTATAAAGGAACAAAAACTACCAAGTTACAAAAAAATGCTGAAGTGTTTCTTAAACATCCCTCTAATCAAACTAAATATCCTACTGAGAAGTTTCAAAATGACATCCACTGAGTCTTACTTTGAAGCTTTATGTATAGAAAAATCCAGTAATTCTTTTCTGCTTGCTCATACTTTTTAAGCTGCAGTGAGCTCCAAGTCTTCTGTACCTTTATGTACAATATTTTAAAAAATACTTTTCACTCAGCTTTGTAAGAATGTAGCAAATCAAAACTTTGAGGAGGCACTAAATGTGAAATCCTTTGTTGAGATGTGAAGGAAATGCAACCTTCAAGAGTGTATGATATGGATATAAGAAATAAACATTTTCGTCTTTAATTCTGGAAAGCTCAGCGTAAACCTTCAGGATATAAAAATCTTGGTTAATTTTGTTAAGTAGAAGAAAATTCTTAGAACTTGAATGAGGTGTTAAACTGTCTGCAGGAGAGTTTTTTGTTTTTGTTTTTTAAATCCTGAGAATATAGGAATAAACATAGTTAGTTTCTTGCACTTTCACAAAATGCTTCTGATACTGGATGTGTTTGAATTTTTTCACACATCAGTCAAGCACTCCATTTTGTAGTGGACACCACTACTTCAATTCTAACATCATCTACCTATCAGGCATCAGGTGCTACAGGTCGAAGGCTCATTCCCATAACACTGCCATTTTTGATGGCAGTTCTAAGCCCAGGGTTGTTTTACCTGTTTTTCTAACTGACCAGCTATAAGTTAGGGTTTCTGTGACTTTGTCCTTGGAGTTAATTTGCTAGAGTGGCTCTCAGAATTCATGGAAACATTTATGTTTGACAGTTTATTATAAAGAATATAACAGAGCCAACTGGTGTGTAGTGGTTAAGGTGGCTGGATCTTGCATGGCCAACTTCACAGTTTGAGTTCTAGACCCAACAGCTTGAAAAATGAGCCAAAATGTCAAGAGGAGAATGGAGGAGAAAGTGTTATGGGAATGACTATCCCCGCTGTGGGGTAACTTATCACTCCCCCACCCCCTAAGTGTACTGTCCTATACCAAACTTTAAAAAAAAAAAAAAAGTATATTACAAAGGATACAGATGAAAAGTTGGATAGGATGAAGTGTGGGATTGGGGGCATGGAGCTTCCAGACCCTCCCCAGGTATGCCACCCTCTCAGAACCTGAAATATCCACCTGGTTACCTTTCTGGAAGTTCAGCAAACCCATCCTTTCTAATTTTGTGGAGGCTTCATTACATAGGCATCCTTGAATAAGTCTTTGGCCATTGGTGACCTTCAACCCTCCCCCACTTCTTGGAGGTTGCAGGGTGGGGCTGAAAGTCCCAGTCTTCTAATCTGGTCTTGGTCCACCAGCCACAATCTTGAAGCTACCTAGGGGACTATTGACCATCAGTGAACTCATAAGCATACAGAAAAATGCTTATTACTTCCAGAGTCTAAGGCTTTTAGAAATTGTTTGCCTCGAGGGAGATGAAACTGGAACTTGAATCCCTTACATCAAAAAGATGTGTAACTCCAAAAGATAACGCCACATTAATAGGATCTCAATCATTAAAGTAGTGCAGTTCATCATATTACATGACAGTCAGCGGGAGGCTGCTGAGGTATGCAGTCTTCCTTAGGTTTCTTGTTTCTTCCAAAAGCAGAAGTGGTCTTTACAAACATGTAACCTCACCTTTTCAGGCATACACTGTATTTGAGCTAAGAGACATTGTCATCTTTTTATCTTAATCTTTCAAGGTGTTAATGTGATACTGGATTTCCCTCAGTTCATACCCTACTTACTCACTTTATTCTCAGTTACTGTCGTTCCTCCTCTGCATTAATGGTCATTTTCATTTTTAGAAGGAACATTAGAATTGGCTACTGTGCTGGTCTAGATTGCAGGCAGCAGTACTAATCTAAGCAAATGCTTCTCCCTCAGTCAGTTTACTCTCAAGGGTAAGGTTCATCTTTACCACCAAGCAATATAGTTGCATTCACTCATAGAACAAAAACAAACAACTTTAAGTTATTTATAAGTTAAACAGAAAAGGGAATTTATAGGTCTCACAAAGCTAATTTCAAATAAGGGTCAAACCTTGAGATAATGTAATCGAGACTACCAGCAGCTGGACTGGATGGGAATGACAGATATGTCTGCTGACACTGAGAAAGTGAGGGTCTTGGACTGTCTGGTAGCCTAGTGGTTAAGGGGGCCAGGTCATATGTGATTGATAAGTTCTAAAAGCATTCTCATTGGACCAAAATAGGGTTTTATGGAGATGGGGAAAGGGACAAGTTTGGATAAGAGTGTATTAGCAGAAACTATCTGAAGCAAATTGGTGGTGGTAGTCCATTGAGCAGGATGTGTGATGAGCCCTAAGTCAAAATTGGAATTATCTTGAGAAAGAATGTCTCATTCAGGTCATTAACTAATACGTAGGCTAATCAGCCACCACCTCCTTTCTGTTCTCTTGACTTTAGCATAGCAATCTTTTCTCTGTATAAACTTTACCTTTATCCCCAATTTTGTCAGATGGAATGAAGGCACAGCCTTGTCTATCAGACCTTTAAGAAATTAAAACATGTATTTATTAATAATAGAGTACGTACATGCGTATGTGCCTGAGAGAGATTTGGGGGGTGGAGGAGAGAGGGGACACTCTCCACAACATTTTGTTGCACAGTGTTTATATTCCTCTAGTCCTCATAACCGGTTGGATCCTGGGTACTTGTGTATGTGCCTGATGTGTTTCAGGCTGATCTGGCCAGGGATTCAAGCTGGTTGCCATGTGGGGTCCACCGTCTTTTGAATAGCACATTGCTACTGCTCCATGGAGCTAGCCTGGCCCTTTGAAATTTTGACCTAGGGTTTAAAAACATAAAGAGTTTCTTGAATCATCTCTGCTAAACAGCACTTCTGCAGCCCTTGTTCAGTAACCACTGCATTTAATAGTGAGGCAAATTGAGATGTGGAAAAGAAAAATTACACCAACGTACTCCACCTTTGGCAAGAATTGTAATCAACATTTCCCCCTCCTTCTCTGGATACATCAGGGTAACAGGGATGTGGTGGG
This sequence comes from Tupaia belangeri chinensis, assembly GCF_000334495.1. NCBI lineage: Eukaryota > Metazoa > Chordata > Mammalia > Scandentia > Tupaiidae > Tupaia > Tupaia belangeri. Next base: position 5,933,807 of record NW_006159713.1, on the reverse strand, counting down.
GACATTTCGTTTTATGCCACTCATGCTGAGTGTGTGAGCACACACTCTTGAAGGCATGTAAGTCACCTCTTCATGGTTTTTATCTCCCTCTGCGTTACACAATGTTTTATTTCCCATTTCATTTCTCTATCAAACTTAATACTCTGAGGATGTCTTTCTGCCCATCATTGGACATAATGGACTGTAACTGTGTGTCTCTTGGCCTGAAGAAATGATATTTGGCTGTCTATATCTGCTATATCTTCCACTCTTGTCCTTTAGCACTCTGAACATTTGCATCTTCCACAGTAAATGAAGCCCAGTCCAGAGACTTCTTATCAAGACCCATTTGTAGCTTCCCAGGACTATCAGTAACAGTCTCACTCGTCAGGCTATGTTCAGTGCCCTTCTACCAGACGATCCGCCCTGTTGCCATCCATAGTTTCTGTCTTGCTGGCAGATGAAACAATTCTTATTGACAGTATATGCCTGAGAGAGTGCTAAGGGAATGTGTCTAGATTCCACACTTCTCCACATGGCTGTAGTACCCCTATAACTATTTTTATGGGCCGAGGTGGTGGCCACATTTCGTGTTTGTCAGTTCTAATCACCTTCCCAACCTGAAAGTTTTTTGTGGTAGGCTTCAACATGTCCCACGCCTCTCAAATTTCCACAGGGCTTTGCCCCCATATGGTTACACCTATAATAATCTTGGTTTCCATTGCCCTGCTGCCTAAGTGGATGGCCAGGCCATTGGCCACTGCTCAGTTTTTCCATCATTGCTAAAAAACAGCATGCCCACTGAGCTGATTTGTTTTTACCTTTGATCAGAGTCATATCCTTACTAATAGGATATTGTCTATTCACTTTGGAGTCTGCCATTCATAACCTCTGCAGTTCTCTGTTGGTCATTTGATAACTTTGTTTAGTATTTAGGTTTTTGACATAGGGTGATAGAGAGAGGGGAGGTGAGAAATTATCCCCCCCCCTATTGGGGAGGATGGCTGGCCATGCCACAGTTCCTTCTCGGGATTTGGACACACATGCACATACTGTGTGTGATTTTCAAGTTGCTGGGTCTAGGATTGGCCATGTGGGAGTTCAGTGCCTTAACCAGCGCACCACCTGCTGGCCCAGTTAAGAACTGTTTTAAGGGGCTGGCAGGGAGGATGGTGGTTAAGGCACTAGACTTTCATGTGGTCACCTGTGCTTTGTATCCTGGACCTGGCATTTTGCTTTCTCTCTCTCTCTCTCTCTCGTCAAATTAAGAAGATAAATAGCAATAATAAATTAAATCTTTTTTTTTTTTGAATTAACTGTTTTAAGGCACTGCGGAATTGAGCAGCTTCTCACACAGTTTGACTCAGTCCCAGGAAAAGTGGCTCCCTGTTTGTGATATTTCCTCCTATTCCCAGGGAGCATGATTATATATAAACCATTTTGGCTTCATTGTGGAACTCTTCTAGACACTGCCATCCATATTAGTGTTTCTCTGGGGCCAGCCCATGGCCTGATGGCTTTGGTGGCTGGATCCAACATGGCCAATTGCACAGTTTGAGTTCTGGACCTGATGAGAGAACCATGCTAGGTATGTGTCATGCATGTCCCAATTCTTGATAAGACAGAGAAATGGAAGAGAAGGAATTGTTGATGTGACCATATACCTTTGGGTGCTTTCTAACTCCCTTTCCCCTCTCTGGTGAGCACACACTCTTTGGCAAAAATTTAAGATACGTGTATTTAGGGGCCATCAGGTGGTGTGGTGGTTGAGACACTGGACTCCTACATGGCTGATCTTGGTTTGAGTCCTGGACCTGGCAGCTGGTAAATCATGCTAGATAGATGTTTGTGTGTTCCCAAAATCCCAAGAGAAGGGATTGTGGTGTGACCCATGTCCCTCATCCCGGGAGGGGGAAGGGTGATTTCTAACTTTGCTTCTCACTGTCAGTGTGTCTGTCTGTCTGTCTCTCATAACTGTACATGTCCTTTGGCAAAATCTTTTTTAAAAATGGGCTTTCTTTGTCACCCAAGACATTTCAGATTTCAAGATCATTGTATTTCCCTCAGTCGTTAAGTATTGCCTTAATTGGGAATCAGCAGTTAGCGTAATGGCTATGTCGCTGGACTCCCACGTAGTCGACCGCGGTTCACGTCCCGGACCTGGTGGCTTAAAACTCACACCGGGCACGTGTGCGTGCGTGCCCAAGATCCCAAGAGGAGAATGGAGGAGAAGGGATTGTGGCGTGACCATCCCCCCGGGGGGGGTGATTTCTCGCTTTCTGTCTCTATGTCTCTCTGTCTGGCGAACGCACACGCCCTATAGTGGGGGAAAAAAAATCTCAAAAGAAAAAAAAATGTATTGGGAACCAGCAGTTAGCGTAATGGCTATGTCGCTGGACTCCCACGTAGTCGACCGTGGTTCCTGTCCCGGACCCAGTGGCTTAAAACTCATGCCGGGCGCGTGTGCGTGCGTGCCCAAGATCCCGAGAGGAGAATGGAAGAGAAGGGATTGCAGCGTGACCATCCCCCCTGGGGGGTGATTTCTCGCTTTCTGTCTCTATGTCTCTCTCTGTCTGTCTGGCGAGCGCACGCGCCCTACAGTGAAAATCTCTCAAAAAAAAAAAAAAACGTATTGCGGATTTTTATGTCTTCTATTTTACAATACTAGATATAGGAAATATTTCCCAGTTGTCCAGCTCTACGGTACAGGGAGGTAAAAGATGCAATTATTTTATGCAAAGTGTATTAAAATAGATAACTCTTATAATTGTGTTAGGTACACCAACATTTACTTTCCTAACTGTAGGCCCTGTTAGGACTTTGACAGTTTGAATTTACAGTATTAGGTAGGAAAGTGTTCGCCAGCCAGACATGCTCATGTCCATGAAATATTTAGGTAAAGGAGGTATAGCATCTTCAAATAAAGTCTGCTTAAGCATTCTAACTTTTATTTATTTACTTTCAAGTCTTTAATGTATGATAGAATGCATACATATATGAGGAGACAGGGGATCCTCACAGGACTTGTTTGTACTGAAATCCTCAACTCCAGCCTGCCAGGTGAGCCATGGGCTTAGTGCATATTCTGGCCATTCTAGCTTACTGCGGTCCATATGTGGCCTTCAGCCCCAAAATTTGGTAATGCACCATGGAGTCTAGGCCCAACTTCTATAATCTTAACTCTTAAATTTCTGTTCTCTGCCTGATTGTACCTCGACAGGGATTCACCAATGGTTTTTGGTGCATCAGTGGGTGAGGCTTCTATATGAAAGAGTACCAGGAATTTCTCTTTACTACCCTGTGATCATTTTACTCACTTGTGTAGGTAAGGCTTCCGGTCTCCACCCTGGGGTTTGAACCTGTAGATCCTTATCCATTTGTCAGTCTTTGTCTTGAATAATATGCCTTTTTGCCCCAAGCAGTTTTAGACCAGATTTCTTAGTGTAGTCTTTGCCTTCTGACTTTTTAAATTTCTCCAAGGGGGCTTCAAAATGTTTATGGAAAAATGGGGATATCAGCAGTTAGCGAAATGGCTATGTCGGTGGACTCCCATGTAGTTGAGCGCGGTTAGAGTCCCGGACCCGCTGGCTTAAACTCAGGCTGGGTGCGTGTGCGCCCAAGATCCTGAGAGGAGGATGGAGGAGAAGGGATTGCAGCGTGGCCGTCCCCCTGGGGGGTGATTTCTCGCTGTCTGTCTGTCTGTCTGTCTGTCTCTTTCTGGTGAGCACATGCGCCCTACAGCAAAAACCTGTCCAAAAAGAGGGGGAAAAAAAGTTTATGGAAAAATGGAGTTCAACTGCAAGTTTAGGGCAGGCCCTGTAGCACAGCTGTTAACTGCACTATGTATGAAGCTGGATCCCACATATCCAATCACAGTTTGAATCCCAGCCTGGTGGCTTAAAAAACATGTAGGGCTTATGTGCATTATGTTCCCAAAGTCCTGATGAGATGGAGAAATGAGGGAAAAATATGTCCACTTCTCTTAACAACTAGACAACAATACCAACCCCAGTTTTTATTTTATTCATTTCATTTTTAAAATTTTTAACGTATTTTGCCAGTGAGAGAGTGCTTGCTGGACAAAGTGAGAAGGCACCACCCATGGAGGAGGATGGTCATGAATCCTTTCTGTATCATTTCTTCCTCTTTTCAGGATTTCAAGCATGCACTTACATATACCTGGCATACTTTTTAGCTTCTGGGTCCAGGACTCAAACTGTGCAACTAACCCTTTGGGATTCAATGCCTCTCTCCTTTTTTCTTTTTTAAAAGGTCTATTTATTTATTTATTTATTTACGTTTTTTCTACAGAGCATGTGCACTAATTAGGGGGAGAGAGAGAGAGAAAGGGAGAAAGCAAGCAGTTGGGCCCGGAACTCTGGTCAACCATGTGGGAGTCCAGCATCTTAACCACCATGGTAGCTGCTTGCTGGTCCTCGGATTCAGTGCTTTAACCACCATACCACCAGCTGGGCAAACTCTAGTTCTTTTCTTCTTATTTATTTACTTAGGATTTTGCCATACGTGCTTGCTAGAGTGAGAGAGACGCAATCCCTTCCCTTCTCCTGGAATTTTGGGCATGCATGCACACATGCTTGGTATGATAGCTGCTAGTTCAGGATTTGAACAGCAGTTGGCCATGTGGGAGTCCAGTGCCTTAATCATCTTGCCACTTCCTGGCCCTCGTACCCCATTTCTTTTTTCCTCCCTTTATTTATTTATTCATTCATTTATTTTAATTTGACCAGAGAGAGAGCGAGAGGGAAAGTAAGAAGGCAAGCCATCAGGTCTGGGACTCAAACCGTGGTCGGCCACGTGGGAGTGTCCAGCACCTTAACCACCGTGCCACCTGCTAGTCCCTCATAGCCCATTTTTTAATAACCATCTAAAGATTTTCACCCTCCTGGCAGTAGTCCCTGACATTCTTCTATTTCTTGTTATTTCATCTTTATCAATGTTTTCCTCCTTTTTTTTTTTTAGAAATATATATATTTTTAATTATTTAATTCCATTTGTTGTTGTTTTTTTTGAGGGGGGGAAGGTTTTTGCTATAGGGTGCGTGCGCTCGCCAGAAAGACAGAGTGAGACAGAGACAGAAGGTGAGAAATCACTCCCCCCAGGGGGGATGGCCACGCACAATCCCTTCTCCTCCATTCTCCTCTCGGGATCGTGGGCATGCACGCACACGCGCCCAGCGGGAGTTTAAGCCATAAGACTTGAACCGCGTCGACTACATGGGAGTCCAGCGACATAGCCATTACACTAACTGCTAGTCCAATGTTGTTATTTTTTAATTTGACCAGAGAGAGAGAGAAAGGGAAAGCAAGAAAGTAAGTCACCCGGTCTAGGACTCGAATTGTCAGCCATGTGGGAGGAATACAGTGTCTTTAAACACCATGCCACCTGCTGTCCCCATTCATCTTTTTTTATTTTTTTTCTTTCAGTGTTTATTTCTTCCATGAGAGAAACAAAGGCAAACCAATGCTCTGATTTGCCTTTAGTTGTCAGCCAGTTGTTTGCTTGGTGTGCTCAGGGCGGTCTCCAACTTGAACTGGGAATCTTTGCATGTGGGATTGCCTTATAGAGTGTCATGCTTTATCCCTGTACCACCATCTGGCTTCATTTTTACCTTCTTTGAGGTTTTTTGCTATAGGGCACGTGTGCTCGACAGACTGAAAGCGAGAGCCCCCACCCCCACTCCCCCACCCCCTGGGAATGGCCACGCACAATCCATTCTTTTCTAGAGATCTTGTGCACGCACGCACGCACGCACGCAGATGCGCCCAGCGTAAGTTTAAGCCACCAGATCTGGGACTTGAACCGCAGTTGACTACATGGGAGTCCAGCGACCTAGCCATTATGCGATCTGCTGGTCCCCACCTTACTTCTTAAATTAAATAATTGGGTGGGGGGAGGGAGGCAAAGGTTGCATGTACTCCCCAGAGAAAGATAGGAAGGACTCTTCAGTGGGTGTGGCACACCATAGTTCCCTATTTCTCTGTCCTGTTGGATTTTGAGTGGGTGTGTGCACACATACCCAGCATGTTTTTCAAACCGCAGGGCTAGGATTCAAACCACATGGTTAATTAACCGTTTGGGATCTGGCTCTCTCAACTATCAAGCCACAGGGTGGGCCCTATTTCTTAAGTCTCTTAGCCATTTAAAAATTTCTGTCTTCCTGGGATTAGTCTTTTGATTCCTCCACCTGCCTTTTCCCATTCTCTTGTTAATTAATGTTTTTTATTAGATTCCATGAAGGGTAAATGAGATAGCATATTTGATAACACTTCTTGAAGTGAATTGATTTTTTACATCAGTAAGGTTAGAGTAATGATATTAAATCACAGCATTTATTATGATCCGATAAAGCAGGTGAATATCCCACTCAGCAAAAAAAAAAAAAAAACAGTTCCATATGGCTTGCATATAAAGCATATCAGCTGCTGCTTCATCTGAGGTGTCCCATTTGGCATTTTTAGGTGAAATCAGACAGTCCCCTCTTCTCAGGACAAACAGATATCATGGCTTTTATCTAGAATTATTGGACTAATTATATAAAATATAAAGTAGGGTGAAAAACACCATCTTAATATTTTAAGTTTTATATTAGAAATTCAGGATTTTCCCTTTTAGATAATTAGTTTGAAAGTTTGTTTTCTCGGATTTATAGATTCTAGGTTTTTGTCGTTCTCCCCACCATTCGCTTAAGGGGTAGGGTGGGTGAATGACGGTTGAAAAAGGAAAGAAGGTAGGGAGATTAAGCACCCCTTTACTCTCCAGTGGGGAATAGTCATTCTCCCGATCCTTTCTCCTCTCTAGGTCCCTCCTTTTGGGATTTTGGGCGTGAGTACAAATGCATGAAGTGTGTTTTTCTTTCCTTTATTTTGAGAGAGATTTTTGCTGTAGGGCGTTTGTTCTTGCCAGAGAGACAGAAAGCAAGAAATCTCCCCCCTGGGGAGATGTCCATGCCATAGACCCTTTTCCTCCATCCTTTTTGGGTTTTGGGCACTGGTACACACGCACCCAGTGTGAGTTTTAAGCCACTGGTTCTAGGACTTGAACTGTGGTTGATTGTGGGAGCCCAGCAATGTAACCATTATGTCATCTGCTTGTTCCAAGATCCATCGTAACCACCAAGCTATAGGCTGGCCCCAGTAAATATATTTTAAAAAGATATTTTAAATATATCTAATATTTCTTTAGAACATGTATGTTTGCTAGAGAGACAGACAGAAACAGACACTGTGTAGGATCCAACTACCTTAATCAGCCTACCAGCTAGGTGGCTCTTCAGTGAATACATTTTAATTGTAAAAGATTGTAGGAATAAGTAATTGCTGCAAAAGTGCCTTAGTCAATATTGCTTTGAAAATATCCTTCCTCTGTTCACAGGTTCTTCAAAAATATCTTTGCTGATTTCTTCCATTTGAAAGCGACAGTACCATATTACCTTGTACCATAGTCAAAATACTGTTACACAATGGTTCATAAATAAATTGTTGCCCCTTTTAGGGACAAAATCTCTGTCTACCAAAACGTCCATCATTCCAGTCTAGTTTTAAGTGTGCTGTCTATGAATATTTACCCTAATTTCCATAAAATATTATTTTGGCCAGCCAGATAGTGTGGTGGGTTAAGACAGCTGGATCCTACATGGCTGACTGGGCAGTTTGAGTTTGGACATGATGGCTTGAAAAACTAGCCAGGCCACATGTGCATGCCCAAAATCCCAAGAGGATAATGGAGCAGAAGGGATTGTGGTATGGTCATCCTATTATTGGGTACTTTTTCTTTCTGTCTTTGTCTCAATCTCTGGTAAACACATGTGCCCTATAGCCAAAAAAGGGAAAAAGAAGTTGATTTCTTGTTATCCTGTGTGGCCACTTTAACTTATTTGTCCCCTATACTGTCTTGTAACTTTTCTGACTTTGTAGGAAGGGATGAGAGACTTCTCCCACGATCATATATACAATTGTCCAAATAGTAATTGAGTAATGCTTCATCTGTTACGGTTGAGTAGCTTTATAGACTATGACTTTTTTTTTTTTTTTTGAGAGAGGTTTTCGCTATAGGGCGCTTGCGCTCGCCAGACAGAGACATAGAGACAGAAAGCAAGAAATCACCCCCCCAGGGGGGATGGTCACGCCGCCATCCCTTCTCCTCCATTCTCCTCTCGGGATCTTGGGCACGCACGCACACATGCCCGGTGTGAGTTTTAAGCCACCGGGTCAGGGACGCGAACCGCGGTCGACTACGTGGGAGTCCAGCGACATAGCCATTACACTAACTGCTGGTTCCCATGACTTTCTGAGAAGCCAGTGCATTTTGGTTTTCATTCTCTGGGGTCACATACTATTTCTTAAGGCTATATTCATATTCATATATGTATATGGTGTGTGTATAGTATATATTATGTGTACATGTTGACATATTTTAGACAGTTAACTTTGAAAGTTAATTATACAGAATAATGGTATCTTTGGAAATGGAAGGCCTGAAATGTGAGGTGATTTCTGAGTTTAAGGTCAGACCATGTTTTCCCACTCTAGCCTAATTTTCATTTTGTCCTTCCATACTGTTTGAATGAATAAGTAAAGTCACTATAATTAAACACAGGGAAAAGAAAAATACATTTGAGGGACCGGCAGGTGGTGTGGTAGTTAAGGGTGTTGGACTCCCACATGATTGACCATGGTTCAAGTCCTGGACCTGGTGACTTGCTTTTTCACTTTCTCTTTCTCTCTCTTGCTCTGTCCCTCTCTGTTCAAACTTAAAAATAAATAAGGACCAGCAGTTAACATAATGACCGTGTTGCTGGACTCCTGTGTAGTCACCTGTGGTTCAAGTCCTGCACCCAGCGGCTTAAACTCAGGCTGGGCGTGTGTGCGTGCGTGCGTGCCCAAGATTCCGAGAGGAGAATGGAGAAGAAGGGATTGTGGCGTGGCCATCCCCCCACCCTGCCTTGGGGTGGGGAGGGGGTGATTTCTCTCTTTCTGTGTCTCTGTCTCTGGCGACCGCACGCGCCCTATAGCAAAAATCTCTCCAAAATAAATAAAGGTAAATGAAATAATTCTTTTTTCTTTTTTTTTTTAAAGGAAAAATGCATTTAAGTTTGATAAGGACCAGCAGATGGCATAATGGTTACATTGCTGGACTCCTACGTAGTTGCCCTTGGTTTGAGTCCTGGACCCAGCATATTAAAATTCACGCCTGGTGCGTGTGCATGCGTGTGCCCCAAATCCCAAGAGGAGAAGGGATTGCGGCTTGACCGTCCCCTTCCCCCCCCACCGTGATTTCTCACTTTCTCTCTGCAGCAAGCATGAGCTTTCTGTAGCGAAAGTCTCAAAAACAGGAAAAGGAGAGAATAATCTATGGTTATTCAGTTGCCTTTTTTCTTTCTTTTTTTTGGGAGAGGTTTTTGCTATAGGGCATTTGCGCTCGCCAGAAAGACAGAGACAGACAGACAGAAAGTGAGAAATCACCCCCCAGGGTGGATGGCCACACCACAATCCCTTCTCCATGCTCCCCTTTTTCTTTTTTTTAAGATTGGTTTTTAGGGAACCAGCAGTTAGCATAATGGCTATGTCTCTGGACTCCCACGTAGTCGACCGCGGTTCGCGTCCCGACCCGGTGGCTTAAACTCACGCCGGGCACGTGTGCGTGCTTGCCCACCCGCCCAAGATCCCGAGAAGAGAATGGAGGAGAAGGGATCGTGGCGTGACCATCCCCCCTGGGGGGTGATTTCTCACTTTCTGTCTCTATGTCTCTCTGTCTGTCTGGCGAGTGCACGCACCCTATAGTGAAAAAAACCTCTCCAAAAAAAAAAATGAGAGTGACAGAGAGAGAAAGAAAATGAGATTGTCCCAAAAGGGGGATAGCCATCCCACAGTCCCTTCTCCATTCTCGTCCCAGGATATTGGCTGCAGGGCACAGAAGCACATACGTCTGTAGTGATTTTTCAAGCTGTAGGGTCCAGGGCTCAAACTGCAGTCAGCCATGTGGATTCCAGCAACATAATCACTATGCCATCTGCTGGTCCCCAGTTGCTTTATTAAATAATTAAATTTGTTATAGTGTGTGTGTGTGCTCACTCAAGAGAGAGAGCAAGAGAGAGGGAACATGAGAAATCACCCTGGTGGTGGAGAGGATGGCCACACAACAGTCCTTCCTCTTTCATTCTCCTTTTTGGATTTTGGGCATGCGCACATGTATGGGACATGTTTTACGAGCTGCCATATCCAGGACTTGAACCGCCTCCTTGGCCTTGTGAGATTCAGCCACCGTAACTACCACACCACTGGCTAGCCCCAATTAGTTACTCTTTGAAAGATGGAAGTTTTGTTATTATGCAACTAAAATCTTGCACGGTTCATTTTATAGTTGAAGATTTTACTTTCATAGTGGATTGGATTTTAGGACATAAATATTAATACTTCTACAGGATAAACTGTTCAGTGTTGGCAATTCTTAAAATTACTTAGCAGGATTTTTCATTACCCCTAGTCTTTTATCTTTATAAAGTTTTCTTAGTTGTGACAAGCAAATGCAGGTTTTTTTCCCCAAACAGTGTTTTGGAGGGCAAAACATTAAGATAGGAGTTTTTCAATTCTTTGCAATGAGAAAGTAAGACTAATGTGACATAAAGATGGCCTTTTTATTGTTAGAGAATAGTTTTTACTAATAATGAATACGCGGTTTTGCTAAGAGCGCACAAATAGAGTGGGACTCAAGTGGTTTTTAGTTTTTTTGCCATAGGGCACATGGGCTTGCTGAGGAGAGAGAATTGGTAAGGGGGAAAGTGAGAAATCTTCCCACTTCCGGAGATATACATGCCACAATTCCTTATCCATTCTCTTTGTGGAATTTTTGGGCATACATGCACACATGTCTGGTGCGTTTCTAGCCACGGGATCTGTGACTCACTACAGTAGGCCATGTGGGAGTCTAGCACCTGAACCACTATGCCACCTTCTGGCCTTCTAGGTGTTTGTTTTGTTTTTTGTTTGTTTTGCTTTGCTAAAGTGTACATGTGCCTCACCATAGAGAGGGAGAGGAGAAAGCACTCCTTATGGGGAACTGTCACATTGCAATCTCTAATCCATCTTTCCCATCTTTGGGAATTTAGGACATATGTGTGTATTCACACACATGCCTGATATGTTTCTTACCACCAGGTTTAAGACTCAAACTACATGATTGGCTTATGGGATCCCGCACTAGGCCATGGAGCTACCCCAGAGGGGCTTGGGTTTTTAAAAAGTTTTTTAGAGGGCCAACAGATGGCATGAAGGTTGAGGCAAACTGGATCCCACTTGACCCTTGACCGTTTTTGTGGTTCAAGCCCTGAACCTGGCAGTTTGAAAATAATGTTTGGGCATATGTATGCCTAGAAGTCCTGAGGGGACAATGGAGGGCTGTGGCACAGCCATCTCCCCTAGGGAGTAATTTCTCACTTTCCCTCCCTCTTTCTTAAGCAAGTATATGTGCCTTATAGAAACTAAAAAGAAAAAAAAAGTTTGACAGCAGCACAGATGTTTGAGTAGGTTTTCTCTTGGTGTAATTCTGTTTCAAAAATAAAGTGGCAGGGCCAGCAGGTGATACATGGTAGTTAAGGCACTGGACTCCCACACTGCTGACCATGGTGGTTTTTTTTTGTTTTTTGTTTTTTTTTTTTTCCCCTTTTTTTGGAGAGGTTTTTGCTCTAGGGCGCATGTGCTCGCTAGACAGTGAGACAGAGTCAGAAAGTGAGAAATCATTCCCTGGGGGGATGGCCACTGCGCAATCCCTTCTCCTCCATTCTCCTCTTGGGATCTTGGGCACGCACACACTTGCACCTGACATGAGTTTAAGCCACCAGGTCTGGGACTTGAACCGCGTTCCACTATGTGGGAGTCCAGCAACATAGCCATTACGCTCACTGCTGGTCCCTGCTGACCATGGTTTGAATCCTGGACCTGGTGATTTGCTTTCTCACTTTCCTTCTCTCTTTTTCTCTCTCTGGTGAACACACATATCCTGTAGCAAACTTTAAAAAAATAGTAAATAACTAATTTTTTAAAGAGTAAAGTAGCCCAGACACAATGTGACTCACACAGTAACATACTGAAATGTGTTAGAAGGTATATGGCTGACCATGTCTACATGAGCCTAAAAACGATCTCTAGTGGGAGTGTGGGTCCTTGATTCTGATGAGCTGCAGGGTTAGGAGAAGGGATTCTTAATGTTATGATACCCTGTTGAAGGTATGACCCTCTCTTTCTGAGCCCTTGTTATGTGTGTGCATGAATTAAATGAGTAGACATTAATACAGAAAGAAGTAGATTTAAGAAAGATACTCCCTTTTATCTTCTTAAGAGAGATTTTTTTAAATTTAAATATTCTTTTAAAATTATTTATTTCTGTTACTATTATTTTTAATTTGACCAAACAGAGACAGAGAGAAAGGGAAAGGGGAGAGAGCAAGCCACCAAGTCTGGGACTTGAACCGAGATCAGCCATGTGGGAATCCAGTACCCTTAACCACCACGCCACCTGCTGGTCCCCTAAAAAGTAATTTTATATTACTATTTTTCTATAGGGTGCGTGTGCTCACCAGAGAGACAAGAGAGATGTAAAGTGAGAAAGCAAGCCACTGGGTCCTGGACTCAAATTGCAAAATTCAGCGTTTTAATAACCACCACATCCCTGGTGGTCCCCCAAGTTGTTTTTCTTATTTTTTTTTTTTTTTGGAGGAGAAGTTTTTGCTATAGGGCGCGTGCGCTTGCCAGAAAGACAGAGAGAGAGAGACAGAAAGCGAGAAATCACCCCCCAGGGGGGATGGCCACGCCGCAATCCCTTCTCCATTCTCCTCTTGGGATCTTTGGCACGCACGCACATGCGCCCGGCGTGAGTTTAAGCCACCGGGTCCAGGACTTGAACCGTGTGGTAGACTACATGGGAGTCCAGTGACATAGCCATTACGCTAATTGCTGGTCCCCCCAAGTTGTTTTTCAATACACCAGCTTTGGGACAAGCACGGTGCAGTCAGCCATGTGGGATTCAGCTACCTTAACCTCTGTGCTACCTGCTGGCCTGAAATGGCATCTTAGGAACAACATGAGAAAGAATATCTATCATCTTGGATAGGAGATGGATCAGTTTTGTCAAATTGATGGTTAGCGTGATCACATGTTCTGGTTTAAAACATCTGTTGTCTTGGTATAAATTGTTAATGATTATCCTTCACTTTTCAAAAGTGGCCTTGTGTGATTAATAAGTTACATGGTCACCATACCAGTAGATCTAATAAGAGTTGAGAATTGCTGATTTGTTTAATGCATTAACTTGTTCACATAATAAAGATTGACTTGTATTACATTAGCATTTTTATCTCTTTTTCGAAAGAAGTTTCTTTCATAGTAGAGAAACACACACAGAGACAGAGACTGGCACTCCTAACAAGGTACTTAAACTGAGTTCCACCCCCCCAGACTTAGGTGGCCTGGGCCATGATCATGTACATCAAAAGTATACACTAAGGTCCCTGGATGATTCCTAGGTGGGCCTAATAAGGTCAAGACCGTGCTGCCTGACCCTAGAATGTTAATCTTCAGCAGTCTTTAGATGTAGAAGTGGAAGAGATGTGATCCTTGCTATAAACTCATCAGAAGAGATAAATTAGTTGAAGTACTCAGTTGTATTTAAGGAATTCAGACCTTTTTGAAAGGTCATTCAACACTTTACAGAATTTGTTCTGAACCATAAGTAAAATAGGCTTATTATAGCATCTCTTTCATGGTAAAGCAATTCTCTTCCTTCTGTGTCACAAACTTTTTTTTTCTTTTTTGCTATGTATTATGCATAAGACACAGAGAGAGAGGAGAATTAAAAAAGGAGGGAAAGTGAGAAATCACTTGGGATGGCCATGCTGTGCACTTTTCCATTTTTCTTTTGGGATTTTGAGCACACATGCACACATACCCAGTGTGATTTTCAAGGCACCAGATCCAGTACTTGAACTGTGAAGTCAACCATGTGGGACCCAGTCACCTTAACCTCCATGCCACTTGCTGGCCCACCAACTCCAAACTTCTAATGAGTATCCTGTTGGGAGAAGCCAAGGACCTTCTGAAGTTGTTTGTGCACTGAACTTGAGAGGATATAGAGTAGTATCTTGGGCATTTTTTTCTGTAAAACAGCTTTTGTGTAAACTGACTGGATTAGCTTAGATATGGAAATTACTAAAGAAACCTTTGGGATTGAGGCTGGCAGGTGCTGTGGTGGTTAAGGATACTGGACTCCCACATGACCGACCACGACTTGAGTCCTGGACCTGGTGACTTGCTTTTTCATTTTCTTCCTTCGTCTCGCGCTTGCTCTGTCCATCTCTGATCAACTTAAAAATAAAGTTAAGTGAAATAATTTTATTTAAAAAAGGAAACTTTTGGAATATGTATAGAGCTATATTCATTTTTTCTTGCGGTTTTTGGCTTATATTTTTACTGAAATTTAATTATCAGTTGTGGCCAGGGTTTTCACCCTGTGATCGTCATTGGGGGATCTGGCTCCCTTAACCACTGGCCTTTTTTTTTTTTTTTTAATTGCTAGAAGACACATGCTAGGCTGAAATAAAGCATCCCACAATAAGGCATTGTCATACTGCAGTCCCTTCTCTGTTTAACTTATTTAAGCTGTTATCTTTTTTTCTCTGATGTTAATACTTCAGTGAAACCTGCTTAAATTTCTTTTTTTTTTAATTTTTATTTTATTTATCTTTTTTTGGGGGGGGGGTTCGCTATAGGGTACGTGCGCTCGCCAGACAGACAGAGACATAGAGACAGAAAGTGAGAAATCACCCCCCAGAGGGGATGGTCACGCTGCAATCCCTTCTCCTCCCTTCTCGTCTCAGGATCTTGGGCACACATGTGCCCGGCGTGAGTTTTAAGCCACCGGGTCCGGGTCGCGAACCGTGGTCGACTACGTGGGAGTCCAGAGACATAGCCATTACACTAACTGCTGGTTCCCAATTTCTTTTGAGTTCTTGATGTAGTATATCTGGAATGATCAGTCCTAAGAGTTGAATTATAATGTAAAGGGAAGTACAAGAAGCACTTTTATAGTATTACCAATTTGAATTTCAAGAAAGGTTTTACCAGTTTACATTATTGTTTCTAGTCTGTTAAGTCCTGATTGCCCATACTCTACTCATTATGGGGTATTTCTCAAATTTGAGGTTTTGCTAGTATGATACATGATGTACTATCATGATAACATGAAAGAAACTATTATACTTAGCTCTAAGAATTTATAGCTGGTAGGACCAGCAGATGGCCGAATAGTTAGGTTGCTGAACTCCCAAGTAGTTGACTGCAGATGGAGTTCCAAACTTGGCTGAAACTCATGCTGGGCACATGTGAATGTGTGTCCAAAATCCCAAGAGGAAATGGAGAAGGGATTGCAGCATGGCCATCCTCCCCCCACCCCAAGAGTGATTTGTTGCTTTCTGTCTCTGGTGAGCATGTGCGCCCTATAACAAAATCTCTCTTTTTTAAAAAAAAGCAGAAGGGGACCCAGCAGGTGGATAAATCTGTTTTACTCCCACATGGCTGACCGCGGTTCCGGTCCCAGACCAGGTGGCTTGCTTTCTCACTTTCTCTGTCTCACTCACTCTCTGGTCAAAATTAAATAAGTAAAGTTAAATAAAATAATTATTTAAAAGAATCTGTAACTGGTAGGTTTGGTTACATCTAATGGATATAAGCATGATTTGTGTTTAACTTATTACTGTAAAATGAGGAAAAAAGTATGTGGATATATTTCCAAGCCTTTCCTATTCTTACATGTATGTATGTGGGAGAGGTGAGTAAGAAGGTGCAAGTGGGAAGGAGAGACAGAGCATTCCCCTTAAATGGACTGATCATACCCTGATTCTTTTTTTGTTTCCCATTTCTCTATCCCTTCAGGATCCTGGGTACATGGAATGTGCCTGGGATGCTTTGAAGGTGCTGGGTCTGGGAGTTGAATCATAATAGGCCATGTAGGATCCAGCTCCCTCAGCACAGTGCTTAACTGCTGAACTCCAGGCTGGCCCCTTCTTTTTTCAGAGGAATGTGGCAGTACAGCATCAGGGGAACCAGTGCTTTTGCATTTATAAGACAATATATAGTCTTTTACTTAATTTAGAAACTGTTCAAAGGGGGCAGTAGGAGGTACAGTGGTTAAGGCACTGGACTCCCCTATGACTGACTGGTTCAAGTCCCAGGCTTGGTGGCTTGAAGATCAAGCCAGTGCATATGTGTGCATGCCCAAAATCCGGGGATGAGACTGGAGAACGACAAGAGATTGTAACATGGCCATCCCCCTTGGGGGGGGGGGAGTGATTTCTCTCTTTCTCTACTCCCTCTCTCTCTTTCTCTTCCCCCTTTCTCCACCTAGAACATGTGCCCTGTGGCGGGGGGAGGACTTAAAAAAAGGGAAAGAAACCTTTAAAGATTATAATAATTTACTGGGACCATCAGTTAGTGTAATGGCTATGTCACTGGACTCCATCGTAGTCGACCGTGGTTTGAGTCCTGGACCCGGAGGCTTAAACTCAACGCTGGGCACGTGTGCGTACATGCCCAAGATCCCAAGAGGAGAATGGAGGAGAGGGGATTGCAGCGCGGCCATCCCCCCTGGGGGGTGATTTTTAGCTTTCTGTCTCTCTGTCTGTCGGCCGAGCACACGCACTCTATAGCAAAAAAAAAAAAAAAAAGATTATAATAATTTACTTTCCTTTTCTAAGGTAATTTAATCTTCATGAATTTAATACACCAGACATGGTAAGTTCTGATTGTAAGAAAATTATGACCAGAATTTAGAACATGAGGTTGTGGATAAGATTCAGAGATTCCATTTTTCAGTAGAACTTGGCGAAATTTTTAAAAAGATGATTTTGGGGGTATGTTTGTCTTTTCCTTTTTTCTTCTTTTTGCCAGAAGGTAGGTACACTTGCCAGAAAAAGAGAGAAAGCCCTCCTCAATGGGGCATGACCATGCTGCAATCCTTTTTTGCTCCATTTCTCCGTCTTGCTAGTATTGAGGCATCCATACATGCCCAGCATGTTTTTGAAGTCCCTGGGACCAAGACTTAACTGCTGTCAACCATGTGGGATCTGGTTCTCCATTCACAGCCCTTAACCATTTCACTATGGGATTGGCTGTTTTTTTCTGTTTTTGAACAGACTAGTTCCCCGGACTGAACAGGTGGTTTGGGTTAAACTGATAATCATCCTGTCATTTTAGTTGTACAGATGGAATTCTTTCTAAATTCTTCTAGTAAACAGTTAAAACACTAAAAAGGAATTTGGCTCCTGGAAACCTTGGCCTTTTAAGCAGCCATTCAAATACCTAAAACATACTTGCTAAGGTATAACTCTAAAACCAAGTCTGATTCTGGGATAAGCAAGTGACGTAATGGTTATGTCGCTGGACTCTCCCATGGCTGACTGTGGTTCCAGATCTGGTGACTTAAAACTCATGCCAGGTGCATGGGCATACGTGCACAAAATCTCGATAGAAGAGATTGCATTTTGGCCATCCCCGCTGTCTCTTGTCTATCGCTCTGGCCCTATAGCAAGAATCACTTAAAAAAAAATCTGATTCTGAAGCATAAATACAGGTTTTAGATAGTGTGGACAGACTGAAATTGTGAGGTAACTTGTCCAAGAACTCTAATTTTTTTTTTAAGAATTATTTTATTTAACTTTATTTATTATTATCATTGTTATTTTCCAGTTTGATCAGAGAGAGACAGAGAGAGAGAGAGAGAGAGAGAGGAAGTGAGAAAGCAAGCCACCAGGTCTGAGACTTGAACCATGGTCGGCCATGTGGGAGTCCAGCGCCCTTAACCACCATGCCACTTGCCAGCCCCCAAGAACCCTAATTTTAATTTATGTATTAAAAATTATCATTTTGAGAACAGGCCCTGTGTTCTTATAATTAAAGGAGCCACATCCCTCCTAGCTGACCATAGTTTGAATCCTGACCCAGGCAGCTTGAAAACATGGTGGACGTCTGTGCCCTCAAAAGCTTGACAGGTTGGAGAGAGGAGAACAGACTATAACTTGGACTTGCCCCTATTGGGGTGTGCTTTCTCCCTCTCTATTTTTCCATCTCTCTCTGATGAGCGCACACACCCTCTTTTTTTTTTTTTTTTTTTCTTCCTTTCTTTCTCCCTCCTCTCTCCCTCCCTCCCTTGTTTGCTTCCTTCCTTTTTTCTGGCTTAGGGCATTTGTGCTTGCTGGAGAGAGAGAGAAGGAAATTAAGAAAGCACCCATCATTGGGCATGTCTGTTGCTCCAGTCTCTTGTCTCTCTCCATTCTGTCAGGATTTGGGGCATGCATGCACATGTGTTTGATGTGTTTTTCATGCTGCCAGATCTGGGACTCAAACTACAGGATTGGCCATGTGGAGTCCAGCTGCCTTAAAGACCAGGCCATGGGCTAGCCCCCCATCTGTCAACTTAAAAAAAGGAAAGAAGTTACCATTCTGTAATTGGTAAAGTAGAAATCTCAACTGTTAAAAAAGTTTTCTCACGGGACCAGCAGTTAGTGTAATGGCTGTGTCGCTGGACTCCCACATAGTCGACCGCGGTTCACGTCCCGGACCCTGTGGCTTAAACTCACGCCAGGCACATGTGCGTGCGTGCCCAAGATTCTGAGAGAATGGGATTGCGGTGTGGCCATCACCCCTGGGGGGTGATTTCTCACTTTCCCTCTGTCTTGTCTGGCGAGCGCATGTGCCCTATAGCAAAAAAAAAGTTTTCTCACAAGAATAATGCATTTTGAGGGATTATTTTCTTTTTATACTTACCTTATCTGATTTTCTATTTTATTTTTGTTTTACCCCTCCAAAGTTGTTTATTAGAGAGATTCTTGCTGTAGGGCACGTGCACTTGCTAGAGACAGAGAAAGACAGAAAACAGGAAATCAGCTCCCAGAGGGTTGGCCATGCTACCGTTCCTTCTCTACTCTTCTCTTGGCATCTTGGGCACACACACACATGCACCCAGCATGAGGTTTAAGCCACTGGTTTTGGGACTCAGGTTGTGGTTGACTACATGGGAGTGCAGTGACCTAACCATTACACCTTCTGTTGACCCCTCTCCCAGTGTTTTTGCCATAGGGTACATGTACTCGCTGGAGAGAGAAAGAGAGACAGTGAAAGGGAAAGTTAAGAAATCATCCTTCAAGGATGATGACCACACTTCAGTCCCTTCTCCATTTGCCTCCTCAGATTTTAGGCACGTACACAT
Source organism: Tupaia belangeri chinensis (assembly GCF_000334495.1). Taxonomy (NCBI): domain Eukaryota; kingdom Metazoa; phylum Chordata; class Mammalia; order Scandentia; family Tupaiidae; genus Tupaia; species Tupaia belangeri. The sequence goes on along the minus strand of NW_006159713.1, from coordinate 5,914,556 downwards.
CTGCCTGGCATGATTTTCAAGCTGTCAGGTCTAGGACCCTAATTGTGGTAGGCCATGTGCTATGTATGAGGGAGTCTAGCACCTTAACTACTAGGCCATCTGATTCCTATTTTTATGGCTTTTTAAAACATTAAGTTATTTATTTTCTTTCAAGAGAGTGAGCCACACAGGCAGATACTGGTGGAGAAACTGAGATAGGCACCCCCACAGGGTCCCTATGATGCCATGATCTACCTTCTAGTCCTGGCCAGCCTTGTTCATGGGTATGCACACAATTTGGGGACGTGAACTCAGGACCTTTCTCATGTGGCTCTAATTGGATTAATGCTGTTTATCTAATTTTGAAACTTGGCAACTTTTTTTTTTTTTAAAGAGATGTTTTTGCTATAGGGCATGTACACTAACCAGAGAGACAGAAAGCGAGAAATAGCACCCCCTGGGCGGGGTGTGAATGGCCATGCCACAATCCCTTCTCCATTCTCTTCTCAGGATATTGGCACATGCCCATGTGCCTGGCATGAGTTTTAAAACACCAGGTCCGGGACTTGAACCGCAGTTGACTGCATTGGAGTCCAGCAGTGTAACCATTACACCATTTGCTGGTCCCAAAACTTGGCATCTTATATCAACAGTGGGTGAAACATGTTTATTGTTTTATTTTCAGTTTTTCAGAGGGTACATGCACTCACTGAAGAAAGTAAGAAGGTAGTCTCATGGAGGTTGGTCATACCACAATTCATTTTCTTCCATCTCCTTTCCCTCTCTCCCTCTAGGATTTTGGGCATGCATGCACATGTGCCTGACATGTTTTTCAAGCCACTGGATCTGGGACTTGAATTGTACATTTAGTCATAGGGCATCCAGCTATTTTACCACTGGCTGGCCTGACATTTTTATTCTTCACATTTGAGACTGTACAGTACACACCACCTCATACCTTACAATTTATCTATCTGTCTACCTATCTATTTATTTATTTTAATTTGACAGAAATGAACAGAGAGAGGGAAAGTGAGAAAGCAAGCCTCCAGGTCCAGGACTTTAACCACAGTTAGCCATGTGGGAGTTCAGCACCCCAACCACCATGCCACCTGCTGGCCCCATTTTATTTATTTGTTTTTATTTTATTTTGATTTAGTTAATTTGTTTATTTTAGTTTTTGCTGTAGGGTTTTGTGTACTGGGGGGGATGGCAGAGAGAAGAAATCACCCTTGCCACTGGGGGGAATGACCATATCATAATCTCTTCTTTATTCTCCTCTTGAGATTTTGCTTTTGTCTGTCTTTTTGGGGGGGTGGTGGTGAGGTTTTTGCTATAGCACATGTGGGCTCTCCAGAGAAACAGACAGACAGAAAGCAAGAAATCACCGCCCCGGGGGATGGCCACGCTGCAATCCCTTCTCCTCCATTCTCCTTTCGGGATCCTGGGCATGCACATACACGTGCCCGGTGTGAGTTTAGGCCACTGGGTCCGGGACTCGAACCGCAGTCGACTACATGGGAGTCCAGTGACATAGCCATTACACCAACTCAACTGCTAGTCCCTCTCCTCTTGAGATTTTGGACACTCACACACATGTGTTTAGTGTGTTCTCAAGCTGCTGGGCCCAGGATTCAAATTGCACAGTTGGCCATATGGTGCAATTTTTAAAAATTACTTATTTAGTTTTATTTATTCATTTATTTATTTTTAGTTTGACCAGAGACACAGAGAAAGAAGGAAAGCGAGAAAGCAAGCTGCCAAATCTAGGACTTGAACCTTAGTGAGCCATGTGGGTACATCCAGCATCTTAACCACCACGCTACCTGCTGTTCCCAATTTCTCTCAATTTTTAAGAAAAATTATTATTATTATTATTTAAAGAATGATGTATTTAATTTTATTTATTTGTTCATTTATTTTAATTTGACCAGAGAGAGACACACATAGAGAGGGCAAGTGAGAAAGTAAGCTGCCAGGTCCAGGACTTGAACCATGGTCAGTCATGTGGGAGTTCAGTGCCTCAACCACCATACTACCTGCCGGCCCCAAAAGAAAATTTCAATATACTGTTTTAGGTATTCAAAGAGATGATTTTGGGGGATGGCAAGTGGTGTGCTAGTTAAGGAAGCTGGATGCCCACATGGCTTACCGTGGTTCAAATCCTGGACCTGGTGGCTTGCTTTCTCACTTTCTCTTTCTCTCTTCTCTCTCACTCTGTTCCTCTCTTGCCAGATTAAAATAAATAAATAAGGTTAAATAAAATAATTTCTTTAAAAAAAAAAGAGATGATTTTTATTTAGCATAATTTCTTTTTTAAGATGTATTTAATTTTTATTTATTCATTCATTTATTTTAACTTGACCAGAGAGACAGACACACAGAGAGAAAGAGGGAAAGTCAGAAAGCAAACCACCAAGTCCAGGACTTGAACCGTGTTCAGCTATGTGGGAGTATCCAGTTCCTTAACCACCATGCACCCACTGGTCCCCTATTTAACGTAATTTATTTTTCCTTTATCTAAAATATGAATTCTTCTTTTTTTTATACAGGTGCCATGTTTCATAACAGAGTAAGACCTCTGGTAAAGAACTGAAGACATTGTACAGATAACCGATATAGCCTAATTATAAAGAAAGCATTAACCTGCCTCTGAGGTGACTAAAGGGGAATAATGGTGATTTTGCGCCGGGCTCGGCCGCCTGCTTCCGCCCCAACCAGCAATGAATCTTGACTCGCTCTCGCTGGCCTTGTCTCAAATCAGCTACCTGGTGGACAATTTAACCAAGAAAAACTACCGAGCCAGCCAGCAGGAAATACAGCATGTAAGTAAACTCTTCAGAAAACAAGTACAGTAATGGTGTTGGTTAATAATGGAGATAGGTTTTATATGACTTCTTCATTGTGCAAACATCATAGAGTATACTGAGACAAACATAGATGGTATGGCTTACTGTACGCTTAGGCTACATAGTATAATCTTGTTATTTATTTAATTTTAGTTTGCTATAGAATGTGTGTGTTCACTGAAGACAGAGATATCACTCCCTAAGGGGCATGGCCACGCTGCAGTCTTTATTGTTCTTGGGATTTGAGCCTACATGCCCTTGCACATGAACTTGACATATTTTTTAAGCCATTGGTACTTGAACCATGCATCCGGCCAGGTGGGATCCAGCTGCCTTAACCACTGCACTATCAGCTGGCTCTCTTTTACTTACAGAGGTATAATTCACAAATGATAAAAAAAATTTAAATATATAATCATCACTATTTTGTACTTCTAGAACATTTTAATCTCTCTAAAAAGAAACAACTGTGTTGGGACCAGCAGTTAGCGTAATGGCTATGTCACTGGACTCCCACGTAGTTGACCGCGGTTCGCGTCCCAGACCCGGTGGCTTAAAACTCACGCCGGGTGCGTATGCGTGCGTGCCCAAGATCCCGAGAGGAGAAGGGATTGCGGCATGGCCATCCCCACTGGGGGGTGATTTTTGCTTTCTGTCTCCCTCGGTCTGTCTGGCGAGGGCACGCGCCCTATAGCAAAAACCTCTCCAAAAAAAAAAAAAACACCTGTGTTTATTAGCAGTCATATCTTCCATTTCCTCTTTCCTCTACCCCATGGCTGCCACTAGACCTACTTTCTGCTTGTATGGATTTGCCTATTCTGAACATTTTAACTAAATAAAATCATACCACATCTGACTTTTTGTTTATATCTTCTTTAATGTGTTTTTAAGGTCTATTCTTGTAGCTTGTATCAATATTTCATTTTACGTCTGAATAATATCCCAGTGTATGGATATGTCACATTTTGTTTATCAGTTGTTGGATATTTAAGTTTGTACTTTTTTGGTAATGTGAATAATATTATTATTGATTGACTGGATTTTGTATGGATGTTTTGTTTTCAGTTCACTTGAGTATATTCATAGGAATGGAATTTTCAGTCATAGTGCTAGACCATTTTCCAAAGCACGGCCTCATTTTTTTTTCTTTTCCTAGCAGCAGTATATGAGGATTCTAATTATTCCTCATCCTTATTAACACTCATTATTCTCATCTCCCCCTTTTTTGCTTTTATGCATCCTAGTGGGTTTGATATTAATCTCATCGTGGTTTTTATTTATACTTGATGAGGTTGAGCATGGTTTCATGTACTTATTTGTATATCTTTGGAAACTGTCTATATTCAGATCCTTTGGTGCCTAGTCCTTTAAAATTGCTATTATCACATGTAGAAAGCATTTTATTGATTTTTTTTTTTTTTTTTTTTTTTTTTTTTTAGTTTGCTTCAGGGCATGTGCACTTGCCAAGGAGGAGGGGAGGGAATGAGAACATATTCAGCGGGAAGGATAACTATGCCACAGTCCCTTCTCCATTCTCTTCTTGGGGTCTTGAACATATATACACACATACGTGGTAGTCGACTGCGGTTTGAGTCCCAGACTTGGTGGCTTAAACTCACGCCGGGTGTGTGTGCATGTGTGCCCATGATCCCAAGAGGAGAATGGAGGAGAAGGGATTGCGGGTGGCCATCCTCCCTGGGGGGTGATTTCTCGCTTTCTGGCTCTCTCTTTCTCTCTGGTGAGCGCACATGCCCTATAGCAAAAACCTCTCAAAAAAAAAACCCAAAAACTTTTTTTTTAATTCTTGCTGTGAGGCTCATGTGTTTATTAGAGAGAGAAAGTGAGAAATTACCCCTCAAGATGAATGAGCGTCGGGAGCCAGCAGTTAGCGTAATGGCTATGTTGCTGGACTCCCACATAGTCAACCGCGGTTCACGTCCTGGACTCGGTGGCTTAAAACTCACGCTGGGCGTGTGTGCGTGCCCAAGATCCCAAGAGGAGAATGGAGGAGAAGGGATTGCGGGTGGCCATCCTCCCTGGGGGGTGATTTCTCGCTTTCTATCTCTATGTCTCTCCGTCTGGCGAGCGCACACGCCCTATAGCGAAAACCTCTAAAAAAAAAATGATGAATGAGCGTACACCTAGCATGCTTTTCATGCCACTGGTTCTGAAACTCAACCCACGTAGTTGGTCATGTGCAGGATCCAGGGTCTTAACCTCCACACCACTGGCTGGCCTGGAAATCATTCTTTATTCATAGCCAAAGAATTTTTATGTCATTTTATAATTGCATATAAGCCATTGTATCGATAGCTAATAATACTTAATAGTGGACCAACATTTAGGTTGTTAGAAATGTTTTTCTGTTTTTGTTATTCACGTAAAAAGTAGTTTTGCACATATGTTTACACTTTTTTTTTAGGATAGTTCCCTAGAAAATTGGAGTTTGTTCAGCTCTTCTGCTCTGCTCCTAATGGAGAATCTTAATTACTAGAATTATTTCGGGCTACTTCTGTGTCCTAATGATTAAGGGAGCCATAACCCACAAATTTTTACTTTACTCTGCATCCATAGTAGTATTCAGAATGAAAAACTATTAGGCCAGATTTATATTACTTTATCTTAGCACTTTCTGGTGCTTATCTAATGTACACTTTTCGTATGGCTAGAATTACTAATTCTACACTGGTATATTTTAGGAGTAGCAAGAAATCGTTGGAACTTAAGGGCAACGTCTAACACTGAAGTCAGGCTATAAGTGGTGGAAGTATTATTTAGGGCTGTACCATGTAGGCTGTTTGTAAAATGTCACAGTTATATTAGAGATTATTTGTGTTATATAACATTGTTGCCTTAAAAGTTATTTAAGGGACCAGCAGATGGCGTAATGGTTACATTGCTGGATTCCCTTGGAGTCCTGGACCTGGCGCCTTAAAACTGGAGCCCTAGATCTTGAAAGGAGATTGGAGGAGAAGGGATTGCTGTATGACCATCCCCACTGGGGGAGGTGATTTCTTGCTTTCTGTTTTCTCTGTTGCCAGTGAACACATGTGTCCTATGGTATTTGGGGGGGGAGAACCTTTATATTCCTATTACATATTGCCTAATATACAATACTTAGTGGGGTTTTTTGTATGTTTTAATTTTTTTTTTTTGAGAGAAATATTTTTGCTGTAGGATGCATTTGCTTGCCAGAGAGACAGAGAAAGACAGAGACTTCAAGAAATCACCCCCTGGGGGGATGGCCAGGCTGCAGTCCCTTCTCTTCTAGTCTCTTCTCGGGATTTTGAGCACCCACGCACAGGTGCCTAGCATGAGGTTCAAGCTGCAAGGTCCAGAACTCAAACCGTGGTCGACTATGTGGGAGTCAAGCAACATAATCATTACGCCATTTGCTGGTCCCAATACTTAGTGTTTTTGCTGTAGATGTTGACCAAAGTAAAGATACCTGGGCTAATTACTAGTAATTTTTCTTCTTCTGTCCTTTCCTATCAGTGATTATAGAAAACATTTAAATATCTGTTGTTATTATCATTCTTACTCTAAAACAATTAATGTAACTGGGGGTTTTGCTCCAGGAGCTAATTGTTTCTTAACCCTTCTTTACTGATTTGTTAAAAAAAAAAAAAAATCCTCATTTAAACGGAACATTTTAATTTTTTTTAGATTGTGAATCGGCACGGTCCTGAGGCAGACAGGCATTTATTACGCTGCCTATTTTCGCATGTGGATTTCAGTGGCGATGGTAAAAGCAGTGGCAAAGATTTCCATCAGGTATATGGGGCTCAACAGAGTTTGTGTCCACTTAGCTTTAAGTGTTCCATAAATTGCATTTGGGGCACAGAGTATGTAGAAAATTATAGATAGCATCCAGACATGTTGTTCACTGCCTTTTCCCTTTTCTTGCCTGACTGCAGACCATTGTATCTGCTTAATTCAGACTTAGAGATCTGGAAATCAGATCTGCTTAAAGGAAGTTTTGTGTCCTGCTTGATAAATCAGTAAGGCAGAAATGGAATCTAATGTCTTGGTTTCTCAAGTTCGTTAACAGTTTGTCATGTATTATTTCTTAACGTAATCTTGTCAATGGACTCTATTTATGGAAGTTTTGCTTTAGCATTTGTTGCTAATAGACTTTAAATAATTTAATAGGATTTTTAAATAGCCAATTTTGGCATCTATAAGCAGTTTACAGTATTAGAGCACACTTTAAATGTTCTGAGAACCTTTGCTTCTGTTTATGTGAAATAATGATTAGTGCTAATGAAAATTTACTTTTTATTTTCCAAGACTCAGTTTCTGATTCAGGAGTGTGCGTCGCTGATTACAAAGCCAAATTTTATCTCGACGCTGTCCTATGCCATTGATAATCCATTGCACTATCAGAAGGTTGGTATTGTATTCTTTAGTAGTTCCAAGAATATGACTTATTGGGCTTTCTAAAAAGGCCTTAAGCCTCGATTTCATAATGTTATGTATGTCTTAATTTTTTGAATTTTAAGTACTTTGTTTTTTGTAGATACCAATAAAAATTCAAGGCAGTTTATTTGATGATAAAGAGAAATTTACTAAAACCTGATTATATGAAGGCTTAGCTTATCAGTCTACAGTTCTAGGCTATGGTGTATCATTTCCAACAGCATTACAAAAATTATGTTAACCCTTACCTAGTGTACCATGTGGGTAAACTGATGGTTTTAAAAACTTTTCAAAATGAACTCCTTGTTCTAAAATCAAATGTGGTTTGTTTCAGAGTTTAAAGCCTGCACCCCACTTATTTGCCCAGCTGAGTAAAGTTCTCAAGTTAAGCAAAGTACAAGAGGTAAGTGATTTAAGAAAGGATTCATAGGCACGATTAAAACAAAAAACAGTTTCACTGTTTGGTCAATCTGTAACCTTTCTTGTTTCAGGTAATTTTTGGCCTTGCCCTGTTGAATTCTTCTAGCTCAGATCTCAGAGGTTTTGGTAAGTTACTTTTCCCCTAAAAATCTTGTAGTGAAATGAGATTCTTAAAAATCCATTGGTTTTTTAATTTCAAGACTCCAAGTTTTGAATTTAAGAGAGTCAAAATGAGTAATTTTTCTTCATAATTTGCCTATGGTAAAAAAAAAAAAAAAAGTAAAATATACTCATAAACATTTTTAGGTGTATAGTTTTGTAGTAGTATCTGGTTATGTTGTTACATAATGTATATAATTGTAGTTCTTTAAAACTAAAACTACTCTTAGGACACCTCTTCATTTGACTCTCAGCCCCAGCTAACTCCAGTAGTTCTCTGTATTTACCAGCTAGAACCATGAGAATTGTTAGAGGTAAAGAGTTGAGTTGGTTAACAAGAAGGGTGATATTGATCCCTGAGCCCGCCGAGTTGGTACCATGAGCAAAGCTCACCCTCCCGAATTGAAAAAATTTATGGACAAGAAGTTATCATTAAAATTAAATGGTGGCAGACATGTCCAAGGAATATTGCGGGGATTTGATCCATTTATGAATCTTGTGATAGATGAATGTGTGGAGATGGCAACTAGTGGGCAACAGAACAATATTGGAATGGTGGTAATACGAGGAAATAGTATCATCATGTTAGAAGCCTTGGAACGAGTATAAATAATGGCTGTTCAACAGAAAAACCCATGTCCCCTTGTCAACAGGCCTGTTTTTACTATGATGTAAAAATCAGGTCATGTACATTTCCATAATAAACTTTTTGTTAAGTAAAAAAAAAAAAAAAAAAAAAAAAGAAGGGGATTTTTTTTTTTTGTTAAAAAAAAAAAAAAAAAAAAAAGAAGGGTGATATTTATATTTGATGGTATGTGACTTTTTTGTACCCATTGTATGTAACTTGTGGCTTTTGCCTTACCTGACTTTCTAGCTGCTCAGTTTATCAAACAGAAGCTTCCAGATCTTCTGCGTTCTTACATTGACGCAGACGTCAGTGGAAATCAAGAAGGTGGCTTCCAAGATATAGCAATAGAGGTCCTACACCTCCTCCTCTCCCATCTCCTCTTTGGGCAGAAGGGAGCCTTTGGAGTTGGACAGGAACAGATAGACGCTTTTCTTAAGACACTGCGCAGAGGTAAGGGGGACCTATAGAACAACGTCCTTGGGATGATCACAAACACAGGACAAGAGCTTTGAGTATAAATGAAGATGGTGGTTTACTCACCTGTACCTGGTGTTGGTAGTTGTCTAAGGAAAACACTATTTTATAATGTAAAATATGAATGTGATAAAACTTCATTAAAGGAAATGTGCAACATTAATATAACTACCAGTAATTTTGTTATATAAATACAACTATAGATGAGACTTTTTCTCTTCTCAGGATTTTGGGCACACACATGCTCCTGGCTTGACTTTTAAGCCACCAGGTCTGGGACTCGAACTGTCGGACATATGGGAGTCCAGCGACATAACCATTACGCCATCTGCTGGTTCCAGTTACTGATCAGTTTTCATTAAGAAAATTCTTGGTATGATCAGTTTTCATACCGACTTTTTTTTTTTATTATTTTTTTTTTTTGCTATGTGGTACATGCCCTTGCTAGAGAAAGAGAAAGGAGGAGAAGGAGAAAGTACTCCCTAATAGTGTGGGGTCATGGCTATAATCCCTTCTCCATTTTTCCACCCTGTAGGGACTTGGGCATGAATTTACATGTACTTGGTTTATTTCTCAAGCCTCCCAAGTCTAGGTCTCAAATATGTGATTGGCCATTTATGGTCCTGCTTCCTTACTTGTCAAGAGGCTGACCCTTTCACAAACCCAATTTTCCTCTTTGGCTCTTGGTATTGTAATGCTAAAATAAATCCTAGTTCTATGGTTGCTAGTTTTTCCTGCCTGTGACACTTGTTTTAGAGAGGTACATACTGTTTTGTTTTTCTTTTTCTTTTTCTTTTTCTTTTTTTTGGAGAGTGTTTTTTTCCCCTTCCTTTTTTGCTGTACAGGTGTGTACACTCACAGGAGAAACAGAAACAGACAGAAAGTGAGAAATCACCTCCCTGGTGGGATAGCCACACCGCATCCCTTTTCCTCTTGGGATTTTTGGGCATGGGTGCACATATGCCTGGCATGAATCTTTAGCCGCCTGGTCCAGAACTCAAACTGCATTCGACTACATAGGAGTCCAATGTTGTAACCATTACGGCATCTCCTAGACCCAAGAGGGATACATACTCTTTAAAACAAATTTGTACAGGTCAGCTAATGGTGTGGTGATTAAGGAAGCTGGATATAACATGGCTGACAGTGTGGTTAGAGTTCTAAACCCACTGACTTAAAAAACACACCAGGCACTTGCATGGCCAAAATTCTGAGTGTAGAATGGAGGAGGCGGGATTGTAGTATGATTATCTCCCCAGCCCTGTACCAAGGGTGGGCTTTCTCCATTTCCCTCTTTTTGTCTTTCTGTCCTCTTCGGTGAGTGCATACACCTTGTAGCAAATTAAAAAATAGACCCATGATTGTGAACTAACATGTTTTCATTGTTGTTATGTTTACTTCCTAATGTTTATATACTTTAATCTTAAAACTGTATAAATTTGGTCAATGATGGAAAGCTTACCATGTGTTGGCGAAATGGACTCTGCTATTCTAAGTGTTTCTAATCTTTCTTCATGCAGGAATTGATAGTCTTACTGTAAATTTGAAGTAGTACTTAGGATATGAATTGATCAATGGATAATAGAATCCCAATGTGAAAAGTTAAAATATACTTGAGCAATCCTTATGATATATAATGATGTAAATGTTGGTAATTAATGTTGACATTATAATCAAAGCTAGTGGGTTACATTTGAATTTAGCTTTGAATTTAAATGTTGCTTGTTAGAAAAATCAGGTAGGAAGGGATTTTGGAGAAAATAAAAGATTGCTTGTTTTTAATCAGTATATCAGTGTAATCTTTTTCCTCCCTCAGATTTTCCCCAAGAACGCTGTCCTGTGGTGCTTGCACCACTTCTATACCCTGAAAAACGGGACATTCTAATGGACAGGATCCTGCCTGATTCTGGAGGGGTTGCTAAAACCATGATGGAGAGCTCTTTGGCTGATTTCATGCAAGAAGTAGGCTATGGCTTTTGTGCAAGGTTGGTAGTAAGACATACTAAACTTCTGATTATTCTTACAACAAACGTGATGTAGTTCTTTAAAAGTTCCTACAATTCATTGAAGTCGTAATCTTTAGTTCTCAAGATTTTTTATTTTTTAATTGCGTTGTTCTACACATTAGTGTTTGGTGTCACCTGTAAAATTCCTCAGGGTTAAATTTCTGTCTCCTTGTGGCTCGCCTGTTTTTCAGATTTAGGATTCAGAGGTTCCTAATCTAGTTGCCAGTATAGTCATATTTTAGCTTTTGTAAGAAAGATAACATTGAGAACATGTATCACTTTATATTTATTGGGTCTAATCTTATTTATACCACCCTCAATTTCCTCAGCACATCTTCATCTCCTCCCACCTTCTTGTTCTGCTTTTATAACATACTACTGTCATGCTTTTCTCATCTGTCAAGGGCACCAAAGGAAATAGTTTTTCTCTGTGCTTAGTGACAATAATGTTGTAGATTACTAATTTTTTTCTGAGAATAAATCATTAAAGACATTGTTGTGCTTCGCTTTGACTTTTTGGCATGAGTGCTTTCTGGAGAGAGAGAGGGAAAGCAAGAAATGACCCTCCATGAGGAATAGTCATGCAGCAATTCCTTCTCCATCTCTTCCCTCCTTTTGGGATTTTCTTAAGCGTCTAGCATTAACCGTGCAGTCGGCCATGTGAGATCTGGCTGCTTTAACTACCAAGCTGCAATCTGGCCCAACTTTTTGTTTTTAATTTTTGCCAGGCCTTGTGTGTACTTCCTAGAGAGAGACAAAGAGATGGGGGAAGGGGTAGGGAGTGAAGAGGGCGAAAACACCCCACAATGTTCTCTAGTCACACTGTAATCCCTCCTTCATCATTTTTCTGTCCTGTCAGGATTTGGGGCATATATGAACATGCTCTTGGCATGTTTTTCAAGCCACTGGGTTTAGGACTTTAATTGTGGTCAGCCTTTCTTACCAGTCTTCCACGGAACCGGCTCTGCTTTGACTTTAAATGTAACTCGAAATGTAAAAACCCTCACAGAAACCATATTCCCTCTTTTGTTCGAAATAGTTTTGGTTTTGTGTTTTTCTTTTTGTTGGTTTGTTTTTAGAGAGATTTTTGTTATAGGGTATGTGCACTTGTGTGCACTTGCCAGAGAGTCAGAAAGCAAGAAAAGTCCTCCTAGGGTGGGGAGATGGCCATGCTGCAGTCCCTTCTCCATTCTCCTCTAGGGATTTTGGGCATACACGCACACGCACCCAGCATGAGTTTTAAGTTTGCTGGGCCCAGGACTTGAACTGCTGTTGCCCAGGACTCGAACTGCTGTTGACTACACGGGTGTCCAGCAATATAATTACTATGTCATCTGAGTTTTTTATGAGTGTTGTATATATGCCTGGCATATATATTGTTTTTAATTAAATTTCAAGATGAAAAGAGAATAGGCTAGGACTTATGTCAGAATAATTAAACTCTAGCACCATGTATTAGCATGTGTTACTACATGAGTCAAGTGTTAAAATCTTAAGAGTAACTTGAGCTATACTAAAGACTGAGGATAACTTTAAATGTGTGGGTTTTTTTTTTTTTTTAAAGAATTATTTATTTAATTTTATTTACTTATTCATTCATTTGTTTGGCTTAATTTGACCAAAGAGAGAGAAAGCGAAAAAGAGAGGGAAAGTGAGAAAGCAAGATCCCTAGGTCCGGGACTCAAACCATGGTCTGCCATGTGGGCATGTCCAGCACCTTAACAACCATGCTACCTGCTGGTCCCCTTAAATGTGTTTTTGGAAGATCATTCCTTGTGGCTCCCGTTTTTTTTTTTTTTTTTTTTTTTTTTTTTTTTTTTTTTTTTTTTTTATACTTTTGCCATTTTCTTGGTATGTGATTTTTAAATTCCTAAATGAAAAAGTAACAAGAAATGAAGGTCATTATTCTCCCAGTATTAGTAAAGCTAGGGGTTTTACACAAAGGTTTATTTAATACCAGCATTTCTTTTTTCTGAGTTCCAGAGGGGGCATGCATGTAAAAGGAGGGAAGGACCCCTTCCACAATGGATCCTGATCACTGTGCAATCCTCTTTTCCTCTTGGCTGTGCATGTGAGGTAGAGCTTCCTTTGCACAGTGCTACACTTCACGATTGGCTAAATATCAGCGTTTCTTTGTATTTTTTCCCCCTTAGTTTGCTAGAGGGCACTTGTTCTTGTCAGAGAGAGAGAGCGCCAGACAGAGAAAGCAAACCCCCATGGGGGATTACCATGTTATAATTTCATTCCCCTTTCAGAACTTTGGGCACACATTTATATGTGCCTGGGTGTCTTTTAAGCCTCTGGGTCCAGGACTAAAACTGGTGTTGGCTATGTGGTATCTAGCCATCTTATCCACCACACCACAAACTGGCCCCAATACCAACATTTTCTTAATCATGATAATTGAGGATGGTAGCATTTTTCTGAAGTTTTATTTATTTTTTTCCCAGTATTGAAGAATGTCGCAATATAATCATGCAGTTTGGTGTTCGGGAGGTGACAGCTGCTCAAGTTGCAAGGGTTTTGGGAATGATGGCTCGAACTCATTCAGGATTAACAGATGGCATTCCATTACAGGTGTGTTGAATTCAGCTATTTTACAAAGTGAGTTAATATCCTGGCCTTTTTTTTTTTTTTAATTAATTTATAGTATGATTTATTGTGCTACCAGCAAGAGCTTAACACGTCAAGCAGTAGTATTTGTTTAACTCAAGTTTTATTTCCACAGAGTATTTCTGCTCCTGGCAGTGGGATATGGAGTGATGGAAAAGATAAAAGTGATGGGGCACAGGCACACACATGGAATGTCGAAGTCTTGATTGATGTCCTTAAAGAACTGGTGAGTACATGTTAGGCTTTTTTTTCCTCCATAGACTGTTTGTGCTTACCAGAGAGAGTGAGAAAGCACCTCCTAGGGGTATGAACATACCACAGTTACTTCTCCTTTACTCTCCTCTTGGGATTTTGGGTATGCATACACATATGCCTGATGTGTTTTTTTAGCTGCCAAGTCTACTACTCAAACCATGTAGTCAGCCATGTGGGATCCAGCTGTCTTGACTACCACGCCACTGGCCAGGTTCCAGTAACAATAGCTTTTGATTTAATTATACCAGTATGTAGCCCCATAGAAAGCGAACTTTAATTAATAAAATGCACAGATGAATAAGAGGTGGTTGTGGGCTTGAATAATAGAATCAATAACTTTTTTTTTCCTCACAGAGTAGTTTTCTGTACCTTTTTTGTAACAAGAGACCAGAGTTCAATTAGAGATACCATTAGGTCCATAAATTTAGATTTTTTGTTTCAATGTGATTTCTACAATTGTCGGATGTTTTGTACTATGTACAAGTAAGCATGAAAGTCTTGATGGCTTAAGAGAAGTCACTTGAACTGGCCATGGCACTTTGGTTGAAGCTTTTTAAATACAAGGTGTACATATACAATTTATGTCATTTTCCTTGTTTTCCTTTTTCCATTCAAAGCCTAAGGCATACTTACTATTTTGTGCAAGGTGTTTTATAAACTTTTCTCTTCATGTTCTTCCTTTCTCCCTCCTTCCTCCATTGTGTCCTTCCTTTCAAGTTTGCTAAAGAGTGTGTGTACTCACCAGAGAGAGAGAGGAGGGGGATAAAGTGAGAAATCATCCCCCGTAGGGGATGGCCATTCGGCAATTCCTTTTCCATTCTCTCTGAGGTTTGGCCACACATGTGTACAGTGTTTTTCCCAGATACTGAGTTCCAGGACTCAAGCTGTGTGTTTGTGTAGGATTCAGCCACCTTAATCACCATGCCACCAGCTGGCCCTATTAATTACTTTCTTTAAACTTGTTTCCTTTGCTTTTTGTTTCTTTAAGTAGTGCTGGCCATTTTTAAAACCTTTTCATAGAACATCTTTTGAATGGAATTTTCAGTCATTTTGTCATAAAGAATCTAGCTCACTTAAGGGAGGTATTAACGATGACTTTTTCAGGGCAGCAGGTGGCATGGTGGTTAAGGGTGTTGGACTCCCACATGGCTGACCGCGGTTTGAGACTCAGACCCGGTGGCTTGCTTTCTCACTTTTTTGTCTCTCTCAATCTGTCTCTCTCTGGTCAAATGGAAGTAAATAAAGTTAAATAAAATAATTTAAAAAAATAATGATTTATCTTTGTTACTTTGTTCCAAGATAATAGAATAAAGAGAGAATGCACTAAATAGTTTTTTATTTATTTGCCCATGTTGGGATGGGTACTATAGGTGGAAAAAGTAGAGGAAGAAAGGGTTCACCTTAAGGGCTTACACATTAGTCTTTAAGTCTGTCATGAATCGAATAGTTGAAGTATGTTTCTATAAGCCTGTTTATCTTGACTGTTAGGAACTAACCTTTCTAAATCTGTTTTAGAATGTTTGAAAGATTCAGGTTATTTTGAGTTTGAAGGTATAACATTATTTTGTTTTTTAAAGAATTATTTAATTTTATTTATTCATTCATTTATTTTTATTTGGCCAGAAAGAGCCACAGAGAGCGAGAGAGAGGGAAAGTGAGAAAGCAAGCCACCAGGTCCAGGACTCAAACCAAGGTTGGCCATGTGGAAGTGTCCATTGCCTTAACCACCACACCACCTGCTGGTCCTGAGTTTGAAGGTATAACATTGTGATCGAATTTATTTATTAAAAGCTTTTGTCTCTTTTTAGAACCCGAGTTTGAATTTCAAGGAAGTAACTTATGAACTGGACCATCCTGGATTTCAAATTCGTGACAGTAAAGGACTTCATAATGTGGTTTATGGCATTCAGAGGGGTTTGGGTATGGAAGTGTTCCCAGTAGACCTCATATATAGACCTTGGAAACATGCCGAAGGCCAGGTAAGTAAGTAAATGGTATTTAATTGTAGAAGGGAACAAAATGCCATCTATCCATTGATTGAAATGTTCTTCTAAAGTAGAATTTGTTTCACATACTTCAGAAAAGGAGAGGCCATCATAAGTGGTGAAAGTGTTAATAAACATAGTTTTAGGACTAATCAAACTCCATTGACGTATAACACATAATCAGGCTGTTGTCCTAAATTTTAATCTTCGCTTCCAAGACTATCATCTTGTACCTTATGTCTTTCTGAACTATCTGTGGTTTTCAAAGGGCAAGTAAGTTTAAAAGAAAAATACCAGAGGGCACATGTGCTCACAGTGAGAGACAGAAAATGAGCAAGTGCCCCCATGGGGACTGGTACACCACAATCCCTTCTGTTCTATCTCGTCCCTGCTTTCAGAATTTTGAGCACAGATGTACACACACTGGCACATTTCTCAAGCCACTAGTTCTATCTAGTTCAACCGTGTACGTCTGTCATGAATCGAATAGTTGAAGTATGTTTCTATAAGCCTGTTTATCTTGACTGTTAGGAACTAACCTTTCTAAATCTGTTTTAGAATGTTTGAAAGATTCAGGTTATTTTGAGTTTGAAGGTATAACATTATTTTGTTTTTTAAAGAATTATTTAATTTTATTTATTCATTCATTTATTTTTATTTGGCCAGAAAGAGCCACAGAGAGCGAGAGAGAGGGAAAGTGAGAAAGCAAGCCACCAGGTCCAGGACTCAAACCAAGGTTGGCCATGTGGAAGTGTCCATTGCCTTAACCACCACACCACCTGCTGGTCCTGAGTTTGAAGGTATAACATTGTGATCGAATTTATTTATTAAAAGCTTTTGTCTCTTTTTAGAACCCGAGTTTGAATTTCAAGGAAGTAACTTATGAACTGGACCATCCTGGATTTCAAATTCGTGACAGTAAAGGACTTCATAATGTGGTTTATGGCATTCAGAGGGGTTTGGGTATGGAAGTGTTCCCAGTAGACCTCATATATAGACCTTGGAAACATGCCGAAGGCCAGGTAAGTAAGTAAATGGTATTTAATTGTAGAAGGGAACAAAATGCCATCTATCCATTGATTGAAATGTTCTTCTAAAGTAGAATTTGTTTCACATACTTCAGAAAAGGAGAGGCCATCATAAGTGGTGAAAGTGTTAATAAACATAGTTTTAGGACTAATCAAACTCCATTGACGTATAACACATAATCAGGCTGTTGTCCTAAATTTTAATCTTCGCTTCCAAGACTATCATCTTGTACCTTATGTCTTTCTGAACTATCTGTGGTTTTCAAAGGGCAAGTAAGTTTAAAAGAAAAATACCAGAGGGCACATGTGCTCACAGTGAGAGACAGAAAATGAGCAAGTGCCCCCATGGGGACTGGTACACCACAATCCCTTCTGTTCTATCTCGTCCCTGCTTTCAGAATTTTGAGCACAGATGTACACACACTGGCACATTTCTCAAGCCACTAGTTCTATCTAGTTCAACCGTGTACATGGCCATGTGGGATCCAACTGCCTTAACCATTATGGCATTGGTTGGTCCCATATAAGATTTTAAATTATTAATACAGTATTTATTTCTCTTTTCCTCTGTCAAACCTTGAACCAACCACTTTTCCCAGGCTGCCTGGGGAGGTATAGGAAAAGAAACATACAGGGCAGATGATACATGAGCCAAAAAAAACTATGGGAATTGGATATGACTCCTTCACATGGCAAAGAGGATGAGAAAAGAATCTTATGTGGCCTCTTAGAGGGCAAAGACCAGAATGGTAAAGAAGAGCCATTGCTTCAGAGGAGGATTCTTTGCATAATCAGTGATGAGATTTCTAAACACAGTCCCAGTCCCAGTCCCAAAGCCAGCCACCCCAGCCAGCAGCCCCTGCCTCAGTGATCTTAGCTGATGTGTCAGTGTCCTTTTAAATTGTGCTGGTTTGGAAGCAGCAACTAGGGACAAGTGAAATTGGGACATACGACTGCCCAAGCTGCTGAGGCTGTCATCTGCAGTGTCTCTGATTGTTTCAGTAACTGCAGACATTGGTCAGCCCAGCAGCTCAGAGGTGCTCCTGACCAAGGAGTGGTTGGAGACAAGGTTGGAATAGGTGTACATTTTCAGGGGGTGAGGGACTATGGCTGGAGAGTTCTTCCCAGTGCAGAAACTTGAAAGAGGGCCATTAAGATTTTAAAAGGGAAAAATAGTCATTTTTGTAACATTATGATAGAAATTATTCTAATGAAAGTGTTTTGTGTTTTTATAGCATTCGTAATCATTTGGAGTGGTAAGAAATTTCTTCTTTTATTGCAGCTCTCCTTTATTCAACATTCCCTTATAAACCCAGAGATCTTCTGTTTTGCTGACTATCCCTGTCATACTGTTGCCACTGATATTTTGAAAGCACCACCAGAGGATGACAATCGAGAAATTGCCACATGGTAAACATCATCTACCCTTTTTTTAAAAAAAGGATCAGTTATCTTTTTTTGAAATAGAAAATTATTAGTGAGCAAGTACATAGTCAACACATTTAAATAAAACTGTTTTTAGTGAGTGCCTATGTTAAGTTTAATTGAGGATGTTGGAGGATAGTTTTTTGTTAGTCCTTTAGTACTTACTAGTTACATCTCTGTTTCTGTATAGTCTGCCATTTGGTAATATCTAAAACCCTTAGAAATTTGAAACTATCAAATGTTGGAGGTTTGTACTATTCCTGAGTTCAGTTTGAAATTTCTGAGGAAGAATTAGACTCTGGCTCAGTGTCTAAATTAGATTTTTCCTGGAACTCTTTGTTGGATCATTCCTTTTTGGGGGGATGTGAGGTAAGGTTGATGAAAATACTCCTATCATTGTTGAAATACACATGGCTACAGTGAGAGAATATGGCCTGAGTTATTCCCTAAATGGATCTGCTTTCTAATCTTAATGTGTTTTTCTCATTGTACTCTCCCTGGAAACTTTCCTATCATTTGAACAGAGTATTGTCTTTAATTTTTTGATGGTGTTCCCTTTCCTAGTGCTTGCCAACATTGAATTTGTACTATTACTTTATGTTTCTGGTTAATGCTATTTTGCATAGTACTATTTCTTCATTTTGTTTTAACAGATAGTGAATTCTTTGCATTTTATAGAACTGACATGTCATCATAACATTTAATATATTATAGTTCCTTAATCTAGCTTTTTTTTTTTTTTTGCATTTAAGTTTGCAGAATTGGCTCAAAAATGTCTTTTTTTTTTTTTTTTTAAGAGATTTTTGCTATAGGGCGCGTGCGCTCGCCAGACAG
>NW_006159713.1:5877234-5895390 GCF_000334495.1 Tupaia belangeri chinensis | reverse complement strand
GATCTTGGGCACGCACGCACACACACCCAGCGTGAGTTTAAGCCACCGGGTCCGGGACTCGAACTGCGGTTCGACTATGTGGGAGTCCAGCGACATAGCCATTACGCTAACTGCTGGTCCCAAAAATGTCTTTTTAACAGTTTCTGATATTAAGAATTCCAGACAAGGTGGGACCAAAAGTTAGCGTAATGGCTATGTTACTGGACTCCCACGTAGTCGACCGCGGTTCAAGTCCTGGACCCAGTGGCTTAAACTCACACTGGGCACGTGTGCATGCATGCCCAAGATCCCAAGAGGAGAATGGAGGAGAAGGGATTGGGGCGTGGCCATCCTCCCCTGGGGGTGATTTCACGCTTTCTGTCTCTCTGCCTGTCTGGCGAGCGCACACGCCCTATAGCAAAAACCTCTTCAAAAAAAAAAGAAAGAAAGAAAGAAAAAAGAATTCCAGACAAGGTGCACCTAGTTTTCTTTTATTCTTTACATCTCTCTTATCCTTTTTTCTTTTTTTTAAGAATTACTTATTTAATTAAATTAATTATTATTATCATTAAAAATTTGCTGTAGGGCACATGCACTCAAAGAGGGAGGGAGGGAAAGTGAGAAAACAAGCCCCGAACACTGGGACTTGAACCATGATGAACCACATGGGAGTCCAGTGCCCCAGCCAGCCATCATGCTACCTGCTGGTCCCATCTACTTCCTTTTTTAAAAAAAAAATATTTTGCTGGGGCCAGCAGGTGGCGTGGTGAGGTGCTGGACTCCCACATGGTTCATCATGATTCAAGTCTGGGACCTGGTGACTCATTTTCTCACTTTCCTCTTCTCTCTTTCTCTGGTAACTAGAGCAAATTCAACAACAACAGAAAAACCCCTAATGATTAATAAATAAATAATTCTAAAAAAAACCCTTAATACAAATTACTCTCAAAAAAATTATTTTGTCAAACAAGCCAGCTGGTGGCATGGTGGTTAAGGCGTGGGATTGCCACTTGGCTGACCACAGTTTGAGTCCTGGAACTGGTGGCTTGCTTTTTCACTCCATCTCTCAACCCCTGTCTCTCTGGAGCACACAAGTGCCCTATAGCAAACTTCAACAGTAACATTAATAATAATAAGTAAATTTAAGAAATCTATTTTGCCTTTGACTTGAAGAAATAAGTTATTTGTTTCTATTTTATACCTGTTTATGGGTTTGTCTGTTTCTTAGTATTAGTTTGTTTTCCGTCCCCATATTTTTTCACAGACTGTGTGTATAGTTTTGTCTTGACGCTCAGTTAAAGTCAACTAGTTTCAACTTTTTGGAGCAAGTATCATTCATAGGGTATGCTTTGGATTTTAAACTTGTACCACAATAGGAGGCACCTAACTTATACTTTGTTATTACCAAAGTAAGTGTTAAAGTAGACTTCTTATTTTGGTTGAATTATTTTGTGTATAAAAATTAAGTCAACTGTGTGTGGAATTTGAATTTTTGACTATTCTTAATCGCTTCATTTGCTTTTTTCACCCTTATCACAAAAGTCTTTGATACTATGCAGAAGGTCAGCAATTTTTCCCTCTCCCTCATCAGGTACTTCCTGTGAATTTGAACTACCTCTGAAATTAGTCTAGAAGCATAGCAGCATATGGTTTTGAGAGAAGTAATAACAATTTACATATTTCTCATATATTAATACACAACAACAACTTGGTTTTGTTTTGATAGCTGGTAACATTTATCAGGAAATAGATTTGCGTACTTCGATTCTTACTGATAGTACATTTTTCTTTCATTGTTGTTAGGAAGAGCTTGGATTTGATTGAATCTCTGTTGCGGCTGGCAGAGGTTGGTCAATATGAGCAAGTCAAACAGCTTTTTAGCTTCCCTATTAAACACTGTCCAGACATGTTGGTATTGGCCTTACTACAAATCAACACCTCCTGGCACACCTTGCGCCATGAACTCATCTCCACCCTGATGCCAATTTTTCTTGGAAACCACCCTAACTCGGCTATTATTTTGCACTATGCATGGCATGGGCAGGTAAGACATGACCATTTGATTATCGTTTCTTTGTCTAAGCAGTCAATATTCTTTAGAGCATTGACACTCACACAGGGAAATTTACCTCATTCTTTGAACTATTATGACATTCCAGGGACATCATATTGTCATAAAATTGTTTTGTCTTAGAATCATGTCAGCATTAAAATATAAAACCCTAAAAAACAGAGAGGCAAAATAATTTTTTAAGAACTCCGTGTTATTGGGGCCAGCAGGTGATGTGGTGGTGGAAGGCGCTGCACTTCCACATGGCAGACCGCGGTTCAAGTCCTAGCCTTGGAGGCTTGCTTTCTCAACGTTTGGTCTCTCTTTCTCTGTCTCTCCCTGGTCAAATTAAAATAAATTAGTAAATACATAATCTAAATGAGGTTTAATAAAATAATTTTTAAAAAGACTTAGTATTATGAAAGTTATGTATTACTAGGGCATTAATTGTTATAGATATATTTTTGTTATAGGACACACGCGCTTGCCAGAGAGACAGAAAACTAGAAATCACCACCTGGAGGGGATGGCCACGCTGCCTGAAAAGAAGAGAGAGATGAAAGAGAACGGACTGGAGCTTGAGACACATGTGCCTAGCGTGTTTTTCAAGCCTTCAGATTGGGATTTGGAACCACATAGTTGTCCATATGGGATCTCCCTGCCTTTAATTACCATGCTATGGCTGGCCTCATTTTTTTTTTCCTCAATAGCCTATGTATGTTTTTTTTTTGTTTAGTTTTGTTTTATGAGAGAGAGAGATGAAGAAACAGAGTAAAGTAGTTATTTTCGACGTGTTCTTGTTACGTCTCTATCCTTTTGCCCCACCCTCCCTATCGACTAGGGCAGCACATACTTGCCATGCTCTTTATACTCACTTTGGCCTGAAAATTGAACCTGCGCCTCCCATGCAGGTTCTGACCTCCCAAGTATGTTGCTACATTTGGGCCAATAGCCTGTATTTTTAATAGAATAAGTGTAGAAAATAAAAAGTAGTCATTTTCCTTACCTGATGTGCCCTTTTTGGCTTTTTTTCCTTACTCTAATCTTAGAGTGGGGCCGGAGGTGGCATGGTGGTTAAAGGTCTGAATCCCGCATGGCTAACTCCATGCTTTGAGACCTGGACACGGCTGCTTGAAAATCACACCTGGCATGTGCATGTGCATGCCCAGAGTCTCAAGAGGAGAATGGAGAAGGAACTACCTACATTGTGTTCTTCCTCACAGGCAGAGGAGGAAGTGTGCGGTGATTTCTCGCTTTGTCTCTCGTCTTGAATGTGCGCCCTAAAGCTAAAGTCTTTTTTTAAAATGTAATTTATATTATAAACAAGTAGTTAAAATGAACAGATAAGGCTGCTGACAGACATTAGTTCATTAGTTCATTCAGTCAGTTCTCTCTTCTTGAATTACAAATTTCAAACTGGAATTACAGTTTACAAGATGCTTAACAAACATATAGCTCAGAATTTGCAGCCCTGGAAACCAGTAGTTAACGTAATGGCTATGTCGCTTGACTCCCACGTAGTCGACCGTGGTTCGCGTCCCGGACCCAGTGGCTTAAAACTCACGCCGGGTGCGTGTGCGTGCGTGCCCAAGATCCCGAGAGGAGAATGGATGAGAAGGGATTGTCACATGACCATCTCCCCTGGAGGGTGATTTCTCGCTTTCTATCTCTATGTCTCTCTCTGTCAGTCTGGCGAGCGCATGCGCCCTAAGCGAAAACCTCTCCAAAAAAAAAAAAAAAAAAATTGCAGCCCTGACATCATTTAAACCTTTCTTATCATAACCTGCCATGTTGAAAAGAGGCTTAAAGGAACTACATTTCCCTGTTCCTGAGTGAATAGTTCTACTTGAACCAGTGCCACTGCAGGATAATTATTGGAATACAATTTGGGTATAGCAAATGTCCCTTATTTGAAACATAGTCAACTGACTTCTAGTTTCTTGTTTATGTATTACTCAGTTGCAGCCTAAGTCAGTTCTGAAATCTGGTCAGGCTATCTGCTGGTAAAAAAGAAATTGAATAATTACCAGAAAAAGCATTTCTCTTTTTAGAAATTGATAGAGTTAGAATGTGCATACAAACACCATACTCAGAAATACTGTTTAGTATGAGAAGATGGTTACCCTAACTATATATATACTTTTTTTTATAGAGCAGTAATTTATAACTCATTTTTTAGGAATTTGTAAGTTGATATAACCTCATAATCACATTACACTATTAAAATGGAATAGTCTGCTCAAGTATTATTTGAAAATGTATTGGTAGACTTAGAAAGGATAAATACGTTTATTAAATAGCTGTATGAACCAAATTTAGGGATAGTCTTCATTTGGAAATTGTTGACATAACTTGACCATAAAGACTGTTGGTATAGGGGCCAGCAGGTGGCGTGGTAGTTGAGGCACTGTACTCCATGTGGCTGACTGAGGTTTGAGTCCCAGACCTGGTGACTGGCTTTCTCTCTATCTGTCTGTATGTCTTTCTCTTGTGAGTACATATTCCCTATAGCGGATTTTAAAAATAGAACAATACATGAAATAAAATACATTTTTTTTAAAGACTCTTCACTGAAGGGCTGTTGGGTAGCGTGATGGTTAAGGCACTGGATCCCATATGGCTACTTTGTGGTTTGACCCAGGCCTAACAGCTAAAAAAATACTCTGGGGGGTACATATGCATGCGTGTCCAGAATCCTGAGAGGACAGTGGAGGAGAAGGAATTGTGATGTGGCCATGTCCTTTGTAGGGTGGTTTTTCACTTTTCCTTTTTTTGTCTCTCTCTGGAGAGAATACATGGCCTGTGTCAAATAATCTTTTTTTTTTTTTTAAGTGATTTAATTTATGATTATTTTTCAGTTTGACCAGAGAGAGAGAAGAGTGAGAAAGCAAGCCACCAGGTCCATGACTCGAACTGCGATTGGCCATGTGGGAGTCCGGCACCTTAACCACTATGCTGCCTGCCTACCCCTGTGACAAATACCTTTAAAAAAAGAAAAAAGTTATTGCAATTTTTCATTGCTTAGGATTTGAACTTAAAGTCTGCACAGATGTTCCTTACTATTACATAAGCATAACATGTAAAGTTAGCTCGGTGTTTGCTTTTAAAACACACTTCTTGGGACCAGCAGATGGTGTAAATAGTTATGTTGCTGGACTCCCCCATAGTCGATGTGGTTCAAGTCCTGGCCTGAAACTCATGCCGGTGGTATGTGCATGTGTGCCCAAAATCACAAGAGGAGACTGGAGGAGAAGGAATTGCAGCGTGGCCATCACCAGGGTGTGTGTGAGTGTGTGTGATTTCTTACTTTCTATCTCTCTGGCAGGTGTACACGACCTATAGCAAAATCCTCTCTTTTTTAAAATAATACTTTATTGGTCCTTTTTTTTTTTTTTTTTTTTTTCTTTAATGCTGTTTATTTTTTCTGTGGGCTAGACAGAGAGAGCACTTCCAAATGAGGTCTTGATGCTAAGTTACCACCTATAGCATCACCCACAGTCTTAGCCAACCATACATGATGGGCACACAGCTGCCTGGCTGCCATAATCAGGGAGATTTCCCGAAGTGACCCCAGAACCTTCTAATGTGGATTGGTCTTTCAGAGTATTGGATTTTACTGTCATCTTCTTGCCCTTTGGCTGAACATTTGTAATAGCAGCTATCAAAATGTTTAATAGTGTTGTTACTTAACCTTTCCCCCGTTTTTTTCTTAGGGACAGTCTCCCTCTATTCGCCAACTTATTATGCATGCAATGGCAGAATGGTACATGAGAGGGGAGCAGTATGACCAGGCCAAATTGTCTCGAATACTTGATGTGGCCCAGGACTTGAAGGTGAGTTAAGCAACATAGAATGAAGTTGTTTTATTTGGTAACAATAAAAAGTTTTTAAAAATATAACAATGATTATTTAGAAATTATTTCCATACAGATTTGTAGAATGAGTTGAGATGTACAATTTTGCTCACACATCTAAAGGTGTAGAAGAGAATGGTTTTAAATATGTAGAAAAGTTTTCATATGTTTTTGATGGCTCTTCACTACATTGCAAGATTGTTATAAAATTGCAACTCACCTTTTCTCATAAATAATCTGTGATAAGAAATTTTTGAGAAACTAGGTATATTTCTATACTTTATCAAATTTATTGGAATCAACAGATATTCTGTTAGTTTCATTCAATACCATTAATCACTAGGAGCATTACTACTAGTATTTTAGTTATTCTTAGGTTAGAGAAAGCCTGTGTTTAGATTTTAAAACATAGGTAAGAGTAAATCATGCTTTAAGTCTTGCTCTGTGCTATAGGTTTTGTTATGTGTGCAGCGCCAGTGGAAAAGATTATTTTGAAAGTACAGTTATACACTTCTTAAAAAATTTTTTTAATTTAATTTTATTCATTCATTCATCCATTTTAATTTGACTAGAGAGAGACAGAGAGACAAAGTGAGAAAGCAAGCCACCAGGTTCGGGACTCGAACCGTAGTCTGCTATGTGGGACTATCCAGCGCCTTAACCACCATGCTACCCGCTGGCCCCTATATTCACTTTTAAAACATGTTCTTTTTTGTTGATGCATTTTTGGATTTAATTTTCAGGTTTTTGTCATAGGACATGTGTATTCACCTGAAAGAGCCAGAGAGAGGGAAAGTGAGAAATCAACCATCAGGGACATGACTACTCCACAATCCCATCTTCATTTTCCCTTTGGGATTTTGGACAGACACGTACATGCTCCTTGCTTGATTTTAAAGCCACTAACTCTGGGGCTTGAACTAAAGTTGGCCGTGTGGGAATCCAGTGTCTTAGCCACTTCACCACCTGCTCACCTCCCTACTTTTAAATTTACTGTAGGGTCAGTGTACTTACCAAAGAGCTAGAAAGAGGGAAGGTGAGAAATACATCCTGGGGAATGGCCATACCCATTCTGGATGTTTTGGGGTCTGCACACCCAAATACCCAAGGTGTTCTTTAACGGGCCAGGTTCTGGACACAGACTGAGAAATCATACAGAATCCAGCCACCTTAACCTCTGTATCATTTAGCTGGCCCAAAGTATGTTTTTATTTTTATAAGAATTAATGTTAACAATGAAGTATACTAAGTTGTTAAAAAAAATTATGTCTGGGACCAGCAGTTGGCGTAGTGGTTATGTCACTGGACTCCCAAGTAGTCGATCGCGATTCTAGTCTTAGACCTGCTGGCTTAAACTCACGTGTGTGCTTGTGTGCCCAATATCCCGAGAGAAGAATGGAGGAGAAGGGACTGCGGTGTGGCCATCCACCCGAGAGGGGGGGTGATTTCTCACTCTCTGTCTTTCTGGAGAGCACCTGTACCCTATAGCAAAAATAAATAAATAAACTCTCCGGAAAGAAAAAATAAAAATAAAAAAATATGACCAAAGAAATGCTACAGTAATTTGTTTTCTTTAGACTTGTTTGTGAAAATCAGGAAATGGTAGGGGACTGAGGTACTTAATTGCTCGAGCGTATATAGTTTATAATACTCCTTTTTCTTTAGGCCTTGTCAATGCTGCTAAATGGTACTCCGTTTGCCTTTGTTATTGATCTTGCCGCACTTGCTTCACGACGTGAATACCTCAAACTTGATAAGTGGCTCACAGATAAAATTCGAGAACATGGGGTAAGCAATATTTGTCTATTTAGCTATACTTTTAAATTTTGGTGACTACATGGCTGAAGAAACAACTTATAAAAATGGCAGTGAAGGTTTTTTTATTCTAGATTTCAGTCATGCCTAGTAGTTATGTTTTTATATGAAGACACTTAAGCTTAATTTCAAATACACTCTTTTCTTTATTTTAGGAGCCTTTTATCCAGGCATGTATGACGTTTTTAAAGAGACGGTGCCCTTCTATTTTGGGTGGTCTTGCCCCTGAGAAAGACCAGCCCAAAAGTGCTCAGTTGCCTCCAGAAACTCTGGCAACAATGTTGGCCTGTCTACAGGCTTGTGCAGGGTAAGAACAACAGCATGCTTGAAAATGGCTGTTTTATACCAGGATGGGAATAGATGGATAACTGTTGATGTGAGGGAGGGGATATTGAAAGAAAAGTGACAATAATTTAAGATAATGTAATGGTTTTTAACTCTTAAGCATGGTACTGATTATAAAATCCATTTAAGGTTTTTTTTTTGGTGGGGGGAGGGTTTGCTATAAGATGCATGTACTCTCCAGAAAGAGAGAGACAGAGGCGCGAAATCTCTCCCCCCTCCCCCAATAGGGGGATGGCCACACCACAGTCCCTTCTCTTCCATTCTCTTCTCAAGATCTTGGGCACGCATGCATACATGCTCAGTGTGAGTTTGAGCCACCAGGTCCCAGACTCCAACCACGGTCGACTATGTGGGTGTCCAGCTACATAGCCATTAAGCCAACTGCTGGTCCCCCATTTAACTTAATTTTTCACAACTGGTTTGGGATAGATCTAAATTTATTTTGCATGTGGCTATTTAAGTTCTCTCAACACCATTTCGTTGAAAGAATGCTTTCTCTTTTTAATTGTCTAATGAAAAAGCAATTGGTGGGGCCAGCCAGTAGTCTTTGTAGTTAAGGCAGCTGAATCCCACATGGCTGACTTCACACTTTGATTCCTGGACCTGGAGGCTTAAAAAAAACTCTGAATGCTTGTGCTGTGTGCCCAAAATCCCCAGAAGAGAATGAAGGAGAAGGGATGGTGGCATGGTCACACACCCTAGGAGGTGCTTTCTTAATTTGTCAGTCTCTCTCTGGCAAACCTGTGTACCCTACAGTAAATATAAATGTGTGTGTGTGTGTATATATATATATATATATACACACACACATACATATATGTATATGTATGTATGTGTGTGTGTGTGTGTTTACTTCTAGACTCAAAGTTCTGTTGATCTGTGTGTTTCTGTTTATATCAGTTTCATAGATTATTAACATGTTCTTATTCAGTTTTGAACTTGGGAATTTCGAGTCCTAGAACTTTGTTCTCTTATTTTCAAAGTCCTTATAGCTGTTCTGTGAATTTCTATTTGGCTTTAAAGATCAGACTGTCAATTTCTATTTAAAAAAAAATTGCAAAGAGACCCAGTCTCCTTGCATTGTGATGAGGATCTTGTGTCCATGAAGAGATTTATAACTCTAGAGTTGTGATAAAGTAGATTTTTTTTTTTGTAAATATTTTTGCATATGTGCTTGCCAAGGGCTGGGGGTGATGTGAGCACACACACACACACACACACACACACACATCCCGCGGGGGGTGGGGGGGAATGGCTATGCCACAGTCCCTTCTCAATCTCTCTTGATTTTGAGGTATGCATTCAACATGCACCCAGAGAAGTTTCCAAGCTAAAAGGTCTAGGATTCTATGGTCGGCTGTGTGGTAATCCAGTGCCTTAACCTCCATATCATCTATCTGCTGCCCTTTCAAAAAGTTGATTTATGACTTTTTTTTTTTTTTCTTTGCCAGTTTTGTATTGATAGAAATTTTTACTTGGCCATTTTTGCTCGTCCCATGTACTATTTTGTAAGTTAGTTTTTTAAAGATTTATTTAATTTCATTATTCATTTATTTATTTTAATTTGATTAGAGAGAGACACAGCAACAGAGGGAAAGTGAGAAAGCAAGTCACCAGGTCTGGGACTCGAACAGTGGTCAGCCATGGGGAAGCGTCCAGCGCCTTAGTCACCACACTACCCACTGGCCCCTCTATTTTGTAAGTTTTGAAGCATAATAAAAGGGAACCCCTTTGATTCTGTCGTGCAAGTTGTGCTGAGATTATGAGTCTCTTCAAAACTAACTTTGTTTTCAGTCCTAACCATTGCTTTCTTATCTCTTCATATGCATTTTGAATTTTATTTTTTGTTCCCTTTTTTATTCCTTAAGAGACATTTTTTGCTATAGAGTGCATGCACTAGTGGGAGAGACAGAAAGTGAGAAGTCATCTCCCTGGGGAGATGGCTACGTTTCAGTCCCTTCTCCATTCTCTTCGCAGGAATTGGCCACATACGTACATGCACCCAGCGTTAGTTTCAAGGTGCTGGGTCCAGGACTCTAACCATTGTCAGCCATGTGGAAGTTCAATATCGTAACCATTTCGCCATCTCCTGGTCCCTTGTTCCTTTGCTTTTGAAAAATTTACACGTACTTACTTAAGGTGGTGGTTCTCAACTAAGTATGATTTAGCTCTGTCAGAATAATTTGATGTTACTTTTGACTGTCATAATCTTCTAGAAACTTGTGCTTCTGGTATCTAGTGAGTATAGGCCAGTGATAACACTAATTATTACATGTATAGGATGGCTACCCATAGCAAAAGTACTCTGTCCTATAAATTCTAAATGTTCTCAGATTTTAAGGTTTTAATGTTTTGCATTTCTCATTCACATATTTTGATTCATCTGGAATCAAATATTCTGGAAGATAAAAATACACACTAAGAAGTGTTTTGTGGGGGCTAGCAGGTGGTGTGGTGGTTAAGGCACTGGATTCCCACATAACGGACTACAGTTTTAGTCCCAAAACAGGCCCCTTGAAAATCATGTTAGGCACATGTGTGTGCATGAGAGGCACAAAATCCTAAGAGGAGAATAGAGGAGAAGGGAATGCAGTGTGGCTATCCCTCCTGGGGGGGGGGGTGATTTCTCACTCGCCTTTTCTGTCTCTCTCTTAGGCGAGGTTTCATACCCTATGGCAAAAATCTTTAAAAAGTTTTGTATATATATGTAAGGGAGACAGTTACCTCAGTTCTGGGCCTTGATTTCTTTAGCAAATGAATTATCACTGCTTATTTTATCTTCATTTATTTTTTCTGGATAGATTTTTGGTTTAGTGCATATACGCTTTCTGGCGAGACTGACAGAAAACGAGAAATCACTCCCCAAGGGGGGGATGACCACAATCCCTTCTCTTCCATTCTCCTCTTGGGATTTTGTGCTTGCATGCACATGTGCCTGGTGTGAGTTTTAAGCTGCGGAGTCCAGGATTCAAACCTTGCCTTCCTTTCTCCCTTGTTTATCAGTCTTGTCGGGATTTGGGGCATGCACGCACACATGCCCAGTGTGTTTCCCATGCACCTTACTTTCATTTGATAACATTTTGCATGGAAAAAACAGAAAAATATGTCATGAGTTTTTCGATGATCTATTATCTTGGAGTTTACTATATAGAATTAGCTTCCTTATATCTTTTTCATTGCTGCATAATTTCTGCTGAATGGGCACTCTGTGCTCAGGTCAGCCAGTTTTCTACTGGTGCACATTTTGATTGTTTTTTCACTCTTCATATCACAAATAGTGTTACAGTGAATAAAACAGTGCTCTGTAGCATCATCTCTGCCAGTGTTTATTGGATCCCACTGGAAGTGGAATTGTTAGTGGGTTAAATGGCTGTGTAAACTGTTGAATACTGCAAGATTTCCTTATGTAGAAAGTTTTCTATTTTGAATAACTGTTAGCTGTGTGAATGACTTAGTCTTATGAATACCAGACACGTCAGTCTGCCAAGTGAGATATCTCCACGAAATTTTATTCCCAGGGTAGTTAATATTTTGTACACAGATACATTTTAAAATGCTGCTTCAGGGGTCAGCAGGTGGTATGGTGATTAGGGTGCTAGAATCGCACATGGCATGACTGCTTTCTGAGTCCAAGATGTGGCTTGCTTTTTTTTCTCAAGCACATATGTTATATCAAATTTAAAAAGTAATAATAAGGTATTGTTTTTTAAGTTTTGTTTTTTAAGTGCTGCTTCAAAGTGGTACTAGTGTCCTCATCCTTAAAATATCAATAATTTTTGCTGTCTTAAGCATCTGTTGTAAACTAGTGATTTTACTTCTTGTTATTACTAAGGTACATTTATAAACTCATACCGTTAGGAGTGAAAGTCTTCCATTACTTTTCTGTATTCTAATATTTTTCTTGACATCAGTAGGTCATTGTTTGTTACATATGTAGTCCATGTTCTTACCATTGTTATTTTTTTGTTGCCACAGGTAGAAATCTTTATCCCTTTTGCTGTAATTACTTAATATAGATATTCTTAGTACTGTTAGCACCCTGTCTATTTTTAAAATGGTGTCTCATTTGTGTAGTTGAATAGAAGGGACCTCACAGTTTTATGAGACAATATTGACACTCTTAATTAGGAAGATGGGATTTTGGTCGTATATCCTACTTGACATTTGTTATAGAATTTCTTCACTTTTCTTCCCTTAAGGAGTGTTTCTCAGGAGTTATCGGAAACCATTTTAACCATGGTAGCCAACTGCAGTAATGTTATGAATAAGGCCAGACAACCACCACCTGGAGTTATGCCAAAAGGACGCCCTCCCAGTGCTAGTAGCTTGGATGCCATTTCTCCTGTCCAGGTAAACAAATGGTACTTTTGGTACATCTGCATTTATTCATATTATGAAATAGAATAATGTATATCATGATTAATTATCTGAACTTACTACATTTTAGATAAGTGCATGTATAGCATCCACTTATATTTTAATGGAGATCCATGAATAGGTATTATAGTTGAAAATAGATTTTAATCATCAAGTAGAACATGACTGAGGAAAGAAACAAATTAGCTTATTTAGGTAAATGAAAGGGACTCTTTTAAAAATAAGAATTACTTAGACTCTTGGAAAATAAGCACTGCCTTTGAACCTGATATGTCTTGTTTGTAGCTTCACGGGCCAAGAAACAGTGCTAGAGCATAACGACTTGTTATAACTGGGGCTCTTCAGCTCTCAACTGAACTGCTCTTTTAAAAACAAGGTACATTTAAGTTACTCCCTGACATCGACCACCCCCTTCTCTCTGGGAGCAACACAACCTGCTTCTATTTTCAGCTGCATTGAATGGCAGATTGGGGTTTAAGAAAAGAAAGAGGCACTTAGTTATTCTTCAATGGTGGCTTTATAAAAAGTACTCGCTTTTCTTTTTCTATAGTCATGAAGGTATGAAATGGTGCCACAAACTAAGAAACTTGGGAAATATAGTATTATTTAAAAAATACTTTGGAGAATAGCATACCTTGTTTTTGTTTGTTTTTAGAATCAGCTGATGTCCTCAAACCCTGAAGATTCTCAAGTTTTGACTCAATTTGTTTTAACTAGAAAATTTATTTCTGATTCTAATACCTTTATCGTGTTTAAAGTTAACATC
The DNA here is from genome assembly GCF_000334495.1 of Tupaia belangeri chinensis. NCBI lineage: Eukaryota > Metazoa > Chordata > Mammalia > Scandentia > Tupaiidae > Tupaia > Tupaia belangeri. Next base: position 5,882,204 of record NW_006159713.1, on the reverse strand, counting down.
TTAATTTGAGGTTATTTTTGTTTTTAAGTGGCTTGTTGGAAGTTGCAAAGACTTAATGTAATAGCTGCCCCATGTCATTCCTAAATGTTCAATAGTACAGCTATAGGGCAGTTCTTAAATGTTTATTCTTGAAGTTTTGTAGTCCTCTTACAACTCTAGTACTTTGGCAGGGGTGAAATCTTTAAAACATACATGACATAGTAAGAAAACTGACAGGCACACTTGACTTGATCTTGGGATTCAAGTACCATGATTGTGTGAGTGTTGGAGTTTGCTTAAGAGTATGAAGAGCTGTTGCTTAAAGATTGCTTTGCCTGTGTCAGACCTGCCTTTCCTTGAAGTATGTTTAATACATTTTTATAATGTTTTTCTTTAGATTGACCCTCTCGCTGGAATGGCATCTCTTAGTATAGGTGGTTCAGCTGCCCCTCACACTCAGAGTATGCAGGGTTTTCCTCCAAATTTGGGTTCTGCATTCAGTACCCCTCAATCACCAGCAAAAGCCTTTCCACCCCTTTCAACCCCAAATCAAACAACTGCATTCAGTGGTATTGGAGGACTTTCATCACAGCTTCCAGGTAAGGGGTGGTTGGGTTGGAGATGGATTATTTGTAAGTTTCAGTCTGCCTTAGTGTATGCTACAAAGTTTGGAGTTGATGTTATAAGGAAAGCTGCTTAAACGAAATTGTGAAAGGTGCTTCGACATGCAGTTTCAAAGAGGATTACATTATTACGTCCTATAAGTCAAATTGAAATAAAGAATTAGGATGTTTGTAGTTATAAAATTAGTTGTATTATTGAATAAGGATTCTGTGTTAACCAAATGGTAGTATAGACAGTAACACATGTGTTACTCACACATTCTACATTTTCTAACCCTCATAAAAAGCCTTACATCAAGATCTCACAGCTTTACTAGGTATTCCAGGTAGGTATAAAAAATATATTTTGTGCTTAATACATGCAGGCATATATCATCTTCCTTGTTGGATTTCCTTGAAAATGATAGTAAATCCCTAATACTTTATCGATTATTTTGGCTGCAGTGGAAGTTATATTTTTGTTTGTGTCTTCCTGTGTCTCCTGAGCCTTCTGTGCTTTTTATATGCAGCCTATCAGTTAGGGTTCTAAAACCTAAGGACTACAATATCTTGATCCTGTAACCTGTTAATACTGTTATGTGGTTCTAGCCTAGACAGTTCATTCACTTAACCCAAAGTTATTGTACTAAGGCCTTTCGTAGTAAAGCTGTAGCTATTATAAAAGATTCTTTTTGCCAGAGGGGAGAGAAATAAAGAAGTTCTGACTTATGGTAACGATAATTAATAGTAAGAGAGCAGCATGAAATTCTTACGTTTTAGTCACGAGAAAAGCAAGCCAGCTCCTCTTATTTTGACTCCCTGGGTATATACTGTTATGTGGTTTGGGAATGTATACATCAAAAATTTTATGTATTTGTATCAAGAATATAAATAGCCTAATCTTAAAAACCTTGGTATTGCTGTTTTTGTTAGTTTAGGTTCTTTATAAAATTGAAGAGACATGATAAGGGAATTAACAAAGACTTAAGAACTTAGTATCTGAAATGTGGGTTAAGTCCAAGAATGTGAGTAATGATAGGACTTCTGGCTACCCTCATTCTCTCTAGTAGGTGGTCTTGGCACAGGCAGCCTGACTGGTATAGGAACTGGGGCTCTTGGACTCCCTGCAGTGAATAACGACCCTTTTGTACAGAGGAAACTGGGCACCTCTGGATTGAACCAGCCTACATTCCAGCAGAGTAAGATGAAACCTTGTAAGTGGTAGTGTTGTCTGTGACTGTGAAGTGTGACTGATACACATAAAAAATTTTTTTGATTGTATGTCTGATTTGTTGTCTCTAGAATTATATGGACAAAAGAACTATGCATTGAATGCCTCCCAGACCAAAGGGAATCAATTTACAAATTTGAATCATTAAAATAAAAATTAGCGCTATCTTCCTGTTTTTGCTCTGGATTTCCAGAATAAAATGTAATGGTTAGTAAGAAGCAGTATCCTTAGGGTATTATCCTAAAAGTAAAGAGTAGGTATGATAAAGAGAAAAGATTTCATCGGTTGAAAAATATATGTATGTAAATCTTGTATATAACCTAAACATTTGTTTGTATTTTTTTTGGTTATTTTGGGTTTTTGTTACCGTTTTTTTCTTTCCTTTTTTTTAAAGTTTAGTTTAGTTTTTTTTGTTTGTTTGTTTGAGAGATTTTTACTACAGGGCATGTGCACTGGCCAGAGAGACAGATACAGAAAGTGAGAAATCACACACAGCCGGGAGGGTGGCCATGCCTCAATCCCTTTTCTTCCATTCTCCTCTCGGGATTCTGGGCATGGGCATGCACACACACACACACACACCACACACACACACACCCGGCATGAGTTTAAGCTGCCAGGTTCAGGACTCAAACTGCATTCAACTACATCAGAGTCCAGCAACATAATCATTACGCCATCCGGTGGTCCTTGTTTATGTTGTTTTTTTAACAAGTCATTTGTTAGAAAATTTTTAGATTTTTGTTTCTGCGTGGCATTTTATAAAGTAATTAATTATCTTTACCTATTTTTTAAGGTTAAAGTTTTATAGTATATAACCTTATAATAAATATTAATATATATTTATATATTATGTATAAGGTTATTATAGTTTATAATCTTATAATACTATAAATATAACATCACATAATATATAATATTTAAAACCCAACTTTTTAAAAGTATATTTTATGTTTTTTTATGTTTTTCTGTCACAGGAGAGGTAGGTACCTTTGACAGGGTCTTGCCATACTGCAGTCCTCCCCTCATGTCCTACAGGCCTAGATCACAGGTGTGTTTACCGTGTTCAGGTCCAACCACGAATCTGATCTTGGGCCTCCCGTGTGGCTCCAGTATAGCACTTAGTATCTCCTGCTGGTACCACTGCACCTGAGCCTAACATTACTTTTTAAATTTCATTTTTTTAGTAATTATATGATCCTGCAGTTACAGACGCTGTCTTTATAAATCTTTAGGTGTAATTAACAGGTTTTTGTCATTGGAACTAAATAGTCATGATAGCCTTGAAAATATAAAATTTAAAATGTTAGTGTGAAAGTCTTGTCTGAATGATATGTTTTGTAGCATGCCTTTGTGTTTATATCAGTTTGTTGTGTTCAAATTTTTATGTTAGGTGTGAACTTTATTATAAAGTAGCAGAGACTTGTAAAAACCTCTAGTGAGGTTGTATGAAGGGTAAGTGCATTATGAGTTTGTATCTACCAAACCGTCATATTGTAATAAGCCCTCATGAAGAAAATGTTAAAGTAGAACTATGTCAGGCATTCTTGTTTACAAAAAAAAATACTGTCTTCCCTGAGTGCTTTAATATTGAAACTTGACCATTTAATACTTTTATTCAGTTAATTTTTTCTCTTAAAATTAGAACTATCTTAGGCTTGTTGGCTCTCTGATGTATGGAAGAGTGGAGAGAGGGGTTAAATAAAATGATTGCTTTTATTTTTCCAACAGCGGACTTGTCTCAGGTATGGCCAGAGGCAAACCAGCACTTTAGTAAAGAGATAGATGATGAAGCAAACAGCTATTTCCAGCGAATATATAATCACCCACCACATCCAACCATGTCTGTTGATGAAGTGAGTATCTAGGGTGATCTAGTTAATCATTGTTGAGGCAAATCGTAAGTGCCCTTTTCCAGATTTTTAGAAGTCCTTCTTAAAATGTTTATAAACCTCAGTTATAATCTCAATCTCTGTTTATTGGTAAATATTCTGCTTCAAAAGGGTTCTATTAAGAATATTTGAGGAAGGTTCTTAGTATTTGTTTCTTTTATATACATATTGTTTTTGCCTTGTTTTTCCAGGTACTAGAAATGCTCCAGAGATTTAAAGACTCTACGATAAAGAGGGAACGAGAAGTATTTAACTGTATGCTAAGGAACTTGTTTGAAGAGTATCGGTTTTTCCCCCAATACCCTGATAAAGAGTTACATATAACAGCCTGCCTATTTGGTGGAATAATTGAAAAAGGACTGGTCACTTACATGGCACTAGGTCTGGCCCTGCGATATGTTCTTGAAGCCTTACGCAAGCCTTTTGGATCCAAAATGTATTATTTCGGGATTGCTGCACTAGATAGATTTAAAAATAGGTGAGTGGATGGGTGTTTTCCATTTTAGCATAAAAAGCAATGATCATCGTTTATCAGTGGTGTGTTCCCTCCCCCCACCCAGTCATTATAGATGAACAAATTTTAGTTATTTGACTAGAAGAGGAAAAATTGAAAACAGTTCAATTCATTATAATTACCAAGTGGTAGGGTAACTATAAAATAACAGTGTGGTGGGGTTTGGTTGTTCATTGAGGTATACTTTACATACTGTAAAGTCACCTCTCTTTAGGTGTACAGTTCTTTAAATTTTGAGAAAATTTTAGGCTTGTAGTCAGTACCACTGATTTTTGTTTAGAATTACTTATTATTTAACTTGCTGTAGTCATAAGAGAGACAGAGACAGGGGAAGTGAGAAAGCAAGCCACTAGATCTGGGACATGAATTCCCCAACATACCGTAACCTTCTGGTCCCTATATTAAATATTTCTTCTTCTTGTTCTTCTCTCTCTCTCTTTTTAAATAAAGAGAGTTTTCCTATAGGGTATGTGTGCTTACTAGAGAGACAGAGACAGAAAACAAGAAATCATTCCCCAGGGGGTATAGCTACGATACAATCCCTTCTCTCTCTCCTCTCAGGATTTTGGGCACACGTGCACATGTACCGGGCATGAATTTTAAGCCACTGGGTCCAGGACTCTAACCACAGTCAATTGCATGGGAGTCCAGCAACGTTACCATCACGCCATTTGCTGGTCCCAATACCGAATAGTTCTGACACCTTCGTCCTCGAGAAATACCCTTGTTCTCTTCTGTATGTAGTCTGTTCT
>NW_006159713.1:5868068-5877217 GCF_000334495.1 Tupaia belangeri chinensis | reverse complement strand
TAGTCTCAATCCCTGATAACCACTGATATAATAAATAGTTTTGTCTGTCAATAGCTTGTTTCTTTTTATTATTGTGTAATATTCTGTAAGGATTGAGTTGAGTCGTCATTGTCTTTTTTCTTTTTTTTAAAGAGAATTTTTGCAATAGTGCACATGTGCTCACCAGAGAGACAGAAAGCAAGAAATCACCCCTAGGGCTAATGACCACACCACAATCCCTTCTCCTCTATTCTCCTCTCGGTATTTTGGTCACACTCAAACACACATACACAAGCTACAGGGTCTGGGACTTGAACTGTGCCATATGGGAGTTAAGTGACTCAACCACTATGTGATCTACTGGTCCCCCAGCCTGAGTTGTGAGTTTTAAGCTACTGAGTTCAGGATTCAAACTGCTGTTGACTGTGTGGGAGTGCAGCATTGTAACCATTGCACCATCTGCTGGTCCCCATAAGATAGTATTTTTTTTAATGGCTCATATGAATATCAATGTTGAATAAAATACTTTTTTTTTTTTTTTTAACATTTTTGCCACAGAAGTACACTTGCCAAAGAGAGACAGTGAGTGAGAGTGACAAATAGCACCCTGGGGATGATCACACCATACTCCCTTTTCCTAGGATTTTAGACACACACATGCACACACACGCACAGATGTTCCTGGCGTGATTTTCAAGCTGTTGCATCTGGGACTAGAACTATGGTAGGTCATGTGGGAGTTCAGCACCTTAACCACTACACCACCTGCTGGCCCCATGTACAGTACAGTTTTTGAATAGCAAATAATGTTTTCAGATGTGAAAGGAGTGAACTTCACAAATATTTTTCCTTTTTCCTTTGATTTTTCCTTTCTTTGGCATTTTCTCTTTTTTTTTTTTGGAGAGATTTTTGCTATAGGGCATGTGCGTACGCCAGAAAGACAGAGACAGACAGAAAGTGAGAAATCACCCCCCCAGGATGGCCACGCTGCAATCTCTGCTCCTTCATTCTCCTATCAATATCTTGGGCATGCATACACACCCGCCCAGCATGAGTTTAAGCCACCAGGTCTGGGACTCGAACCGTGGCCAGCTACATGGGAGTCCAGAGACATAGCCGTTCCGCTAACTGCTGATCCCTTGTTTCTCTTTTTAAAAACTTGCTATAGGGTCCGTGAGAGCACACTCCAGGGGGGATGGCCACGCCACAACCCTTCTTTCATTTCTCCCATTTTGGGATTTTGGACATACATACCAGTTTGTTTTCTAAGCCCCTGGATCTGGGACTTGAACTGCACAGTTGGCCATGTGGGATCCAGCTGCCTTAATCATAATGCCATTGGCTGGTCTTGACCTCTTCAAGTAAATATTCATAGGTGGAATGGGGAAAATGGCTTAGAGTAGCATTTAGAAGAGATTTTCTTAGTGTTGCTTCTGTTCTTTCATGAAATAATGAATGAATAAAATGAATGAATGCTTTTGTTGGCAGATTGAAGGACTATCCCCAGTATTGTCAGCACTTGGCTTCTATCAGTCACTTTATGCAATTTCCACATCATTTACAGGAGGTAAGCACCTCAAAATCAACAACCTGTCTAATTTGAGGATTTATCTTTTTAGATTTGTTTTGGGATTTACTAAGAATGGCACTAAGGTTTCTTAACTGGGAATAATTGTGTGTACTTGTAGTCCCAGGTATTCAGGAGATTAAGGCAAGAGGAAGGATCATAAATTCAAAGCCAGCCACAACATAGATGGCCTGTTAAAATAATAATAGGCAACAGTGGGCAAGATCTAGCTCTTTGTATTATTTGTAGGTTATTTTGCAGCTGAATAACAAACATGAAAATAAACATTTTTGTATTCTTTTTTCTAAGCAGTGGGCTTGTTTTTGTTTTTGTTTTTGTTTTTTGAGGGAGTTATACGGCACACATGTTCACCAGAGAGACAGAAAGCTAGAAATCACCCCTCAGGAGGGATGGCCATGCCACAGTTCTTTCTCCTCCATTCTCCCTGGATTTGGGGCATGCACACACGTGCACCTGACTTGAGCTTCAAGCCCCCAGTCCAGGATTTGAACCATGGTCGACCATGTGGGAGTCCAGTGCCCTAACCACTATGTCATCTGCTGGCACCAGTCATTCTATTTTTAATATTTTATTCTATTTTTCATCTTTGTTTTAATTTGCTGTAGGGCATGTGTGCTCACCAGAGAGTGAGGAAGTATGAAAACAAGTAAGAAAGTAAGCTGACAGGTCTGGGACTTGAACCCTGGGCAGCTGTATGGGAATGGGAATCCAGTGCCTTAATCACCACACCACCTGCTGATCTCTTGATTGTTCTCTTTCTAGTTCTTTTTAAACTGATAATGCTCTTAAAGAGTAGACATCTTTTACTATAATTAAGAGAATCTTATACCACTATGTACAGTAACCATGCCTGATCCAAAAAACGATTAGGAGTAGGAATCTTATGTATAAATCAATAAAATTTTTCCCTTTAAATGCTGATGCAGTTCACAGCTGTTAACACATCTTTTAAAAAAATTTTTTTTTTTGCGAGACCAACAAATGGCATTATGATAAGGTTGCTGGACTTCCATGTAGTAGGCCATGGTTTGAGTCCTGGACCTGTGGTTTAAAAATCATGCCAGGCATGTGTTCGCACACACGTGCCCAAAATCCCGTGATGGGAATAGAGGAGAAGGGATTGTGGCATGGCCATCCCATCCCTGGGAGGTGATTTCTCACTTTCTGTCTCTCTTTGGTGAACATGTACACCTTATAGCAAAAGTCTCTCTTTAAAAAATTTTTTTTCGGGACCAGCAGGTGGAATGGTAGTTAGGGTGCTGAACTCCTACATGACAAACCACAGTTTGAGTCCTGGATCTGGTGGCTTGCTTTCTCAGTTTGTTTCCCAGTCTCTCTGGTGAGTGTACATGCCCTATAGCAAATTTTAAAATAATAATAAAATTAAATTATTCTTTTAAAAAAAAAAATATATATATATATGTAACCTCTGAGGCCGGATGGTGGTCCCTAGGGAAGGTTCAGGATCTGCCTCTGGAGAACTCCCTAAGTACTCAGGGCATGCACTTTTCCATGATAGGGCAAGCTGCGACTGGGTGAAATCACTGTGTCAAAACCCTATTAGGAATGCTGTCTCTGTCTCACTCAAGGAATAAGTAAATATATGTGAAACCACTTGCACGTGCACATACAATAATCATGTACAGTCTTCATAGCACTCGTTTAGATTCTTTTGCAGTACTTGTTTAAAAGAAGGCCGTTACTGAGGGAATGAACTTAGGGAATACAGGTGCATTTTAAACCATTCACCGTAATTGTGTTCTTGAAATTTGAAAACCATTTTGGGTTGATTAATACGCACTTCAGATCTTTGTCTTGCTTTTGTTCCAAGTTCCAGAAATGTTAATTAATATTAAACTTTTATTATATTTCTCATATTTTAAAAAGCATAAAGCAGACGAGTGACTTTATAAGTCTTTTATTTTAAGAAATCTGGAACTTCAAAATTTGAACCTAATTGAAGTTTTTTATAGGGCTGGCAGTTTGGTCTGGTGGTTAAGGGTGCTGGACTCCCACGTGGTAGAGTCCAGGTGGCTGGCTTTCTCACTTTATCCCCCTCCTTCCCTACCTCCCTCCTGTCCTCTCTCACACTCTGGTCAAATTAAAATAAATGAATAAATAACATTAAATAAAATTATTCTTTTTTTAAAAGTTTTAAAATTTAGTCCCGTGCTTTTTACCTCCTGCTGGGTTAGTTCATAGGAGGTCAGATATATGATACTTTAGCCTAGGGAACCATGGAGTAGGAGACAGAAGTATTCTCTCATTCAAATGAGCAAGTTAGAGAGAATTAGAGCCACGAATATGGAACTTGAAGAACTAGAGAGGAAGAGACATAACATGGGAGTAACTACACAAGACTGGTCTCTTAACACCCTTCCCCCATAGTAAGACTGTTGAAGAGAAAGGGGGACCATTGCTTATTTTCCCATACTTAGTCAATTTAAAGGGCTATTCTCTTTTCTACTTTAAATTGTCCTTCCTTAAATAAAACTGTTGTATATGTAAATGATAGTTAATAGTTTGTCAGGTTAGTACTGTTGAAATGACATCAGGAATCCCGTCAGCCCTCTTTAACGTATATATGATTGGGAGGAGAAGAAGTTTATTGATTTATGAAATAAAAATAGCCTGCCCCAGGCTACACATTTTTGCTGTTACCTTCTGTTGGTTTGGACCTATATTGTGGGGCTTTGTTTTATAGTAACAGCTTTATGTATGCTATAGGGAGTATAGTAGTGTGCCCCTGTGTTTTTTGGCATGAGGTTTCTCATTTCTCATTCATGTCCAATAAAGAGATGAATTTGTTGTACACATTTTTTTTTTTAATTAAAGCTTGCATTTATAAGGGGTTTTAAAGACACTTAGTTCACATGTTTGAGGTTCATTTTTTAGAGGTTATTTTGCTGGAATAGTTTTTTCAAATACTTCAACATACTAGTATTTTATCTCTGAAGGTGTCTGTCGTATCCACTTGTACTAATGCAAAGATGGAGCAGTGTGTAAGGGATAGTTGAACCAAAAAAGTACTTTGAAATTATAGAAGTGGAGCTATACTTTTAAAATTTTCAGTTTCTATTAATAGTTCTTTTGGGCCGGCAGGTGGTGTGGTGGTTAAGGGCACTGGACTCCCACATAGCCAACTGCGGTTTGAGTCTTGAACCTGGCAGTTTTCTCTCTCTCTCCCTTTCTTTCTCTCTCTCTCGCTCACTTGTTCTGTCCCTCCTTGGTCAAATTTAGATAGATAGGTCAAATTTAGATAGATAGACAGATAGATAGATAGATGGAGGGAGGGAGGGAGGAAGGAATGAAGAAAAATAATTCTTAAAAAAAGAGAGAGCTCTTTTAATATGCTTTTCTTTCCTTATCTTTCTAGTATATTGAGTATGGACAGCAGTCTAGAGATCCTCCTGTGAAAATGCAGGGCTCTATCACAACCCCTGGAAGTATTGCACTGGCTCAGGCCCAGGCTCAGGCCCAGGTTCCAGCAAAAGCTCCTCTTGCTGGTCAGGTTAGCACTATGGTAACCACCTCAACAACCACCACTGTTGCTAAAACGGTTACAGTCACCAGGCCAACTGGAGTCAGCTTCAAGAAAGATGTGCCAGTAAGTAGGTCTGTCTTTATTCTTTTCCAGGATTTGTAGTTATATTGCAGTGTATGTAGTAGTGAGTGAGCATGTATTATAATTTTATTATAAACATAACACATGCCGGCTAAATACATCTATATCTAATTCTGACTGTCTATATATACATATATAAAGCGGCATTTCTGGAATTGTATCTCCCTTGCCCATAATTTCTCACAGTCAACCAATATTAATAATAGTTGAATACATATTCTTGCCCACACTTCCCAGTGCTCATTCACACTGTCTGGTTTTGTGTCTATAGGAATCTGTATACATCTTTTCTGGGATTTTCAAAGAAAGCATTTTAGCTTACTTGTTTCATGTACTTGTTACTTTTTTAGCCTTCTATTAATACTACAAATATAGATACGTTGCTTGTGGCCACAGATCAAACTGAAAGAATCGTGGAGCCCCCAGAAAATATCCAAGAGAAAATTGCTTTTATCTTCAACAATCTCTCACAGTCAAATATGACACAAAAGGTGAGCATGGTTTATAAATGACTTTTTTTCTTTATGGGTTTAAAAATGTATTTTTGACCCTTTTTAACACTTAACTTTTTTCACTGAAGGTAGAATCACTGTGGTATTAATCCAAGTACTTGCAGTAGGTTTTGAAGACATTAAAGTAGTGTCAGTCTAAATGGTATAAAAGGTATTGTTTTGTGGTCAGTAACAGGCTTTTTGAAATAAACTTCATTTTCTTTTGGTGATAGAAAGTTTCATTTATTTTTCTAGTCATAGTTAATTTCTTCCCAGAGACAATTCAGTGTATATATTAGGCATTTAATAACTGAGGTAGACGTGGTGGTGGTGGTGGTGGTGGTGGTGGTGGTGGTAGGGGAGAACTTGTTCCCAAGGTTATATGCTAAGCCAGAATTTGGAAATGCCAGTATTGATTGATAATGCTAGCTTAAGAAGATAATGATGTAAGTACCACCTTCAAATTGTCAGTATAATAGGCTAGGTAATAATTGAGGCCTTGAATATCCTTTTAGAAGAAAAGTTTCAAAATCCATATGATTCCTAGAAACGAGAATTTTAAAAAATACAGCTTTGGTGTTAGATCCATTAATGAGAGGCTACAGATTTATAATTAAAGGTGGGGACAAGGGACTACATATTTGATTATTTTAAAGCTGAAAATGACTGGAGATGTTTCTCTTCTTGTCAATCACAGTTTGCAAGCTGATTGACTATGTACTTTGGAATTGAATATACTAAACTTCATAGCCCTTGTCTGACCATGGATAAAGGCATAATGCAGTGCTTTAACATCCGCTTAATGTTGTAGGAATGCACATACTGTAGTATGCTTTACAGAAACCAAACTTTATTTTATCATAATGCAATTCTGTGCTTCTTATGTTATATTGATTGCTAGGTTGAAGAGCTGAAGGAAACTGTGAAGGAAGAATTTATGCCTTGGGTTTCACAATATCTCGTTATGAAGAGAGTCAGTATTGAGCCAAACTTTCATAGCCTATATTCAAATTTTCTTGATACACTGAAGAATCCTGAATTTAACAAGATGGTTCTAAATGAGACGTACAGAAATATCAAAGTAAGAGTTAGTTCTTATATTCCTTTTTATTGTTTTGATTTTGGATTATATAGGTAAAATTTTGGTGGGAAGAATTTCTTATTTCCTCCTTTGTACTTGTGAGTTTAGATATCCTGTGGAAAATTTTTCTAGGTTTCGTTTCAAATGCGGAGGGGACCAGCAGTTAGCGTAATGGCTATGTTGCTGGACTCCCACGTGGTCGACCGCGGTTCGAGTCCCGGACCCGGTGACTTAAAACTCACGCTGGGCGCGTGTGAGTGCATGTCCAAGATCCCGAGAGGAGAATGGAGGAGAAGGAATTGAGGCGTGGCCATCCCTCCTGGGGGTGATTTCTCGCTTTCTATCTCTCTGTCTCTCTCTGTCTGTCTGGCGAGCGCACGTGCCCTATTGCAAAAACCTCTTCAAAAAAAAAAGAAAAGAAAAGAAATATGGAAATCAATGTCAAGAAGAATTTAATATTATAGTCATACTTACATGGAAAGTAACCACTATCTTGAATTTGTTTTCATCATCCCATGCATGATTTTAGAAACCTTACTGTCTGTTGCACATAAATAATACTGTTTTTCTTATCATATTCCTTGTGACATTGTCCACCATGTATCTTTTTTACTTGACTTTTTCCTCTGGATTTTATTTGCAGTATGCTCTTAGTTCTAGTTCCTCTAAAAATTTGTCTTATAGAAAAACCACTGAATGAGGTCACCCCATGCCACATTGGTTAAGGCAGCTGTATCCCATGTGGCTGTGGTTCAAGTAGTGAACTTGACTTGAGAAACACTCTGGGTGCATGCATGTCCAAATCATGAGAGAATAGAGAAGAGATTGAAGTGTGGCCATCCCCTGGGAGTACTTCCTCACTTTCTGTCTGTCTCTGTCTCTCTCTTTCTCTGTCAATGATAAGTGTTTATGCCCTTTAGGAAAATTAAAGGAAAAAAAAAAAAGAAAAACCATTGAATGAATAAATATTGCTACTGACATTTAGTTTGTTAATCACTTTATTATCAATTACATTGTAGTGAATGTTGTCATTTTTATCTTCTGCCATTCAGTTGCCAGGTATCTCTGTACTCGACTTTTGTTGGGATAGCCATTGTCAAGGGTCTTTGCAATTTGTTTTAAGGTCACACTCTTTAATGAACTGGTGCTTATGGAGTGGAAATTCAAGTATTTTAAATTCCAAACCATTATCTATGAAGAGAAGAAAAATAAAAATAAAACAAACAGCATAAATCAGCATACAAACGGCGTAAATCAGCATACAGCTATGATCATTCTTTTTTTTTTTTTTCTTTTTTTTTTTTTAAGAGGTCTTTGCCTTAGGATATGTGTGCTTACCAAAGAAAGAGATGGTGTGAGGGAATATGAGAAATCACCTTCAAGAGGGGATGGCCATGCCATAATCTCTTCTCCATTCTTCTGTGATATTGGGGCATGCATGTACATGTGCCAAGCATGATTTTCAAATCACCAGGTTTGGGATTTGAGCTGCTGTCGGTCATATGGGAGTCCAGCAACATAACCCCTAAGCCATCTGCTGTCCCTTCCTTTGAAAAATTTTTTTCAAATAATTGTTTAATTTTATTTATCATTATTATTTTTAAATTTGCTATAGGGCACATGTGCTCACCAGAGAGAGAGAGAAAGGGAAAGTGAGAAAACAAGTCCAGTACTTAAACTGGAGTCAGCTATGTGGGAGTCCACTGCCCCAACCACCAGCTACCTGCCAGCCTCTGTGATCATTCTTTACTGAAAATTTGTGACACTGGCTTAGGAACAAGCACTATATTTAAGCCGATGGATGGGAACTTTCCCCATTCTTGGTTACGCTGTAGTGCAAAAGAATTCCTGACTCTTTGATGCATAGCTGACTTGCACCATTCTGCTGTTGCATTATGGAGTTAAGGAACATATATTCAGCTTTTATTATCTGACAGAAGTGATGATTCACTCACAAAATTTCAAGATCCTGTTTAAGAAAACAAAAACTTGTGTGTATGTGCACACACCAACACCAAAACCACTCCTTTGATGATTGTTTACCTAAGAAAGGCAAGAGCTAGATAATCAATTGATAGATTGGGTGCTCTAGGAATAAGAGAACAGTTGATGCCAGCCGGTAACATGGTAGGTAAGGTACTGGATCTCACATGGCAAGCTGTGCCCTGTAGTTCCTGAACATGGTGGCTTGAAAAACAAGCCGGTTATGTGTGCGTGGATGCTCTAAATCCTTAGAGGAGTATAGAGGTAAAGAGATTGAAGAATGACCTTCCCCTCTGGGCACGCTTGCTTGCTTTCTTCATCTCTTACTGGTGTGTATATGTACCCTATAGCCAAAAAAAAAAAAAAAAAAAAAAAAAAAAAAAAAAAAAAAAAAAAAAAAAA
>NW_006159713.1:5827102-5868004 GCF_000334495.1 Tupaia belangeri chinensis | reverse complement strand
CTTTTTTTTTGGTGTTTTTATATTTCCCACAACAAAAAAAAAAAAAAAAAAAAAAAAAAAAAAAACAAGTTAAAAGTAACAATCATACGTTGATGAATGATAAGGATACATTTTTAGGGATGGATCCTTAGGCAATTTTTGTCATTGTGATAACTTGTAATTGTGAGGATATGTCATAGAGTATATTTAAACAAACCTATAATAGTATAGCTTACTACCCACCTCTAGGCTATGTAGTATAGTTTTAATGAACCGCTATTATAAATGTGTAGTCTGTTGTTGATGAAACATCTTATGTAGTGTTTGATTCTATAAAAGAATATGATTCTGTATTTCAGACAGTTATTTTATTTGACTCTAGAGAATGATAATGACCTGGATGTGCAATAGATAACTATTTTGGTCATATTCTTCTCTATATCCCTGCTGCTTTGAAACACAGACATAGATATAATCTTAATTGATACAGCATTCAAAAATATGTTTTTAATTGCATCTCTGTTTCAAACCTAGCGAAGGTTTTCAGAGTTTTGTGGGGGTTTTTGCTTGTTTTTTTTTTTTTTTTTTGCTTGTTTTTTAAAGAGATTTTTGCTGTAGGGGGTGAGAAATACCCTGTCAGGTTTTTTTTTTTTTTTTTTTTTGCTTGTTTTTTAAAGAGATTTTTGCTGTAGGGTGTGAGCAATCACCTGTCAGGTGGGATCAGGTGGGATGCCCATGCTGCAATTCCATCTTCTCCATTGTCCTGTCAGGATTTTTGGCGCACACACACATACGCACCCAACATGAATTTTAAGCCACCAGGTTTGGGACTCAAAACTGTGTTCGACTATGTGGAAGTCCAGCGACATAAGCATTATTCCAACTGCTGGGCAGTTTTCAGAGTTTTAAAATTTGTCTGTGGGAAGTAACTTTGTGACTTTTCAAATTTTGTATGTGTTTGTATTAACTTTTTTAAAATTAAAATATTCTTTTTCTTTTTTTTTTTGGAGAGGTTTTTGCTATAGGGTGCGTGCGTTCGCCAGAAAGACAGGGAGAGACAGAGAGATAAAAAGCGAGAAATCAACCCAACCCCTAAAACACCCCCTGGGAGATGGCCATGCCACAATCCCTTCTCCTCCATTGTCCCCTCGGGATCTTGGGCACTCATGCACGCCCACACGCCCGGTGTGAGTTTAAGCCACCAGGTCCGGTACTTGAACCTCGGTCGACTACATGGGAGTTCAGCGACATAGCCATTACGGTAACTACTGGTCCCTAAAATATTCTTATTAAAGGTAGAAATGTTATTGTTGGGTAGTGAGCACAGCAAATTGTTTTCATTATGATACACCTAGTGCATCTGTGTTGGGTTCTATTCTCAGAGATTACAGGCTTTTTTATTTTTGGGGTTTTTTTTTTTTTTTGAGAGAGAGAGTACTTGGGCTCACCAGAGAAACAGAAAGTGAGAGTTCAGCCTCCTGGGAGATGGCCATGCCATAGTCTCTTATCCACTGTTCTCCTCTCAGGATTTTGGGCACGGAGGCACATGCATCCGTTGGGAGGCCAGTAATATAACCATTACATCATCTGCTGGTCCCTATAACTTGTTTTTAAAACAGTATAATGGAATTTTCAAACATTCTTTGAGCATGTTTTTTCATGAGTTCATTCTCATATCTATCTTAATCCTGTACTATTTCAGGTGCTCCTGACCTCTGATAAAGCTGCAGCCAATTTCTCAGATCGCTCCTTGCTGAAGAACTTGGGGCATTGGCTAGGAATGATCACATTAGCTAAAAATAAGCCCATCTTACACACTGTGAGTTCCAGCTAAAGGTTCATGTAAAGTGTGAGAATGTTCATACGATATATTAAGTCTGAATGTTCTTGACTAAGGACTATTTTAATGGTTATTGGGTTTTTGAAAGATTTTGGTTCATGTTTCAAGTTTTTAATTGTGTGATTGTGATTCTACATCTTATATGATTTTTAAAAGGGCATCAAATTATTGTCACCTTTCCCTTTATAAGACAAAATCAGATACTATGTTAATTCCTGTTTTGGGGGTATGTTTTGCTAAGTACATTTTGGGTTCTTTATAATGGCTTTATAAATTTTTTATTCTGTTTTTAAAAATATTTTTCTTATACTAGGACTTGGATGTGAAATCTTTGCTGCTAGAGGCTTATGTTAAAGGACAACAAGAGTTGCTCTATGTAGTGCCCTTTGTTGCCAAAGTCTTAGAGTCCAGCATTCGTAGTGTGGTGAGTAGATTTAAATACTTGATTAGTGGGTAATTTGTAAAAGTTGGTTTGTCTTGGCACAACGTCAAGAGATTTTATATTCTTATGTCTTGTGAATGTTAAGCTTGTTCACAGTCAGTTTATCTTCATTGGAAATAGGATTTCTAATTTCAGTGTCTAAGTGAAATTACAAGGCTGTTTCTAATAAAGATGTTTTGGTATTATTTTGAAGTACAGTATGGGAGAAAGGCTAGGGTTTTGTTATGGCCATATATGTTTGAGTTTAGTCTAGTTAAAGAGTGGATTTTGGTCCAGCTTAACGTAATAGTTTTTCTTCAGGTTTTTAGGCCACCAAACCCCTGGACGATGGCAATTATGAATGTATTAGCTGAACTACATCAGGAGCATGACTTAAAGGTATATATTTTTTTATCCTTTGGAAAAGTCTCTGCCTTCACATTATAATTTAGAATAAAGTTGGAATGGTGGAAGCACTAAGGTAGTTGGGTTGACAGTACAGTACATTTTTAATAAAACTTAAATTTCTTTTTAAAATTCTCATGAAATACTGGATTATGCAGTTAAACTTGAAGTTTGAGATCGAGGTCCTTTGCAAGAACCTTGCATTAGACATCAATGAACTAAAACCAGGAAACCTACTAAAGGATAAAGATCGACTGAAGAACTTAGATGAGCAACTTTCTGCTCCAAAGAAAGACATCAAGCAGCCTGAAGAACTCCCTCCCATCACAACTACAAGTAAGTGTGCTAATTATCTAGATCTTTGTTAGCCAGAATATTCACATAAATGGCACGTTTCCAGGTACATGGAAAATAGAATTGTTCCATACAGTGTGGTGGTAAAACATACTTTGGGGGTGTCTTCTAAATTATCAAGTTAAAGTTATTCATGTGTGGGTCTCTCTTACCTAGGTACTGTGCCATTAAGTAACTCCTGTGCATTCTTCACTGAAAGACATTTAATTAGTTGTTCCTTATATCCCAGCAAAGCTGAACTCATTCTTAAGTTGCTTAAAGTCTCAAAAATAATTGCATAGTTTGGTGGCTTGTATCATCCTTCAGACCTAGGGATGCTCAGACCAGGTAGAACTGCCAGGGGAATGGATTGTTTTACTTGTGTTGAGAAGATGGAAAGTGTGGGAAATATAGGGGCATTGATAGATTAGCAGATGTGGTTAGAATAAAGAGGTATCTGGGGACAAGCAGTTGGCGTAATGGCTATGTTGCTGGATTCCCGTGTAGTTGACCATGGTTCGAGTCCTGGACCTAGAGGCTTAAACTCACGCTGGGCATGTGTGTGTGCGTGCCCAAAAGTTTGAAAGGAAAATGGAAGAGCAGGGACTGCAACGTGGCCATCCTCCATGGGGGATGATTTCTTACTTTCTGTGTCTCTTGTCTCTCTCTGTCTTTCTGGCAAGCGCATGCACCCTATAGCAAAAACCTCTCCCAAAGAAAAAAAAGAAGAAAGGTATCTCTAATATAGACTGAGCCTATAAAGCTCCTGGGCCTGCTAATGTGGCTTGACTTCTCAGATGATTTCTGTGCTCTGGAGAGTGCTGCTCTCAGTTTTACATACTTTGTTCTTATCTCTCTTTTTCTTAAGAGGTTCTTGCATAGGCTCTAAGTGCTCACCAGAGAGAGAGACAGAGACAGTGAGAGGGAAAGTGAGAAATCACCTCCCAAGGGGAAATGAGGATGCTGCAGTCTCTTCTCCATTTTCCTCCTGGGGTCTTAGGCACACATGCACATGCACATGCACCCAGTGTGATTTTTCAAGTACTAGGTCCAGGACTTGAACCACAGTCAGCCATGTGGGAGTGGCAGCAGCATAACCAATATGCCAAATGCTGGCCCCCATCTCTCTCTCTCTCTCTCTCTCTCTCTCTCTCTCTTGTTTTTAAAAGAATTGTCTATTAATTTTTAAAAAATTATTCTTGAGAAAGATTTTTTTTGCTATAGGGTGTGTGCGCTCGCTGGAGACAGAGACAGAAATTGAGAAATCACCCCCGGGGGGGGTGGGTGACCACACCACAGCCCCTTCTCCTCTGTTCTTCTCTTGAGATCTTGGGCACATACACACACACCCAGTGTGAGTGTTTTTTAAGTCACTGATTGTGGGACTTGAACTGTGTTCAACTAGTGGGAGCCTGGCAATGTAACCATTACAACATTTGCTTGTCCCCTTGTTTTACTGTTTTTTAATTTGACCAGAGAGAAATAAAGAGAAAGGGAAAATGAGTAAGTAAGCCACTAGGTCTGGGACTCATTCATTCCATGGTCAGCCATGTGGGAGTCCAGCACCTGCTTGCCCTTCATATCTCCTAAAATAACAATTTATTACCCTTTTAGGGTAGGAGAAATGTGACACCCCTCCCAATTAGTTTAATACACATCATGATCACTTTATATCCAGGTAATTTTGCAGTAAAGTTAACAAATGTGCTCTTTTTTTAAAAGAATTATTTATTATCATCATTACTTTTTAAATTTTTAGTCATCAGTGAAGAGGAAGGGAAAGTAAGAAAGAAAGCACCCAGGTCCAGGACTCAAATTGTGGTCAACCATGTGGGAATCCAGTGCCCCAACCACCAGACCCCCTGCTGGCCCCCAAATATGCTCTTTTTTTTTTTTTTTTAATCTCTTCTTGATTTACATTTAGCAACTTCTACGACACCAGCTACCAGTACCACCTGTACAGCCACGGTTCCACCACAGCCACAGTACAGCTACCATGACATTAATGTGTATTCCCTTGCGGGCCTGGCACCACACATTACTCTAAATCCAACAGTAAGTGAACTGCCCTGTTCTTCCAGTTCCAAGTTGATGATAAGCGGAACTTTTGGTCACTTTCCCTTTTCTTTTTCTCCTTCCCTCTGAATTTCTTAAGTTGTAGACTTGTCGGAGACCATAGTGATCTGAAACTGATGTGTAGTGTAGTTGGAACTGTTTTTTTCTTCTGTTAAACTTAATTTTAAGTGACTACATATCTTTTGTATTGGTTCTACAGATCGAAACTATGATACTTAAATTAAGCTGGATATGAAATCAGTCTCTGAGAATTCCTTACATAGTTCAAAAGACAGCCCTCCCACCATTAATTGCCAGAGGGCACATGTGAGACAAAAGTGGGGAAAGCCTGGGGGAACATGAACGCAGCCTTGTTTGGGGTGGGTCACACGACACTTTTCTTCCATTTCTCCATCCCATCAGGATTCTTGGCATGCTTGCACATGTGCTTATGTGTTTTTTTAAACCCCTGTGGCAGGAATTCAAACCATGATACCAGGTGGGATCTGGTTCCCACTGCACAGCATTTTCCCGCTGCACTCTACACCCTGCCCAAAAGACTCTGCTGTTTTTTGGTTTTTTGTTTTTTGGTTTTTTTTTATTGTGTCACTTAAGTCTTGTATTAAGCCATTTCTTTTGTCACGTAACTGGAACTGAGCTGATGTTTGTCTGCAGAAATTTTTCCACCTAACATTTTGAAGTAGTAGGACAAGTTTTGCCATTGTAGCCTTGTTCCAGGAGGCATACTGATCTAAGGTCATGTAAAGTAATACCTTACTCAATTATTTCTCCTGTACTGAAAGGTGGTATTTATTCTGTATATTCTCAAGGGTAATTTACTGCTTATCATCTTCAGTCTTCTGTTTTAACACTTGTTGATTTAGAGCCAGTTGCTTGGCATTTTTATTATCCTTGTCAGAAACTGAAAACATTAAATATTCACAGATACAGGAATAATACAGAACTTTGTATAAAGTTCTGTTAAGGATTTTAGCGATCATTTTGTCTGTTTTTCTCTCCTTTCTCCCTCCCTCTCTCTGTCCTTTCATAGAAGACATAAGTTAATAAACTTAAAAAAAGAAGAAATTGGGTAAGACTGTCTTACTTATGCAAGCATTTTACTTAATTTGTTTTTTCCCTACTTAGATTCCCTTATTTCAGGCCCATCCACAGTTAAAACAGTGTGTTCGTCAAGCAATTGAACGGGCTGTTCAAGAGCTGGTCCATCCTGTGGTGGATCGATCGATAAAGATTGCCATGACTACTTGTGAGCAAATAGTCAGGAAGGATTTTGCCCTGGATTCTGAGGAATCTCGAATGCGAATAGCAGCTCATCACATGATGCGTAACTTGACAGCTGGGATGGCTATGATTACTTGCAGGGAACCTTTACTCATGAGCATATCTACGAACCTGAAAAACAGTTTCGCCTCAGCCCTTCGTGTAAGTTGGTTACTTTCTTAGTGTAGTACAAAGCATAGCACTATCTTGTTTTGCAGAGTTTTTCTGTGACTGTGGCAGTGGGTGTACCACTGATGAGTAGCCATATTTGTTTGATGTGTTCCTTTGTTAATTCTATGAGATGAAGCATCATGTCTTTTCTCACTGTTGGATCCTCAACACAGTGTTTGGCAAATAATAGATACCCAAATATTTATTGGTTTAAAGAAATGAAAGATTTTGGGAACAGCAGTTGGTGTAATGGCTGTGTCGCTGGACTCCCATGTAGTAGACTGCAGTTCAAGTCCCAGACCCAGTGGCTTAAACTCAGGCTGGTTGTGTTCAAAATCCTGAGATGAGAATGGAGAAGGGATTGCGGCATGCCCATCCCCCCCCCCGGGGGGAACAGGGTGTGATTTCTCGCTTTCTATCTCTGTCTCTCTCTTTCTTGCGAGTGCATGCGCCCTATAGCAAAAACCTCTCCAAAACAAAAAAAATTGATAAAACTGAAAGATTTTAAGAATTGCAGTATACTTTAAAAAAAAAAAAGAATTGCAATATACTAACAAGCTCAACTCTGAAAAATCATGAACCATTTAGATTTGTTGGAGTGTAGGGCACTGCAAAATGATTTAAACTGATTTTGCATGTACACAAGCACACACTCTTCAAGAAACAATTTCTAGTTGTGGTTTCATGTGTCTTGGTTAATCATTACTTTATTGCTATACTGTTTCATATTATTCATCATGTTCCCAAGTAACTGAAAATATTTGGGTGTTTTCTTCTTACAGATGAGGAAACTAATTAAGACTGTTTAAGTAACAGCAGATTCAGAAAGTTGAGCCAAAATTTAAAATGCATTTGTCCAGTGTACTGCATTTCCCACTATCCTGTCTGTCCACTTGAACTTACAAATCTTGGTCTTCCTTGTTTTTCTCTCTTAATAGACTGCATCCCCACAACAAAGGGAAATGATGGATCAGGCAGCTGCTCAGTTGGCACAGGACAATTGTGAGTTAGCTTGCTGTTTCATTCAGAAGACCGCAGTAGAAAAAGCTGGCCCCGAGATGGACAAGAGATTAGCAACTGTAAGTGTTTAGCATTTGCCTTTCAAGTTTTTTTGCTTTTAGTTTAAGAAAGTGCCTCATAACAAGAACCTCAGTGACTTTTTTTGTTTGTAGGAATTTGAGCTAAGAAAGCACGCTAGGCAAGAAGGGCGCAGATACTGTGATCCTGTGGTATTAACATATCAAGCTGAACGGATGCCAGAGCAAATCAGACTGAAAGTAAGAATTGGGGCTCTTTCTCCCCCTGCCCTTCTTCTCTTTCTCTTCTCTTCTCTTGTCTTTTTTTCTTTTCTTTTCTTTTCTTTTCTTTTTTTAAACGCCCATTGCATCCTCTCCTTAACCAGGACTAGGACAGCAGGGTTAAATATTGTTTCTGAGAAAATACCTCAGTGTGATAACATGCACTTTTTGTAATGGCTGCCTGTGGAACAAGTATGGAAATAGTTTAGATTGCTCCCTGCCCCCAAAATTGTTTTTGTCAGATTGTAAAAGTTCCATGTGCTTGTTAGTTTTTTTTTTTTTCCCAATGTGGGCTTCCCCAATTACATTTCCTGTTATTTTTTTATTTCTT
The DNA here is from genome assembly GCF_000334495.1 of Tupaia belangeri chinensis. Classification (NCBI taxonomy): domain Eukaryota; kingdom Metazoa; phylum Chordata; class Mammalia; order Scandentia; family Tupaiidae; genus Tupaia; species Tupaia belangeri. The sequence continues at coordinate 5,859,890 of NW_006159713.1, read as the reverse complement.
TACTTTTTTTTTAATGAGAGAAAGAACATGGATATGCATCTGCAGTGGGCTGCAGGGAATAGAGCTACTTCTTATAGGGTCTTGCCATTTTTATTCTCTGTCCTAAACTCTCAGTTAGCTAGGATTCTAGATGCATGTGGCCTGTTTAGATTAATTTAGGATTCACCCCTGGGTGTCTGCCATGTGGCCTCAGCATTCCTTCAGCACTGGGCCAGGCTTGTGTTTTTACTAAATGTTGCTTATTTGTCCTAACTCAGTGATGAGAAATCAGATGATATTAGCTCTAAAGATAAATTGCATGGCATGACCCCATTTGAAGCATCTCAAATGGAAAAACTATTTGTAAATGAGGCTGACACTAATAAGAGTCAGGGAAATGGAGGAAACCCTCTTCTGATGTATGTTTGTGTAAGCACACATGCTTAATCATGCTCTTGTGTGTTGTAATGACTCTGTGTACCTTCTTCTCTGAACCCCTGCTTTTACCTCCACACCAACTTTTCCTCTTGGGAATAAAAGTTTCCTTTGGTTGTAGAGTGGATCCTGTCAAAATGTGTTTATTTCTTCTAAGGTTGGTGGTGTGGACCCAAAGCAGCTGGCTGTTTATGAAGAGTTTGCACGCAATGTGCCTGGTTTCTTGCCTACGAATGACTTAAGTCAGCCCACAGGATTTTTAGCTCAGCCCATGAAGGTAAATACTTTGTCTTAGATTAAACTGAGTGTTTTATCTCTAATGTTTTTGTCACTTAAAAATCACTTGATTGGGACCAACAGATGTTGTAATGGTTATGTTGTTGAACTCCCATGTAGTTGACCACAGTTTAAGTCCCCGACCTGGCATCTTAAAACTCATGCAGGTATATGTGCATGCATGTCCAAAATCCTGAGGGGAGAATGGAGGAGAAGGGATTGCAGTGTGGCCGTCCATCCCTGAATGATTTCTTGCATTCTGTGTCTCTTCTCTCTTCAGCGAGCACATTTACCCCATAGCAAAAATCCCTTTAAAAAAAAAAAAACTTGCATCCAGGGAGCTTATGTTAATAGGGAGAAAATACCCACAATTGTTGAATTATGGGTATTCTTTGTGTTGTATCAGCATAGCATTCAGGTGTTTTGTTTGTTGGTTCTTGGAATATATGAGGTTGATTTAATAACTTTTAACATTTGACCTAATTAGGTAATTTTGTATGATAACTGCATGTGTTTTGTTTTGATGAAAGGCTTTTGTAAAGTTCTAAAGTTTATGTCCCATCACTCCTGAATTCTTTGGTTGGTATTTTTTATAACAACATTCTCCTGTTACCACTATGCAACTGTTAAATCAGGAAATGAATAGTACATTACTAAACATATCATTCTTGGATCTCATTCACATTTCATCAAGTATCCCAGTAACATGCAATAAAGCATGAATTTCAGAATCACTGTTTTATCATATTTTGCAAATCTCTCTGTTCAGTCTGCTGCACCTCATTTTTTCCCCTTATTTTTTTTTAAAGTTATTTATGTTATTTTATTTATTCATTCATTTTTTAAATTTAGCCAGAGAGAGACAGAGGTTGAGAGTGAGAGAGAGAGGAAGTGAGAAAGCAAGCCACCAGATTTAGGTCTTGAACCCTGATCGGCCATGTGGGAGTGTCCAGCGCCTTAACCACCCTACCACCTGCTGGTCCCCTTTTTCCCCTTATCTTTCATGACTTTGGCACATTTGAAGATTATAAGCCAGTTAATTTCTTTTTTCTTTTTTTAAGACTATATTTGATTTGATTTGATTCATCATCATTGTTGTTTTTAATTTAACCTGAGAGAGAGAAGGAAAGTGAGAAAGCAAGCTGCCAGGTCTGGGGCTTGAACTGCATTCAACCATGTGGGAGTCTAGCGCCTTCAGCACCACAGCACTTGCTGGCCCCTAAGCCAGTTATTTTCTAGAATGGCATAATTTGAGTTTATCTGGGGTACTCTTACAACTAGATTCAGGCAATGTATTTCTGTAAGGATATCACAGAAGTGAAACTGTTTTCTTAACTCAGTCCTGGCAGCCTCTAGTAGTAAGACTGGCACTATATTTTTGTAATTTGAAACACTTCTTTAGTCTTAATAGACCTTTTAAGAAGTTCTGCCCCAGCTCTATCCCACCATGGTGTTCTCTTAATCACTTGATATGTTGGTGTCTGGTAGGTTTTCTACTCAAGTGAAACACCCCTCCCGTGCTTGCCTTGCATGCCCCATGTACTGTTATTAACAACAAAACTACTCCTTAGGATGGAGAATTAGAAGAGGCCCTCCATATTTTGATGAAGAAATAAAAAAGATAAAAGGAGGAGTAGCATACTAACAACCACTAACAACTTCTATTTTTGTATATGTGCCAATAGAAAAAAAACTTAAATTTTTTGACTATCTTTTTTTGTTTTCTTCCTCTTCTAAAACAGCAAGCTTGGGCAACAGATGATGTAGCTCAGATTTATGATAAGTGTATTACAGAACTGGAGCAGCATCTACATGCTATCCCACCAACTTTGGCCATGAACCCTCAAGCTCAGGCTCTTCGAAGTCTTTTAGAGGTTGTAGTATTATCTCGAAACTCTCGGGATGCCATAGCTGCTCTTGGATTGCTTCAGAAGGTTGGTTCTTAAGGTGTTACTTTTAGAGTACTTTGATTTGTATTATAGAAGCTGTGTTTGTAAGCCTTTAGTGACCTGCACCATTATCTACATACTTTTATGCAGTTATACTTAAGGTTTAAGTCAAGATTTAACTATAAATCAAGTTTTATTATATGATTAGATGATTTTTTTCAAGAGTAGATTTTAGTCGTGATAGTTCTGAATGGTAAAGTAAGAAATCATCTTTTTTAATTTAAGAAAGATCTAAAGTCCTTCTGATTTTTTAGGGACAAGTTGATCCAATTATTTTAGTAATGAGTTAGGATGGGAGGAGCCTTGGATTTTGACCATGTAGGCTAGCAAAGCCCTTTATGACAATGTAGAACACAGGATAAGCTGAAATAGCATGTGTGTATTAGGTACCTGAAAAGGATGTTCAGAGAGTGGAGAGAACAATCTTGGGGTTTAGAAGGTATGTTGCAGCTTGTATTGAGGTTTGGTTTCTGATAGTTGATCCCAACTATTGGATCATTGGGAAATCCTGATGATCTAAAATATTTTACGTGAATTTGAACACTCACTTTTTCCCATAGGCTGTAGAGGGCTTGTTAGATGCCACAAGTGGAGCAGATGCTGACTTGCTGCTACGCTACAGGGAGTGCCACCTATTAGTTTTAAAAGCCCTACAGGATGGCCGGGCTTATGGGTCTCCATGGTGTAACAAACAGATCACAAGGTCAGTATCCCTCCTAGACAAGTAGTAGTTATTGGATTGTTTTTTGATATAGATAGCCCTGCCTCTGTCCAGAGATTCCCCTTTTTCTAAAAGATATATGGGCTATTTGGACTTAGAGGTGAGAATTGTTAAATCATTATCCTTTTTCCATCTGGTTGCCACCTTTTCCCTATGGTCAATAGAGAAAGTAGATCCCTCCTTTGAGATAATAAGTTGTAGGTCATTTATCTTAAGACTTTGGTGATTTCACAATAGTGGTGTTCATATATAAATACTTTAATATCCTAAATCGAATGCTGTTTCCTAGGATTTGAAAGCAAACCCTGGATTGTGCTAACTAACTGGGCTGTCTGTTCTTTATTGCTGGGTGTTTTGAAACTTGGAAACTGACTGGCAATTGACTTGATCTCAAGGCACCTTCATTCCTATGGTAGTTATACTTACTTGAATGAATTAATTACTGATTTTTTTTCCCTAGATGCCTAATTGAATGTCGGGATGAATATAAATATAATGTGGAGGCTGTAGAGCTGCTGATTCGCAACCATTTGGTTAATATGCAGCAATATGATCTTCACCTAGCTCAGGTATGGAAGGAATTTACTTACAAGACTAAACTCAGGAAGTGTGTTTGTACTATGTGTTTCTCATACTGTGTTTTCTTGTTGCCAGTCAATGGAGAATGGCTTAAACTATATGGCTGTGGCATTTGCTATGCAATTGGTAAAAATCTTGCTGGTGGATGAAAGGAGTGTCGCTCATGTTACTGAGGCAGATTTGTTCCACACCATTGAAACCCTCATGAGGATTAATGCCCATTCCAGAGGCAACGCTCCAGAAGGGTGAGGATGAAGTGCTTTGGGATCCCTGTGCATTCAGCAGTCTAAGAGCTTTAGAAATGAATGTTCAACCTTACTAACATTACTTGTTGTAATTGTTTTAACTACATCATACAGGAAGCTTTGGTGATGCCCGATAGTGTACTTGAAGTATGAAAAGATAACTAACTTGCAAACCTTCTTGATTGGCATAGAGCAGTACATAAAGTGTGAGACTTGATGTCAGAGTCTTACTGTTTATGCCCTGGCTCTGTCACTCAAAATCTCTGCTTCTAGTCAAGTTGACTTATCCTCCCTAAGCTTGTTTCTCATATAAAATGGAAATGATGTGTCAAAGAACCTTTTAGAATTAAGAGAAATAACATGAAGTATGACTCATGGTAAAGCAATGAATGTTTATTAACTCTGAACATCAGCTCCATTTCCGTGACTACAGTTCTTAATTAAATAGTTTAATTGCAGTCAGTTGTTTGGATATTATGTCCTTGCAAGTAAGTAGGTATGAAGAGAGAGACCAAGGATAATTTTGTTTAAATGTGGAAATGGTAAAGTGAAATGATCATCACTCTTGGAATAAGCAAATTGTCCAGTTATATGTCTGTGAAATCACAACCATGAGTAGACTGATTTTCACTCTGGATTTATTGTACTAGATTGCCTCAGCTGATGGAAGTAGTGCGATCCAACTATGAAGCAATGATTGATCGTGCTCATGGAGGCCCTAACTTTATGATGCATTCTGGGATCTCACAAGCCTCAGAGTACGATGACCCTCCAGGCCTGAGGGAGAAGGCAGAGTATCTTCTGAGGGAATGGGTGAATCTCTACCATTCAGCAGCAGCTGGTCGTGACAGTACCAAAGCTTTCTCTGCGTTTGTTGGACAGGTAGAGCTTTTGGAAAGAAAGGTGCTTTTTATTCAACATAAGTAGGGTGTGATGCCTCCAATATTAAAGCTCACTATTATGTACCTGTGGTCAGACAGTTACCTCCATACTCATGCAAACCCAAAAAATAACATCCTCATGCTCTCTTAAATTGATATGCCTCTTTGTTTCCTCATTGTTGATATTTAGTTCTGTTTATCCTATTTCATTTACCACAGACACAAAGTATAATGCGTCAGATAATAATGAAACTGCCAAATGTAATCTTACTAGCTTGATATAATCTATAGTGATGAGATTTGGGGCTAAAAGTTATGCAAAGATCTCTTAATAACCCATGTTATAAAAAACTAAGAGATAGGGACCAGCAAATCATGTAATAGTTGTTACATTACTGGACTCGCATGTAGTCAGCAGCAGTTTGAGTCCTGGACCCAGCAGCATAAAGCAAACACCAGGTGCATATGTATGTATATCCAAAATCCCAAAGGGAGAGTGGATAAGAAGGGACTGCGATGTGGCCATCCCTCCTGGGAGTGATTTCTTGCTTGCTTTTCTATCTCTTTGGTGAGCCCATGCACCCTATAGCAAAAATCCCTCTTAAAATAATAAGATACAACAAAACAAATATTTAAATAGAGAGCATTTTGTTACATTTTCTAATTTAATGAATTTACCTATTTAAACATTATAACATTCTTTTGTAAAATAGTCTCCAGTATTTCTCTTCATTGAATTTTATGCCAATTGGACTTTGAGTTACAGTATTAAGAACCAATTTAGAGACCAGCAGTTAGCATAATGGCTATGTCGCTGGACTCCCACGTTGTTGACCGCGGTTCGAGTCCCGGACCCGGTGGCTTAAAACTCACACTGGGTGTGTGTGCGTGCATGCCCAAGATCCCGAGAGGAGAATGGAGGAGAAGGGATTGCGGCATGGCCATCCCCTTTGTGGGGTGATTTCTCGCTTTCTGTCTCTCTGTCTCTCTCTGTCTGTCTGGCGAGCGCACGCACCCTATAGCAGAAACCTCTCAAAAAAAAAAACAAACAATTTAAATCAGGTTTTGCAGGAATGTTTATAAGATCAATAGAAGAAAAAAATAGGAAGAGAGACATAGTACCATCGAGTATTCTGTTTGGTCATCACTGGCTGCTTTCAATGACTAGGAGGGAAATAAGACCAAAAGTCTTTGGTCCTAGTTATATCTTGGCAAGAGTGTTACTTTTCCTGAATTTGTTTTAGAATGTTTTTCTTAGAACTGTTACAGTGTTTAGGGCAAGCAGTCTGTTTATGCAGATTGACCATTATCTTTCTTCAAACTGAAACCAAAACTTCAGTTATGTCACCAAAGAAAAATTACAAATTGGGTCTGTTTTCAGAAACAACAGTTAAATGTGGAAGAGCTGATTTAAATTCTAGACGTTGTTAGAAATTAAATTTTTCAAGATGAATGTTACTTAGTAAATCATACATAGTAATTCCATTTCTCTCCTACAAGAATGCAGGGGCTTATGAAACATAACCTATTGAAAACCTGTTAGTGCATGTTTATATATAGTTTTATTTCTAATTTGGATTAAAACAACTTGAATCAATTGATGTTTGTGATCCTTGGTATAATATTTCATGGGTATGGATGTGGCACCTGCCTCAGTTCTTCTTCTGCTGGCTTATTTGTCCTCACTTCTTCTGTGTTTCTCTTGACATAGATAATATATTATACTTTCCTGTTTCCTTTTGCATCATTTTAAGAAATTTTTTCTATCCTCTTTGAGTGTCTTCTTTAATCATAGCTGTCTCTTGTCATTCCTTCTATTTTGTCAGATTTCAGCATAGACAAAAGTCCTTTTCCTGGCCTTCTGTTGTGGTTGGGGTACATTATTATCACAGTCACAACCAATATAGCTGTTTAATTGCTTAACAAGGGGCAGTTAGGTTGTTTTTAAATTTCCAGGATAACCTTCAGGTTTTCTGCTAGAGCTTGGTTTCTTCATTTAGTTAGCACTGACCTTTGTCCTTTATGGTTATTTCACTGTTGTCTTCATCTTTTTTTATTTTTTGGGGGGGGGGGGAGTGGGTACCACCTAAGTAACTTTCCTGCTCTGCCTTCCTTCTGGTTCATCTGTCATATACTTTTTTCTTTTAAATAAACTTCCCTTTTTACTTTTCACTTGGTACCTCCTAATTGTACAAATTACTGATTTTTCTGGGGGTAACTAGTTAGAGTTTCAATGGAGGAAATTACCTTCAGTTTGTGAGAAGTAAATTATGTATTGTATTTAGTGTCCTCCTTGTGGAAAAATACATTGTCCAGAATGGCTCAATAAGATCCAGAGTTACTGAAAGTTGGCCTCTTTTATGCACTTAATTTTCCCAATTACTTGCTAGTGGTTCTGATGTTCAAAATTGCCATGCTAATATCTCTTTGTTAATTTCTGTGTTTTCTATTCTCCATTAAAATTGGAGGAATTCTGTCATGTTTCCTTAGTGGGAATAGAATTTATCTAATGACATCTTTTATAACAAAGTAAGTAATGTGACAAAGAGGGACAGATGAGAGGATATTGCTTCTGCCTGAAAATTAAAGGTATGTGAAGTTTATTCTTATTATTTCATTGTGCCTCTTTATTGTTCCCATGGTAGATGCACCAGCAAGGAATACTGAAGACTGATGACCTCATTACAAGGTTCTTTCGTCTCTGTACTGAAATGTGTGTGGAAATCAGTTACCGAGCTCAGGCTGAGCAGCAGCACAATCCTGCTGCTAATCCCACCATGATCCGAGCCAAGTGCTATCACAACCTGGATGCCTTTGTCCGACTCATTGCACTGCTAGTGAAGCACTCAGGGGAGGCCACCAACACTGTCACAAAGATTAATCTGCTGAATAAGGTCTGAGATCCTTTTCTGCCCTTGATACACTTGAAGTCTTTTTTTTTTTTTTTTTTTGATAGGTTTTCGCTATAGGGCACGTGCGCTTGCCAGGCAGAGGGAGACATAGAGACAGAAAGCCAGAAATCACCTCCCAGGGGGGATGGTCACGCTGCAATCCCTTCTCCTCCATTCTCCTCCCAGGATCTTGGGCACGCACGCACATGCGCCCAGTGTGAGTTTTAAGCCACTGGGTCCGGGATGCGAACCGCGGTCGACTACGTGGGAGTCCAGTGACATAGCCATTACGCTAACTGCTGGTTCCCAATACACTTGAAGTCTTTATCAGTGTTCCTCAACCATGCTGGGCCCAGCCCTTCCCCAAAACTTTTTATAACATCGTTTTCTGTTCTATTTAAGCATACTCACTAAATTTTAGAAAATTTGTAGTTTTTTAACTGATATATTTTTTTAAAAAAAAGTTTCAGTATGTTAGTACTTGAAAGTGGCTATAATAGAAGATACTTAGGTGATAGGAGATTTGCCCCTGCATATAGAATCACTGTAAATAAGTGGCTAGAAATGTCTACTAGCTAACAGGTAGACCAGCAACTCAAATACCATGAGTGACTTTAGTCACCAATTTGATTTACACAGTAAGGTTCCTGGAAATCTAAAGATTAGAGCAGTAGAAAAATATGTGTACAGCTGAACGTAGATTTGTAAAAAATTACAAATGGGGCACCAGTAGATGGCATAATGTTTACGTTGCTGGACTACCACATGACTGACCATAGTTCAAGTCCCACATCCAGCAACTTGAAAGAGTCAGGTCAGGCATGTGTGCGTTTGGGCCCAAAAATCCCAAGAGGAGAATGAGGAAAGAATTATAGCATGGCCATTCACACCCTTCACCCCCCGGAGTGATTTCTTGCGCGCGTGTTCTCTCTCTCTCTCTCTCCAGTTAGCACATGCACTCTATAGCAAAAATCTCTCTTGGAAGTTAGCTGCTTAATTAATTGCAAGTGGATTTTTTTAAGTCCCTCACTATTCCATGAACAGATGAAATAGAATACAGGACAGTTCTTTCAATGAGGCCTTTCGGTAGTCTAATAACTACTTTGGCCCCCTCTTTACTAAATACCAAGAGAAGTATAAACCAATTGCTACTTGTCAATATCATGTCATACTAGAAGAATTAACTTTTGTATTAACATAGTGAAATGTGAGAAGCCTTGCTGATTGAGTTTTAGAAAAACCATCGGGGTATATGATATGGAGCTTAAGAATGCAAGGTAGAAAAAGCATGACTTCAAAGTGGCTGAGTGAATTATCTGTATGAATTGAAACTCTTGTTTTATATAGGTCCTTGGTATAGTAGTGGGAGTTCTTCTGCAGGATCATGATGTTCGGCAAAGTGAATTTCAGCAGCTTCCCTACCATCGAATTTTTATCATGCTGCTATTGGAACTTAATGCACCTGAGCATGTGTTGGAAACGATTAATTTCCAGACACTTACAGCTTTCTGGTGAGTACTGGACTAGCTGAAGAGTTACTCATTTCATGTGGTAAAATTTTAAGAGTAAGACTCGCATGGGTTTTGAGGCATCTTGGCTTGTAAGACCAGCTTGCATGTCACCTTCATTCATGTGATGGTCTCTGTATTTAAGTTGGACTGTGCTTTTGACCAAGGTTTGTTTTCTTTCAGCAATACATTCCACATCTTGAGGCCTACCAAAGCTCCTGGCTTTGTATATGCCTGGCTTGAACTGATCTCCCATCGGATATTTATTGCAAGAATGCTGGCACATACACCACAGCAGAAGGTGTGGCTGCAGTTTATCTCCTACAGATGAAGATTATAATTACTAGGGCTTATTATAAGCATTGCCTATAGATTTGTTAGTCACTTAGTAATAACTACACTTTCCAAACCTAGTTGGGAATTTTTCTATTTAATGTTGAGCCAACTCATGGAGAGTGTCTGTTAGACACTTAACTGCCTCTGCCAAAGAGCCCTTCCTCAGTGATAAGTGTGTTCCTTCTCCATTTCTCTTGTGGGGCACATTTGTCCATCTCTAAAGAATATTTGACTCTTCCCCTTTTTTACCAGAAAGAGAAGGGGATAGAGAAAGCAGCCACCACACTCCACCCCCCATAGGGCATGGTCACACTGCAATCCGTTCTCTATTTCTCCATCCTCTCAGGATTTAGCCATGGACATACACATGGTGTGTTTTTACAGCTGCCAGTGTCTGGATTCAAGCCATATGGTCAGCTATGTGGGATCTGGCTCCCTTAACCAGATTTGACTATTGCGTTTTAACGTTTTGTTCCTTTATATACAGAGAGATTTTGGTGAGTTGAAGTTGAAATCCTTAGATGCCTCCTTTAGACAGCTGAATAAACTCAACAGTAGGGATTTGGATCTCCTAGTTTTAATAGCTTTTCACTCTTAATGCTAAAGACTATCACACATAAGGTTAAAGACCACTGGGCTACTTTGAGGATTACATTTAGGTTCTGCTAATCACTTCTTGGTCTGGGGATACAACAGTTTAAAAAGTTTCTCATTTTGAAATGAAATGACAGAGAAAGTACTTTTGTTTTGCCCTTTAAATCAGAAGAAAATATGACTACTAGGTGCTAAACTTGCCCCAAAAGAATATGAAATAACCTTTAAATGAAACTGTTGGAAAAGGACATTCCAAGAGGAGTTAGCATAACATACTGAATAAAATGATCCAAGGATGAACATAATCATAATCAGTATGATGGGGGACAATGAACAGGCCAGGTTTGGCCCAAATTAGAGCATTTCCTGTTGTAAACTCCATGAAGTTATTTGCTATGATTTGAGAGTGCATAAAGTAATGGTTGAAACCTAGGACTTAAGAAAATAGACCTCTCAGGCTAGCAGTTGGCATGGAGGTTAGGGCAGCTAGATCCTGTATGGATGACTGTGCAGCTTGAAAATCATGCCGGGCACGTGTGCCTGCAAGCCCAAAATCCTGAGAGGAGAATGGAGGAGGCTGTGGCATGGTCATCCCCACTGGGGAGTAGTTTCACTTTCCCTCTGTCTCTAGTGATGCTCCCTACAGTGAAAATCTTTTTAAAAAATTCTTGTCAGTTTCTCAGTTTATAAAGTGTTCACTGTTCTCTTTGAAAATTCCTCAAGGTTTCCTTCCTCTCCTTGCTTTTACTGTAGGCACAGTGGCCTAATGTGTTTTGAATTCTCCAGTTGGTTTTAATTATTTCCCACTATTTCATAACAACTTAGCCCCCCACCCCCTTTTCTAAAAATTCTCTAAAAAGTGCTTACACTCCCTAGAGAGAACTTTAAAAAGCATCCTACCTCCATGGGAAATAACCACACTGCAGTTTCAGTTCTTATCTTGGGATTTTGGTTATGCATGCATACTTGCACAGCGTGTTTTACAAAAGTTGGCCATGTGAGTTACAGCTGCCCTAACCATCACACCAGCTTGCCTACTTGTTCTTTTTAATGCCAGTCAGTCTTTAGAAGAGCTATTGATATTTGTATTCTTAATTTATTAGTATAAAGATAATTAAAGTCACAGTGTAGCTGCTTAGGCAACTTTCAGTGGCATAATAACAGTAGAGTGTAATTATGACGTCTGTGTATTTTTTTCAGGGATGGCCTATGTATGCACAGCTACTGATTGATTTATTCAAATATTTAGCGCCTTTCCTTAGAAATGTGGAACTCACCAAACCTATGCAAATCCTTTACAAGGTAATTAATTTATAAAGTAAAGTATCTTTCAGAACTAAAATAATGCTTCTAGCTAGGAATGTGAGTCCTAATCTGTTTTTATTATTAAGCCTTTCAAGTAAAAACATACTTACATAGCTAGTACCTAGATAACTTATCTTCAGTTTTAGTAGCTACTCCAGTTTTACCAGAAGTCTGTAACAGTTTATGCTTTCCAGCAGCACAACAGAGTTACTATTATTCCACATCTTTGCCAGTATGAATACTCAGTTACTATTTTGGCCAGTGTATAGTAGCATCACATTATGGATTTAATTTGCATTTTGTTGATTTCTTAATGAGGTTTTCTTATATAAAGTGGCCATTTGGGTATCCCTGTTTTGCAATGTTCCCCTTTTTGTCTTTTGCTCATTTTATTGGATTGTTTGAACTTTTTTATTGTTTTTATTTGGTGATAGGGCACATGAGAGAGAAGGGGAGAGAAATTATATCCCAGGGAAGGTGGCCACCTTGTAATCACTTCACATGTGCCCAGTATGATTTTTCAAGCTGCCAGGTCCAGGACTCAAACGTTAAAGACAGCCATGTGGGATCCAGTGTCTTATTAACCTGCTGGCCCTATCTTTAATTACTTTTATAATATGAGTTCTATATATATTCTGGATTTAAGCCCTTTGTTGTTATATATTCATACATTTCCTATTTTTGGTTTGCCTTTTCGCTACCTTAAAGGAAGGTGTCTTTCGAGAAACAGCAGCTTTAAATTTTACTGTAGTCAAAATTCAGTGTTTTTGTTTTTGCTATAGTGTACATGTGCTAGCCAGCTGGAGAATGACAAAGATGGAGGCAGAAAGTGAGAAATCACCCCTCTGGGAGGATGGCCTCTATGTACAATCCCTTCTCCAGTCTCCTCTCAGGATTTCCAGCACACATTCATACACGCCCGCCATGATTTCTAAGCCTCCAAGTCATCGAACCACATAGCCAGTTATGTGGGATTAGCCCTTTAACCTCCCCACCCCTGCTGGCCCAAAGAACTAAATTTTTACATTGTGTTTTTTCTGAGAGACAGACAGGTAGGTCACCATATCACAGTCCACCTCCAGTCTCATCCCATCCATCCATATCCACAGCATGAGCACAGGTGACCAACATGCTAAAGAAGATCCTATTTATAAACCCGGGACCCTTTCCAAGTCATCCAACTGTGCCAGCACCCTCAAGAACTGACTTTTAACTGATTTCCCATCCCACCTTCACCTCTCCTTTGATACTTTTTAAAAAATTTTATTGATATATGCACTGCTACTTTGGTTTTTGATAGTTTATCTCTTTCTGTTAAAGCTTCTGAAGATACATCATTGTTTCTATAGTGTTTGTTTTTGTCTAGGCTTTTCCATCATACTCTTTTTTAAAAAAAAAAAGAATTATTTTATTTAACTTTAATTTGACCAAGGAGAGGGGGAGAGAGAGAGAAAGTTGCCAGGTCCAGGACTCAAAACTGCAATCGTGTGGGAGTTCACTGCCCTTCATCTCCATGCCACCTGCCGGCCCCTCTATCATATTCATTTAAAACCATAAATTGTCTGGTTTTTCATGACACCTAGTTGCAAATATTTTGATTAAATCACTTGTGATATTATTATTAATTAGTGTTGATTATAAAGCCTGTACTTAAACTTTATGTTATCAAAGTTTGCTTTTTGCTTGTTTTACTTGAGTTTATATTAGAGGGAAAAAGTTACTCTCTTTCCTTACTTAGTGTATAAATGTTTTTCTTGTTTTTAAATTATTAGGGCACTTTAAGAGTGCTGCTGGTTCTTTTGCATGATTTTCCTGAGTTCCTTTGTGATTACCATTATGGGTTCTGTGATGTGATCCCACCTAATTGTATCCAGTTAAGAAACTTGATCCTGAGTGCCTTTCCAAGAAACATGAGGCTCCCAGACCCATTCACTCCTAATCTTAAGGTAATGTTCCAAACAATTCAGGGAAAAGAAAATATCTCTCAATATTTCAACTTTTTCTCTGTAAGGGTATATCCCTGAACACAAATTCTTTGCTAAGTAAGGGTACGGATTGCAAGAAACTTTGTGTCATGTCATTAAGCATGGGAGGGTGCGGCGCTTTGCTACTACTGTTACATACTGATTCAGGATATTTTTCCTAGGTTTTTCTTTGTTTTTGTACTTTTTGTTTGTTTTTGTTTTTGTACTATTTTTTATGTTAACTTCACTGAATTTACAGAACCCAACCTAAGTGTTGGACAAATCCTTTCCTGGTTGGCCTTTGCATGGCATATAATTACAGAACTCATAGGCCTACCTAATAATCGTATCTCACAGGAGTTTTTGTAAATTGTTGAAGTAAAGGAAAGAAGAGCGTATTGAAAATCACACCAGCATGACATAACTACTACGGTATTAGTGTATTCTGTTTTTGCCGCTCCCCCCCCCCAAGCCTTTTGTTTTGTTTTGATTTTGCTATAGGGCACATGTGTTTGTGTGAGTGACAGAGAGTTGGGAAGTGAGAAATCACTCCCTGGAGGAATGGCCACACTGCAATCCCTTCCTCTGTCAGGATTTTGGGCATGTATGCACACATGCCTGGCATAAGTTTCAAGCCACTGGTTCTGGGACTCAAACCACAGTTGACCACGTGGGAGTCCAGCACCTTACCTGCCATACCACTGGAACTTTTTAAAAAGTAGTGTGTTGTCTTCTTGTTCTGCTGGAGCTTCTTTTCAAAGACTGGTGGTATTGATGAGTGAATCTAATCTGGACTCTAATTTTGGAATCCAAGTCCAGGAAAAATTGATTAGTGTCAAGTTAGAGCTCTCCTCCAAACATGCCTATCCTGCTGTCTTTTAAAAAGGAGATACATTGTAGAATGGTAAATTCTTCTCAGTTTGTATGTAGATTCTTCTAATTAAAAAAAAAGATTAATAAAAAGTGGCAGCTCCACTCTTAAGACATTTGAAATGTGTATATATGTCAAAAATAGTTTTAACTCCTACAAACAATACTGGTTGTGATTTTTGCATTCATTTGTGGCAGGTGGACATGTTGAGTGAAATTAACATTGCACCCCGGATTCTCACCAATTTTACTGGAGTGATGCCACCTCAGTTTAAAAAGGATTTGGATTCCTATCTTAAAACTAGATCACCGGTCACGTTTCTGTCTGATCTGCGTAGCAACCTACAGGTTAATTGGTTTGGCTTAAACTCTAAGCTATCTCTTCCATAGAAAGCACTTTCTATGCATGATCCTGTATTTAGTCCATTTTCAGCCTGATTTTAAAAACATCATGTCATCTTTATTAATTGGATGAACTATATCACTAGTTCATTAGTGACAAAACACTACAGTTTTGGATGAAGTAACCAGAGTGGTCTGTTAAGAAAAGACCACTGACAGTTACTGTTTGTACTCTTTAAGATTTTCCTAAATAAGTAGATCCTGGTTTAATTTGCTATATTGAATGACTTAAAGTTGTTTTATCTTTCTACACCATGGAGTCAAAACTTTTTCTTCCACTTATAATTGGGATAGTGCATTTTCTGCCTTTATAAACTTTACTATTAGAGCATTATAATGGTTTCTGTTAGAACTTTGGCTTCCCAGAGAAAATCATGTTTCTGTACCAATACTGTGATCAGCTGTGTGTTGGTCAAGTAACAGTGTTTTGACATTTAAATCATACATGTAACAACGTTCAGAGCAATGTACCTTTCCTGTGGATATGTAAGAAGGGCTTAGAAATATTGACTCTAGAATCAGTCTTTTGTTGGGAGTAAGGTGGTTTCTGTTTTGCTTCTGTAGGTATCCAATGAACCAGGCAATCGCTACAATCTCCAGCTCATCAATGCATTGGTGCTTTATGTAGGGACTCAGGCCATTGCGCACATACACAATAAGGGCAGCACACCTTCGATGAGCACCATCACCCACTCGGCACACATGGACATCTTCCAGAACCTGGCTGTAGACTTGGACACCGAAGGTGAGTGAAACCAGCTAGTTCTGATTCAAGATCTCTGCTTTTTACCATCATCTGATCACAAAAATAAAAACTTTTTTTTTTTTTTTTAAATAGTGTGTGGTCACACTGCAATTCCTTTTCTTCCATTTCTACATCCCACCAGGGCTTTGAACACATACACATGTGTATGACATTTTCCAAGCCACTGGGACCAGGATTTGAACTACTGTCAGTCATGTGGGATCAAGCCTTTTCTACACAGGCTTAACTTCTAAGGGGCCGGCCCAAGCCTGACTTTTCTAGCATTTATTGACGCCTGTTTGCCAAGCAGTGTGTTAGATGCTGGGTATATAAAGGTGAATGAATTAGAACTTTCTAACCTGTTTTGCCAAGAGTTCATAGTACAGTGAAGGTTGCATATGTCCTGGTTGGGCTACATTTCTCTTGGTGCTCTTATGTTTATTTTTCAATAGATTTCCAGAGAGTGCGAACAAGAGAGAGAACAAGCATGTGCATGCAAGAGCAAACACCCCACAGTGGGTTATAGATCAACTCTTCTCCATTTCTCTGTCCTGTTAGGATTTGGGGCAGGCACACACATACGTGTACCTGGTGGGGTTGTTTGTTTGTTTTTCCCCAAGCTGTTGCTGGGGAACTTTATAGTCTTGTGTGATTCAGCACAGTGTTTACTTAAACCACTATTGCTGTGGAGCCAGCCCATCTGTGTTTATTCTTATATAATAGAGATGGCAATTAGGGGCCAACGAGCTACCGAATCTTACCATTTTAGCACACAGACACTTCAGAAAGGGTGACTTAAGAGGCTAATCTTGAGATATATGTATGCACGTATGCACAGCAGCTTGTTTACTGGTAGAGTGATTTGAAATGTCTTTTAAAAGAACTGAATACCATTACAACCAGAGTTCAGCAAAAAGGTCATCAGCCTTTAGGGAAAGTGTTTCAGTGGTAGCTTCACAAATGAATATTCTCAAGCAGAGACAGACAAACCCTGTTAAAGTGAAGAAGCGGACTGTGAAGATCTAAACTTTGGGGGAGAGGTTTGTTTTTTGTGTTTTTTTTTGTTTGTTTTTGTTTTTTTGCTTTATGGCGTGTATACTCGCTAGAGAGAGCAAGAGATCATACCCCAGGGGAGATGGCCATGCTGCATTCCCTTTTCCTCCACTTTCATCTCAAGATCTTGGGCACACATGTGCATGCACCCAGCATAAGGTTTAAGCCACCAGGTCCAGGACTCGAACTGCAGTCAACTACATGGGAGTCCAAAGACATAACCATTATGGCATCTGCTGGTCCCAAGATCAAAACTACTTGTGATAAAACATTTGCCTTTTTTGTTCTCATTCTGTCATGAGTACAGCGGGATTTTCTAGAAACTTACGTAGGAAATACAATACTGAAGCATATAGAATAGAAGCACTGAGTGAGATACAAAAGATCTGTAAAATGTAAAACAGTCTTATTTAAGCTTTTTGGGGTGTGTGTGCACGTGTGTGCATATGTGTATATACACACATAGGTGCAATTGTTGGGGGCTTGTGGAGGGACTCTCAGCAGGTCTTGTCACACCACAATCCAACTGTCCCGTTTTCCAGTTTGGCACCTGTGAATTAATCTGATAACTTTATAGGCCAGCCTTGGAGGTGGGGGGGGGGGGCTAAATCCACAGTTGGCCATATGGCTTCCAGCCTTGCAGGGCACCACAGTGACGGGGCCTGGGAAAGTATCCTTCCTATTAATGTGCTATTTATGGTAACATCTACAAGGAGTCTTTTTTGTTTTAAGCTTTTTGCCATAGGATGTATTTGCTTGCCTGAGTGAGACAGAGAGAGGGAAAATGAGAAATCACCCCTCCAGGGGAATGACCACACTGCAATCCCGTCTGTGTGTGTGCACACATGTTTGTGCTTGATATGATTTTGAAGCCACCGGGTCTGGGACTCGAACCACGGTTGACAATGTGCAAGTCTGTTGCCTTAACTATGACACCACCTCTGTTCTTTAAAAATTTATTTTTGTAATCTTCCCTTTTTTACTGTGAAAAATACTAAAATCAGCCCCACAGAAATGAAAATTCTCTGCAATCCTTGGAACTATTGATTTAAAACATAGAATAATTTGAAAGCCTCTTTCAGAAATTCAAACCATAGCCAGTCAGAACCGTGTGTCTTCCCATATTGGCCTTTCAGAGCAAATCCTAAATCAGGTTTTAATTTCCAGGTCGGTATCTCTTCTTGAATGCAATTGCGAATCAGCTGCGGTACCCAAATAGCCACACTCACTACTTCAGCTGCACCATGTTGTACCTTTTTGCAGAAGCCAACACTGAAGCTATCCAGGAACAGATCACAAGGTAAAGTTTGTTTTTCAAATGATTTGAAGTGGTGACACCATCCGTTTTCATTTGGAATTCTTCCAGTGTTCATTCGTCACCATTTACTTGTCCAATAATGTGGGATAGAGTTATGAAAAAAGGGAGATGGTATCTGTCCTTCATTAGATTTGATGGGCACATAAAACTTTATAGATTTACAGATTATAATCATTGCTGAAATAAAGATACTTGACAACAAAAGGCACATTTTAATTGAAGGCCAGGAGTTTTCGCCAGAGCTGTGAATCACAGGCCTGTTGATCATACTTGTGTTTTCCTAACTATAGGGTTTCTGTTGCAGAGGTAGCTTTCAGTAAAAGAGAAATGCATGTATTTTAAAAATTGACCCAACTTTTGAAACTTCCCCATTCACTTAATACCCATGGTGCTTAATATAGTATTCCTTAGATTCATAAACCATTGTTTTTGGATGCCTGGATGGTAATGTCCCAGTGTGTTTGTAATCACACATAAAGCAGTCAGTCACTTTGTACTGTTAGGTTTTTGCTATAGAGACAGAGGGGGAAAGTGAGAAATCACCCCCCAGGGGCATGGCCACCACAATCCCTTCTCCATTCTCTTCCTGGGATTTTGGGTAGGCGTGCATATACACCAAGTGTGATCATCAAGCTGCTGGATCTGGGGCTCAGACCATGGTCAGCCATGTAGGAGTCCAGTGCCTTCACCATGCCACCTGCTGGCCCCACCTTGTACTTAATTTTTGTTCTTGGGCGTCCTTATGTCCTTGGGGTAAATTTAGACCAACAATAATTAAGGTAATATTTACTCCCATGCAGAAAAATTTTACATATATATGTAAAGTAGTGAAATGGATACTTCTGGTGTACCATGTGCTCTGTGGGTGTTTTGTGGATCCCCTCCCCCCTTATTCTAAACATCTTTGAGATAGATACTGTTATCCTTACTCTGATTCTTAGTCTTCAGTCTGGCTATATTTCTAATCAAAATCCATGCTATATAGATTGTAGAGATTAGTCTACCCATCTTAAAGACAAAAAACTTACCTATTCACTTAGTAGTAGTACTTGTGGTTTAATAATCAGGGAGACAAAAAAGAGTAAAGGAGGACTAGTTATGAATTTATGTTTCTCCAAGCATTAACAAACCCTTTTTCTCCTCTAGGGTTCTCTTGGAACGGTTGATTGTAAATAGGCCACATCCTTGGGGTCTTCTTATTACCTTCATTGAACTGATTAAAAATCCAGCGTTTAAGTTCTGGAACCATGAATTTGTACACTGTGCCCCAGAAATCGAAAAGTAAGTTAAAAGCAACTTTTAATTGTCTAAGAATGAGACAGGAGAAAAATGAGACAGGGCAACAAATATCATTTGATATCTCCAGCTTGGGTCAATGATTATGGTGGTAGTACTGAAAGCAAACAAGATGAGCAAAGTATTGTTAGGTCTGAACTGTTCTCTTAAATTTTAATTGTTCCATTCTTCAGGTTATTCCAGTCAGTGGCGCAGTGCTGCATGGGACAGAAGCAGGCTCAGCAAGTAATGGAAGGGACAGGTGCCAGTTAGGTGGAACTGCATCTCTGTTGTACATGTGTCAGCCTGGAGATCCCATTGCACCAAGTTTGTAAACTGACTGAAGAATTCTTTCAGCTCTTCCTGACTCCCAGCCCTGGCTCTTGGGTTTCTGGCCCAAATACTATTGGGGTCAGCCTCCTGTCTATATGGGCACGTTCCAAAGTTTAAATGCATTTTTTTGACTCTTGGCCAAAATTTAGAAGATGCTGTGAATATCATTTTGAACTTGTGTAAATATATGAAAAAGAAAACCTTTGTCTGGAACTTCTTGGGTTTGTGCAAAATGTGTCCAAGGCAAGTACATAAACTAGTACCTTGTAATAAAGAGGCAGCTGATTTCATGCATTTGTCTGAGGACATAGCTCCACTTCTGACATTCCTGGTTTCCCAAAGAATAGCAACGGCCAGTTTAAGTATTATGTAACTTATTTTTAAAAAAGCACAGGGAGCCTGAAAATCTCTTAAGTTATTATGCATGTCTTAGAATTGAACATGTCAGGGAACAAAAGAAGGGTTCTTGACTGACTAAGAACCCATGGGTTTTTGTTTTGCCTCACCTCAGAGTCATTTCTAAAGCTGACTGTCCAGAGATCAACAGTTGTACCAGCTTCTCCTTCCTGTTGGAAAACAAGACACTTTGGCCCTATGAGATTAGGCCTAAAGCTCTCCCTAACCCTCTTCCAATACTTATGAATTGTGGGGAAAAGTCTTCAACTCAAATCTTTTCAACTGTCCTATCTCATTACCCTACTGAAAGACCACACATGGTAAGCTGAACAGCAAAGTCAAAAGGACCAATACAGCCCTTTTTGTAAAGATACTGAATGTTTTGTAAGTATATTGGTCTCTGTGTTTTATTTTGTAACCTTTTAATACCTGGGCTTTCAGTTCCCCCACTTGAACGTGTATACATGCCGTAGTTAAACACTGAAGTCGTGACACGTGTGAATCCACTGTGCCTTTCTCAATAGCAGGAGCCTAGTGCTGGAGGTGAGAGGAAAAGTGGACAGTTCAGCTTTGTAAAGACTAGGGCCACAGGACATACCAGTTTCCTGACAAATGACAGACCTTTTCCACCACTAAGCTTGCATGTTTAAAACCACCACATCATTTTGTACAGTGTTTTTCTTTTCAACAGTGAAAGACTGATGGATTTTTTTTTTTTTTTGGGTGGTTAAGACTGAATTACAAAAATGTCCATGTTTACTATTCTTTTCCCTTGGGTGTTTTTGTTTTTATACTTTTAAAAGAAAATGAGTAGATATATAGTAGATATATATTTAAATCATCCCACATATAATTTATACCTTGATGATCAAAGTTTTATGGCCACAGAAGACAAACTGGTTCAAAATTAAATAGTTGAAATCTTACTTATGAGCGGGGACTTGAAAGTCCTTGTGGTGTCTTAACATTTATTCCCTGAAGGGAGAGCTGCGTCATCTACACGGAACTTCAGGCTGCTGATAAAGTAGCTGAAGGAGGAAATAAAGCAACTGCGCTCATCCAGTGCCAGTTACACAGCTCACTCAAGTCCTCTTACTGGAAATGGTCTTCACAAAAGGTTAAGTTCTTCCTTAAAATAGGCCTCGATTTGCACCAGGTCTTTCCTCCCCAATCTGTTACTAAATGCTAGAATACAGGACAGTGTATTCACATGTATCTCCTGGCTTTGACTGAAACAACTATTAAATGTATTCTTTAACAAATTTGTAGTGATTCCCAAGTCTGCTGTTCCCAGTCCTTAAATGTAACTTTTGCCACAAAGTTAATTCCAGTATGACACTTGCACTATTTTTCCTGCTGGTAATTTATTAACTAAAAGATCCAAATTACCTCTTTCCAAGCATCAGTGAATATTGGTTTAGAATGAAGTTGTTACTGCTGTTCCTTCAGGCAACAAGGAGCTCCTAACTTGTCAATCCCAACAACTGATGTAAGATCATCTTCTGACCATAGCGAACCTGTAAAGCCTGCTGCTCCCTCCAGCTGAGTCTGGCATAGACCTCCTTATTACTGAGTAAATCTTGATCAGTTTTTAAGTCTGTGGCATAGGTTTGTAGGGTCAACAGAACACTGTCTCGAAGAAGCTGTCTCCAGGATGCTTTGAGCTTGGGGATGTTTGTGATTGTCAGGCTGTCCTCTTCCCTTTGATCATCTCCCCATTCATCCTGATCTTTAAACTCTCTGAACTCTTCAGCAGACATACACAGTACCTAGAAGCAACCATGGAGCCCTTTAATTAGGATGTACTACATTTAGTGTACTGCTGAAACTGATTTAAAGGAGACCCAGCCTGTCTTGGCAGCAGTTATTATAGGTGTCTTCTCCCTATTTCCCACATTTCCTCTCATTTTCTAGCTTTATGTTTACTCTAAATACTTAAGCTACTTCTCAGTAATTAAGTGGCCATTCTCAGCCCTTTACCTTTAGGGTGGCGGTCAGTTCCTCTTTTGTCAGCACCTCCTTCTGCCCAATCACAAAGGCTCCCTCTTCCCCTACCATCTCCAGTTTGCATAAGAAATCCCAGCGCTCATGCAATACCTGCCTTTCAGCTTCACCTTTTGTTCCTAAAAATAAAAAGAAACAGCATGAAAGTCTTGGTAATAATACACAAGGGATCCTCCTCCCTCAGTCTACCATCTAGACTACAAGATAAGTCAACTGCTATTTAGCAAAGCTGTTGTAACCTGAGGTAAGTATAGACAGCCACCAGTATCAGAAACCACCAGTATCAAAGACTGAGTTAAAGAGATACTCACTCTGTAATGCTGCTTCTCGAACTGTCACCATCTGAATGTCAGCTGTGTCATCTGTGTTGTCAGGATATGGCTCAACAAAACCATACATATGAATCAATTGCCAGTTAGCCATTTGTCCGTAAGTGTTGAAAATCTCATGGCCTTTAGGAATGGGCTGAGTGGCCACCATCCGAAGATAATTCTGGGGTGAAATGGATAAGCTGGGACCGTGCCCTTCCCAGGCCAGCCCCATGAAGATTTATTTCCGCTTAGGAAGAGCCTGCATCAGGTATGTTTCAGCCATGGGACTGATGCTGGACATAGCAACTCTCACGCTCCTTCCTGTTAAGACTCTGTGCTACAGAATGAAAGGAGTGAGGCTACCTTCAAATATGAGGTGGTTGAGAAAGTCATGAATAAATTTTTACATAGAAAAATATATGACTTTGCCAACAACCTAACAGCTGGCTTCATGTTTTACTAGGTGATTTTCTGCTTGGTTATTCTCAGCTCTTAAAAGTTGCTAGGGTTGGTTTTAGAGAATTTTTTGTTTTGTTTTGATTTTTTTTTTTTTTTTTTTTTGGTGGCTATAGGGTACATGTGCTTGCCTGAGAGACTGAAAGTGAGAAATCACCCCCCGCCCGGGGTGGGGGATGGCCACATCACAATACCTTCTCCAGTCTCGGGATTTGGGGAATGCACGCACATGTGCCTGGAATGAGTTTAAAGCCACCAAGGCCAGGACTCTTAACTATAGTTGACTATGTGGGAGTCCAGTGATGCAACCATCACACCATTTGCTGGTCAAAAAAGTTGCTAGGCTTTAAAAGTACATCCAGATCAAAGCAAGAAATAGAGGCAGAAATTAAGCAACATCACATTTACTTTCATTGGGGGGGGGAGATATTTTTGCTACAGGGCATGTGCACTTGCTAAAAAGACAAAAGTGAGAAATCACTCCCCCCCCCCTGGCCACACCACAATCCCTGTTCCATCCTTGAGATGCCTGTGGGCCCAATATGAGTCTAAGGCCACTATGTCAGGGATTTGAACTGCATTTGGCCAGCGCCTTAACTGCTACACCATCTGCCCTAAGTAGGGGCCAATTTTAAGTACAGTACTGGTATAAAACAGCCATAGTCATAGACCGGTGACCTGTGAACATCCCCACTTCTGAAATCTTTCCTCCCTAAAGGTACCGAAACTAGAGCTGTTTCAGGCTGTTGTGCACAGGGTTTGCACTGAGCAGCCAGTGGGGAAGGAAACATGGCAGACCACCTAAGCAAATAAGTTATGGTACTAGAGTTCATGAAGGATTAGTCACAACGTTCCTTGAAGACTTTAAAATGTAATTCTATTGCATGGCACACAGCTTGTTTCACCTACTCATTTTCAGCATTACTAGGAAAGTGGAGCCCAATGACATAATGGTTTGAATCAAATGCTCAGTCATCAATACACATAATAAGGACTGAGGGTCAGCCTATGGTGTGGTGATCGAAGTGGCTGGATCCAAAATGATCAATTGTGGTTGGAGTCCTGGACCTGGCATCTTGAAAAACAAGCCAGGTGTGCATGTTCTAAATCCTTACAGGAGGGAGAGATGGAAGAGAAGACTGTGGGATAGCCATTCCCCCTGGGGTATTCTCACTTTTCCTGTCTCTGGTTAGCACATGTGGCCTTGTCAGATTTAAAAATAAAAAACAATTTAAAAAATAAAATTGGGTGGGGATCAACTCACTGTAGAGTATTCTAGATTGGCATTGTGATTGGCCAAGTGGTTTAGTATGTCTGCAGCTGGCACCATCAAAGGGGAGTTTGGCTCCTTTTCATCCTCCTCTTCTTCCAGTGGTTCCTGAAAGCTGCCAGAGAGAACATGGCTAAGACCCAATCTTGGGCGAGGACGGGTGGGTGGAGTTCACATTCTTCCCCCTATTCTCAACAGGGTTCTACAGGGACTTGGTCCTCCAAAGCCCTACTCACTGACCTGTAGGCCATCACAAGGGCCACAAGCTGCTGGTAGAGTTCCAGGGAGCGAACCCTGGAGCTGAAGAGATCAGGGTGGGCTTCCATGAAGGGCAGCACGATGTTGTGGTACTCGGTGCAGATGTTAGCCAAGTCCTTCTCCACCGCCTCAGGTACACCTGTGCCCTGCAGCAGGCGCCGACGCTCCTCCTCTGGCCTGCAGCGACACCCCCACCCTGATTCCCTAAACATACCCTAACGGGACCGGTGTTGGGGGCCCTAACACGGACAAGGGTGGCTAGGGTAGACCAAGGGCGGCCCTCCCCATCCACCCCCACGGCTCACCAGAACATAGGATGCTCCAAGCGGCCCAGCTCTGGCCAGAGCGCAAAGTAGGGGCCCCAGGGAGAGGCCGAGGCCTGCAGCTCGTGGAGCAGCGCCAGCAGCAGTGGCACCCAGCCCGACTGGCTCTGCAGCGCACTTCGCTCTGAGGGAGACACCGGGCTGAGGGCACAGGTGCGGCCCCGCGGCCCCGCTTCGGCGCCACGGTGCGCCCGCGTGCCCACCTCGCTCCAGCAGGCCTCGGATTGAGCAAGTGTGCTGCGACAGGAGCGCGGCCCTCGGTACCGCGAACAGCAGCTCCCCGGGCTGCAAGCTCTCCCGGGCCACCATGCCGTAGCCGGCCACCGTGCCCTGCCGGGTCACCGCCACCTGAGCAGGGGAGACGGCCGGTCAGAGCAAGGTAGTGACTCGCTGCGGCTGCTCCACCCCACCGGCCACTCACCTTAGGACTCAGCTCCAGCCCCACCCGCCCGCACCAGCTCAGGAAGCCGGCCACCGGCTCGGGTTCGGGCTCGGGCTCGGGCTCGGGCCCCGGCTCCGCACCTCCGACGCCCGCTGCTCCCGCCACCTGTGATAAGTGAGCTCCATGACGAGGCTCCGCCCCGGAGAGCTGGCTGAGGGCGGGCGGACCAAGGGCTTTCGGGAGCTGGAGGAGACGCCCGGACCACAGTAAGGAACCTGCGCCAGGGAGCAGGCGGCGCACGCGGACGACACTGCTGCACCGCAGCAATGAGGCGCGGTGGAGACCAGCGAGCCCTGCACCCGCCGCCCGCCACTCACCCGCCGGCGTTTCGCTCGGGTCGCCATGGTCTGAGTGCTCCGCCCAGCCAGCCCGCCCGCCCACCGCGCTGGCGTTTCCGGCGCCCGGCTCCGCCCCCGGGGCGGGACTCTGACGGGGCCGGGGCGGGGCCTGAGGACCTGGCGCCGGAATCGAATGGGGCTGTCCGGAACCCACGCCAAAGACAGAGCGTTTGCACCAAGTGGAGTTCGTCCTCCTGAAAATACCTTTCTTGAGTCTGGTGTCCCCAATAGGACTTAGAACACGTGCGGCCCGAGTGCAGAAAGACGTGTCCCCGTCCGTGCCACCTTGAGTCTGGTTCCGAGTCAGGCACAGCCCTTCCCTGGGGTCTGCAGTAAACTTGAGGACGTGCGAACAAAATACGGTTTCTAGGCTTCTGGATCTGAAGCCGAGGGCCTGATGGCTGGCCGAGGTGAGCGCACCCCATGTGGGTAGCCAGCCGATCTTGAACCCTTGTTACCGACGGTCATCTGACCATGTTGTTACTTACTTGGTTAGAGCAGTTTGTGTATTTGCTTCCCAGTGGTGTGGCCTGGGAAGCCCAGATCTAGAATAGCCCCGTTTCCCACCTTTGTAAAGCTCGTGCTGGGTTTTATTTTTACTACCGTGTTAACTGACACGTAGCAGGTTAAAGAAGGAAGGAAACAAATAGTGGTTAAATTTAAGAAAAGGAGCCAACAGCGTGGCTTTTTTTTTTTTTTTAAGAATTGTATTATTTTTAATTTGCTATGGGGCACGTGTGCTCCTCAAAGAGAGAGACAGAGAAAGTGAGGAAGCATGTGGGAGTCCAGGCCTTAACCACCTGCCAGCCCCTCAGCATGGCTTAATAGGGTAACTCCTTATGAAGCTGTTTCCTCAGCTGTGAAACTGAAATAGTACCTACTCTGTGGATGATGTAAGGACTAGTAAGATAATGTGACAAGTATTGGGGTACAGAGATGTAGGGAGACAGTCTGTGCCCTCACTCGGCACTTCAACCCTATCTAAACCCAAGAAGCACCAGCCGGCCCATCCTAAACATCCTCGCCGAAAGCCTCCCACAATAGGCCTGGCATCCACACACTCATTGTTCTTAGATTCTTTATTAGTTAACTCTTTCTACATTGATAAGGGTTTTTATGTGTTTTACATTTTTCATCGCAAAGTCTCATGACATCAGCTACCAGAATACACAAAATTAGGCTCTTTGCTCTGTACAGAGAGAAAAATAATAAATGTCATTAAAAGTTCACCTTGACCAAAGAGACAACCTCCAATGGAAAACCACACACAGAAGGACCCAATATACATATATTTATATATAATGTATAGATATTTATAGATATCTCATTTGAAAGAACACAGCAAAAAAGAAAAGAAAATTCCAAGATTTGCAGCGCTATCTACAGGAAGGGGGATTAATTCTACCAGCTTTCAAACAATCACATTCAATATTCAAAGGAAGCACGTTGAGTGGATAGAACTGGGGCAGACTAGCACTCCACCAGGCTCTAGAGTAGTCTAGAAATGGCGTGAGATTATAGACGGGGTGACGTGTCCCTTCCCCTCCACAGTCCATGTTCTCATTGCCCTCTCTCCCCTCTTTGCTGGGGGGTTTGTGGTGATGGATTTAAGCTCTCAAATAGCTCTGGTTTCTGGGCCAAGAAGTTTCCTGCCTGGTCAGGTGGGTGGGCAGCGTACAGCGTAGTCCTGAGCTGCAGAGGGCAGGAGGGGTCTGGGGAGTAGGGGGAACCTCTCCTCTGCCTGGCCCTCGTTTGCTTCAGGATCCTTCAGCTTCCTCCCAGGACCCAGCAAGCCCCAGCCTGCTCCACCGAGAGCAGGCCTTGGACCAGTACTGAAGTACCCTCTTCACCTTAGAGATGCCTGTGGGGCGCGGCACAACCTGACCAGAGCTCTGCCTAGAAATGCCACCCTGCTGCTCACTGGCATGTCCTCTGTGGTACCTGGGGGCAAAAAAGGGAGCTACAGGGGCTCTCAGCTACCCCTGCCTGTGGCCACCTGCCAGCTCCTGAAGACAAGTCACGGAGATGTTCCTGGGACTGCATACGACATGCTCGGGCCATCCCAGTCTTTTCCCTCAGCCTCTAGTTGAGTCACTGTGGTGACAAAGGACCAGGTGGTTTCTGCCTCAGGGAGGTCTTGGCTCAGAAAGAAGAGAGAACCAGGTGGTGGGGTATGTAAGCTGGAAGGGACAGTCTGGGGTTCATGCCTTAGGGTTCTCCAAATTCAACCTGTCTTTAGCCCCTGTCTGCCTGGCCTTCCAGCACCAGCCCCTACTCAGCACCGGAAACGTGGCTGCCCGGTCAGAGCACCCTCTTGTGGCTCTTGTCCCGATGATTGTCAAATAACCAAGATAGAAAAGGTGTGCTTGGTGGTGGGGCAAGAAGGGGCCTTCAGAGCTCCAGGGCTCTTAGGTCCCCCCGGCTTCCCGCTGCTGTGTCTTCTCTAAGCTGGACACCCGCCATCTCAAAACCCCTCCCATTTCCAACCCTGCCTGCCCAGGGCATGGTCCCATATGCTTTCCTGAATCCAGAAATGATTCTGGATCCTGGCCAGAGAAGGACACAGACTCTCCTTAACTAATCCCCTTTCTGTAGCCCTGCCCCGACTTTGCAGCCATGGGGAGCTGGGTGAGTGGGGTCCAAGTTGGCCCGGTGAACACACTGAGACGGGGTGGGGAGGAGTGAGCCCTCAAACCACCTGGAGACTGTTCCGCTGAAGCGCATCTAAGGTGAGTCCCTCCACTTTCTTTAAACAAAAGAGAAATAACCCCTTTTCTTCCCCTTCGCCCTCACAAAAATAAAGTACAGGGAAAATGAGCTGGCGCAAGGATGGCAGTGGGACCTCGGTGTGGCCTGGAGTCTTGAGTGGGACAGGGCTTCAACAGGACACTTCCATGGTGTGGTTGACCTGGCCCAGCCCCTCGCTGCTCTCGGAGTGGGTGCAAGCCTGCGGGCGGCCACCGTCCGCCGAGCTGGCGCTGGTGAGCGACGCGGTGCGAGAGCGGGCCAGCCGGGTCATGCTGGCCGAGGGCACTGTGGACAGAGACGGGGACGGGCGTGAGGACTGGCAGGCAGTGCTGGGCGCCGGCGGGCGGGAAGGACCACGCGAGCAAAGCGGCCAGCGAACCATTCTTCCAAAGGCACAGAGAAACCTGCCCCAAGCCAGGGCGCTGCTGTCAGCTCCATCGGCCGAAACATGCAGTGCCAGCGACAGTGGGTGGCAACAGGGGCTGGGACCAGAGAGCCCCCTCTCTCAGCAGCTGGCCAGAGCGATGGCCAGAACAGGGTGGGAGCTGGCCAGACAGCCTGGAGCTAGGGCAGGGATGTGCTGTGTGTCCAGCTTTGTCCCTCTCTAGAGGGTGATGGTGTGGAGGGGGCAGGACTGTGTAAGGAGGACACAGCATCATGACCCCTCAAGCCACCCTAAATCCGGTTTCTGTCCTTATTCAGTTTCACAAGCGAGACTTGCAGGGTGCAGAGCTCCAGCCTCCTGACCTGAGCTGGACTGCCTGGGCAGGGCAGGCCTAGGCTCTGTCGTGGAGGAGGGTCTGGTTCTAACTCACAGAGCTCTGGAAGCCACGCAGCCCAGGGCAATCTGGAAGCAAGACTGCTCTAAGGCCCAGCCAGTCCAGAGCCCCACATGGGACTGAGCACAGAGAACCAGGATCCACAGAAGAGCAGGAATCTTTGGGGTTTTTGAGTTGAGCAGGGCACAAGAAGTTTCCGAACCACAGCGAGACGCGACCTGCCTGCAGCATTGCACAGAGGGAGCGGGGAGGCCGGAGGGGGTGTCCATGCATGGGGAGGGGGCACGGGGCTACCTGCTCCTCCACTCAGCCTTCGGTCCTTCAAGTACGCAACTAAGAGAGAACACAGAGCCAGGGGGCGGGGCGGGGAGACAGAACACGGTGAAGAGCGTGCTCGCGAGGCAAGGGCATTGACACGGGCCAGGGTGAGACAGGACAGACGCAGGGAAGGCCAGAGCCTCGGAAAACCCACTCCTGGCCACCCCCAAGTAGCAGCCCCTGGAAAGAACCACAGCATGGACAAAGGGAGCCCTGGCAGCAGGGCGAGGTGCCCATCTCTCCCCAAGACTGTGGGCACCGAGGGGCTCATGTCAACAAGGCGCTGCGTGCCCTCAGCATTCTGCTGGGCCTCGGTCTCCCCGTATACAGGATGTGGGAGACCTGTGCAACCTCCAAAATCGCCCTGCCCCCACCAGGCTGCCTGGCGGTTTTCTCCTGAGGCCTCTAAGAACTGGTCCCGGCACTGAGGGGCAGCGCTCATTCATCTTGCAGTTTTCATAGGGTGTCTCTGTGTGCAGGGCTGGCCTCATGGATCTGGCTGCCTCCCCGCTGGCTCCCCACTAGCCAGCCTCTCCCCTTCCCCAGAGAGGCCCAAGGAATGCTATTCCTGGAAAGACCCCAGCCCTCCCAACAGGCCTGCCCTCCGTCCTCCCAAGGAGGTACAGCTCCAGAGGCTGAGGTCTTGGGGGAGGTATGTGCATGGGGGCAGGGGAGAGGACATACGATTTCTGGGGCCCACAGGCACAGTCTGGACGAGAGGAAGTTTGGAGAGAGGAGCGAGGGTGCAGCAGGATCTTGTCACACCCCACTGCCCTGTTACCTCAGGGTCTTCAGATGTGTTCCACCCCACCACCCCACACCAGGTCCGGCTGCCATCCGCTCTCCTAATGCCCAGATGGTTCCACCTGCCTCTGCCAGTCCCTCCACCCCCAGCCCACTCCTACGACACCACTGGGTGCCATCTGCCACCTGTGACCACGGGCCTCCCCTGGTGCGGTAGGCTCAGCAGGAGGTGGGTGGTGTGTCTGACACCCTCAGAAGCTTTCCCTGGCAGGGCCAGCTCCAGGCCCTGCACCCCAGCAAGCCGAGCACCACCCACTTCACAGGGCCCTGAAGCCCAGCCCAGCACTGGAGAGCAGTGCGGGATGCTGAGCTCAGCTCGGCTGGAGTCTGGCCAGAGCAGCCCAGCACCTGGGCCCAGGGAGTACTGATCTCACCCTGGGCACTGTCTCCCCTGCCCACCAGTCTCTAAGTTGGGGCAGGAGGGTACTTACTGTAGCCCATGCCTTGCAGGAAGTATTTGAAGGCTTCCGTCAGCTTCCCTGGCTGCAGAGGGTGGGAGAGGTACGTGCTTTAAGTGGCTGCCCGGGTGACCCCGCATAGCCCCCAGCCCCGGCATGGTAAAGATCAGAAGCTGAGAGTCTCACCTGTGTGACCTGGGGAAGCCCTCCGGAATCTGCCATCTGCAGGGGAGGAGCAGGGTGAGCTGAGCAGGGGCCCAACATACCTGACCATCCTGTCCTGCTCCCCACCTGGCTAGGACCCTCCCTGAGGTTATGGGAGGAGCTGGTCCCAGGCTGGAGGGGAGGCCTCACCTTCAGGAAGGTCGTAGTGGTTGGGTCCAGTTTGGAGTTGCACTCAACCTGGGGACAAGGAGCCAGCCTGAGTAGCCATCCCCAGCCCAACCACCAAGCGGGGGGTGCAGGGAGGCAGATGTAGACACCCCCCCCAGGCATCTCTCCCAGGGTTTCCCAGCCCAGTTAGCAGCCTGGGGGGGCCGAGACCTCTGGACCCCACTCAAAATGCCCCTGTAGAGGGCCAGGACCACCTGGCGGGGTTAGTCTAGGAAAGCCCCAGCGGCCACAGGCATCAGGCAGTGAGAGGAGCAGGTGCCAGGGGTCAGCAGAGACACTGGGGCTCTGCCTGGGTTGGGGGGCCGGCACGGCCCACACCGCTGCTCTCCCAAGCTCTCCCCTGGGCACCAGAAGGCATGGCACTTTCCCTGCATGCTGGGGACTGCGCTGGCCACCGTGGGTCCCCAAGCCTCCAGGCAGCTCTGTGCTAATGAGCGTACACACCCCGGGCTGCCTGCTCCCCAGGTTCCCGCAGGAGCGGTGACACATGGCCCCTAAACATGACCGTGCAAGTGATGGTCAAAGGGGCAACTGCCTTTGCACGTTGGAGCCACTTAATTCATAACGTGGCTTGGGCTTGGCCCGAGGTGACTAGAGACCAGGTGGGGGCTGGACTGCTGGGAGGGAGGGAGGCCGTGAGGGGACCTCGCCCAGGTCCCAGCTCCCTCCATCCCCAGGCCTCCCTCACCTACAGGATTGGGGTGTGCCAGGTGATGACACATCGCAGGATGGCGGGGAAGTGGATGAGAAGCCACCATCCAGTGCAGCTCCCTGAACCTGGGCCGGCCAGCGGCCAACCAGTCCCTTACTCTTCCCTCGCCCCTGCTGGACACGACGCCACACTCACCACTCCGTCCTCAGCGGGCGCATTATCCCCGACCACCAGCATCACGGGGCAGCTGCAGACACAGAGAAGAGGGATGTCTGGCCTGGGTATGGGCAAAGGTGGGGCAGGTGAGGGGCCGGGGGCACTCACCGGAGCGTCTTGGCATTGGGCACTGTTCCGGGCCGGTTAATGTCCAGGTCTCTGCGGCTGCGGGAGGAGGGGCAGAGGTGGGCATCCCAGGACCAGGCGTGGGGGTGTGACCCTAAGCCCCGCACCACCGCTTGGTGAGACAGGGAGCCAAGGCACTGCGCTGCGTAAACAGAGCCCGTGGGGCTCCCCTCGTGTGTGACTCTCTGGGCCCCCTAACACACGCCAGGCGAGCACTCAAATTTTGTTCTCTGTCTCCCTCGAGTGATGGGCACCACCTCCTGTGTAGGGGGAGTTTCTGCTGCTGCTGTGTCTCCGGGACCCTGTGGGACAGCAGGGCCAGAGTCTCTCAGTTTTCTTTGTTTTCCAGAACCATGCACACAGCAGGGGCTTAATCAATATTTGTAGGAGAAAGAGAAAGAAGGGCAGGTGAGTGAGGGGGCCTGGCCAACCCCCAAAAGAGTTCCAAGGAGCACAGCTTAAGAGTCTGGGCCTCAGGTGGCGTGGTGGCTAGGGGTGCTGGACTCCCACATGGCCAAACGGTTCATGCCCCAGACCTGGTGGCTTGCTTTCCCGCTTTCTCTCTTTCTTTCTTTCTCACCTCTCCCCAAGGTCAGGGCCGTTGGGGTCAGCAGTGTCACTAGCTTCCTGCAATGCTCCTGGCCAACAGTACCCCAAGGGAGAAGCAGAAGAGTCTAAGGACCCAGTCCAAAGCCCTATTCCCCCTCTGCCCCTCTGGAGGTGTGGCCCTGGGCAGAAGTGACCCTCTCCCAGGCTCAGTAACCTGCCCATCTACAAACTAGGGGAGCATGTAGCCTGCCCGGCCTCTTCCCATCAGGGAAGGAACACCCCAGCCCCATGGCACCCTGGGTCCTGGTGCTGCCAAGCCCCGCCCTGCCCCCACCTGTTGTACATGGT
>NW_006159713.1:5794613-5827001 GCF_000334495.1 Tupaia belangeri chinensis | reverse complement strand
TGTTAATGTCCAGGTCTCTGCGGCTGCGGGAGGAGGGGCAGAGGTGGGCATCCCAGGACCAGGCGTGGGGGTGTGACCCTAAGCCCCGCACCACCGCTTGGTGAGACAGGGAGCCAAGGCACTGCGCTGCGTAAACAGAGCCCGTGGGGCTCCCCTCGTGTGTGACTCTCTGGGCCCCCTAACACACGCCAGGCGAGCACTCAAATTTTGTTCTCTGTCTCCCTCGAGTGATGGGCACCACCTCCTGTGTAGGGGGAGTTTCTGCTGCTGCTGTGTCTCCGGGACCCTGTGGGACAGCAGGGCCAGAGTCTCTCAGTTTTCTTTGTTTTCCAGAACCATGCACACAGCAGGGGCTTAATCAATATTTGTAGGAGAAAGAGAAAGAAGGGCAGGTGAGTGAGGGGGCCTGGCCAACCCCCAAAAGAGTTCCAAGGAGCACAGCTTAAGAGTCTGGGCCTCAGGTGGCGTGGTGGCTAGGGGTGCTGGACTCCCACATGGCCAAACGGTTCATGCCCCAGACCTGGTGGCTTGCTTTCCCGCTTTCTCTCTTTCTTTCTTTCTCACCTCTCCCCAAGGTCAGGGCCGTTGGGGTCAGCAGTGTCACTAGCTTCCTGCAATGCTCCTGGCCAACAGTACCCCAAGGGAGAAGCAGAAGAGTCTAAGGACCCAGTCCAAAGCCCTATTCCCCCTCTGCCCCTCTGGAGGTGTGGCCCTGGGCAGAAGTGACCCTCTCCCAGGCTCAGTAACCTGCCCATCTACAAACTAGGGGAGCATGTAGCCTGCCCGGCCTCTTCCCATCAGGGAAGGAACACCCCAGCCCCATGGCACCCTGGGTCCTGGTGCTGCCAAGCCCCGCCCTGCCCCCACCTGTTGTACATGTTCCAGAAGAGCTGCAGGTTGGCCTGATTCACCACGTTCCCGATCTGCTGCCGGTAGCTCTGCACCAGCTCCGTGTTGTTCACCAGCTCCTCCTGGGCCAGCGGGATGAGTCAGGGGGTAAAGGGAGTGGACGGGTGGACATGGGCTCAGAGGGGACGTGCAGGTGCCACCACCAGAGCAGCCCTGTCCTGCTCCCAGCAGGGAGCAGGGGGTGGAAGGCAATAGGGGTAGGAACTTGGGAGGGGAAAGCACCACAGAGCTGCACCCTCCATCTCTCTCAGCATCATGGGTAACCCAATACGAAGACAGGTCAGAGGGCGAATGACCACAGCTCGCCTCCTCCCACCAGCTGGGAGGGCAGAGGCCCCAGGTGTCCCAAGAGTGGGCATACCCAGGCCTTCAGCAGCCATCCAGTACCCCATGCAATCCCAGCCCTGCCACCACTGGTCCTGTCTCAGGGTGGCCCCAGGTCCACAGAAGCCCAGGCCCCTTACCTGGCTGAAGAGGTGAGAGAGCACCGTGTCAGGTAAAGTGCTGGTCAGGCCAGAGAGCTGCAGGTCGAGGGGGGAACCAGCGTGAGTGCCACGTTCATCTCACCACCCCGCTTCCCAGGGCCACCTGCTCACCTTGGTGGCCGCCCAGTCGATCCAGCCTTTGCCATTGGGGTCGATGTTCATCAGCACCAGCCCCTCCACCAGGTCGGGGAAGATGAGCTGCAACGAGAGGCAGGGGCTGGGGGCTTGGGGGTGTGGGGAGCCCCCATCTTCCCATAGAGCACATGAGCCATGAAATGCTGGCCCTGCCTACCTCCCAGGGGGTGGGACGGTCAGAGAGGTGGAAATGCTCGCAGAGGCGTCAAGAGGCCCTTGAGGAGCCACTGGCATAGCTGAGAGTATCACCTGCTTCCAGGTGACTTGTCCTCCTCCTACCCCGAAACTTTACAGGGTCTTGATTTATTAGAATGTATGACTATACCGCTGTTACCCACCCTTTAAAAAGCATTTAGCATGTGAACTCTCACATAGACGACTGTGGTTTGAGTACCTGGACCCAGCGCTTGAAAATCATGCCAGATGTGTGGGCATGTGTGTGTGTGTCCAAAATCCTGAGAAGAGAGGGCATTGTGACATGGCCATCCCCCCTGGGGAGTGATTTCTCACTTCCCCTCTCTCTGTCTCTAGCTCTCTCTAATGAGTGCCCTATGGCAAAAAATATCTTTTAAAAAAAGCCTTTTTTTTTTTTTTTTTGAGAGGTTTTTGCTACAGGGCGTGTGCACTTGCCAGAGAGACACAGAGAGACAGAAAGCGAGACATCACCCCCGCCCCAGGGATGGTCACACCATAGTCCCTTCTCCTCCATTCTCCTCTCAGGATCCTGGGCACGCATGCGCACGTGTCTGGCGTGAGTTTAAGCCACTGGGACTGAGACTCGAACTGCGGTTGACTACACAAGAGTTCAGCAACGTAACCAGCTAACTGCTGGTCCCAAAAGTCTTTGTTCTTTATAAGCCAAATTATGTATAGCAATCGAATGTTTAATAAAAGAATAAAAAAGTGTTTAAAAAGTCTCTGACAATGGTGGTGTTGCAAAACATGATTAAACATCATAAGATTTTAAACATAAGGGCCAGCAGGTAGCATAGTGGTTAAGGTACTGGACTCCCATGTGGTCCACTGTGGTTCAAGTCCCAGACCTGGCAGCTTGAAACTCAGGTCAGGCATGTGTGTATGCATGCCCAAAGTCCTGAAAGGAGAATGGAGGAGAAGGAACTGAGGCGTGGCCATCCTCCCAGGGGATAATTTCTCCCTTTTTTTCTCCCTTCCTGTCTTTGGCAAGGGCGCATGCCCTACAGCAAAAATCTCTCTCTGAAAAAAAATCAAGAGATCCTGGGGACCAGCAGGTGGCATGATGGTTGAGGAGCTGGACACTCCCACATGGTGGACCATGGTTTGAGTCCCAGATCTGGTGGCTTACTTTCTCACTTTCTCTCTCTCTGGTCAAATTAAAATAAATGAATAAATAAAATATTAGATAAATAAGTCTTTAAAAAACAAACCAAGAGATCTTAAACATGTTGTTTCTTGGTTTTTATAAAAAGTGAAGACCTGGGGCCAGCTGGTGGCATGGTGGTTAGAGCAGCTGGATCCCACATGGACCCAAAGGCTTGAGGAGCGCCCAGTGTTCCAAAGCGAGGGAGAGATGGAGGAGGTGGATTGCAGCGTAGCCACATTTTCTTAAGACTATAAACCATAACTTGCTTAACTATTATCTGAAGCCAGAATTTCTATTATCAACAATTATAATCAATTGCCTTAGTTACTAAGTAAAGATTGTCCTTCACTGATTACTATGTAAACATGAATTGCTTTTTAAGAGGTTTTTGCTATAGGGCACATGCATTCGCCAGAAAGACAGAGAGAGACAGAGAGTCAGAAAGTGAGAAATCACCCCCCCGGGGGGGATGGCCACGACACAATCCCTTCTCTTCCATTCTCCTCTCGGGATCTTGGGCACGCACGCACACGTGCCCAGCGTGAGTTTAAGCCACCGGGTCCAGGCCTCCAACCGTAGTCGACTACATGGGAGTCCAATGACATAGCCATTATGCCAACTGCTAGTCCCATACATGAATGATTTTTTAACAAAGATTTACTTACAGTAAGGCTGTGAGATTCGATGAAAGTAACACCTTTTTTAAATTTTAATTTGCCAGTGGCACATGTGCTTGGGAGAGGGGAGAGAAGTGTGTGTGTGTGTGTGGGGGGGTAGAGAGCACTCCCCATGGGGGATGGTCACACTGCAATCCCTTCTCCATTTCTCCCTCCTTTCAAGATTTTGAGCACACATGCACATGAGTCTGCTGTGTTTCTCAGGCTGCTTTGTCTGGGACTTGAACCATACAGCCAGCCATGTGAGATCCACACACCTTAGCCACCAGGCTATGGGCTGGCCTGAAAGTTACATTTCAAAAACATGTTGG
Source organism: Tupaia belangeri chinensis (assembly GCF_000334495.1). Classification (NCBI taxonomy): domain Eukaryota; kingdom Metazoa; phylum Chordata; class Mammalia; order Scandentia; family Tupaiidae; genus Tupaia; species Tupaia belangeri. Next base: position 5,823,142 of record NW_006159713.1, on the reverse strand, counting down.
GTAAGGCTAGCCAGAGACAGTAACTTTTTTATTATTAATTTCTTTGCAGGGAAAAAAGAAAGACTTTTTCCACATGAAGAGGAAGTCGGGGAGGGCAAAAGAGGAAGAGTGAGAATTCCTAGTGGCTGAAGGGCTGCCCTGGGATGGCAGTGGGGTTCTGGGGTGGGGGAGCGGGGAGACTCACCGCAAACTTGGCCAGCACGTAGGCACCAGCTCCCACGCCGATGCCTATCACGTACTTGAACCTGGCACAGAGCAGGGCTGGTCACTCCAGGGCGGGGGTGCCATTTGCCATGAACCCCCTCTAGAGCAAGCCCTGCCCACAGCCCAGAACCCTCGGTAATGGTGGTGGGCACCCGGATGTCCAGCACAGGGCAGGGCTGGTGGGGACTCACCCGAAGTGCTGCACCACGCTGGGGAGCATGGCTGCCAGCTGCTCCATGGAGGGGAACTGGTACCTGCAGGGAGCACAGGGGGTCAGGGCCTGGGAGTGGCCTGAGCTGCAGAGCTGGGGGCCAGGCCAGGGGCTCCCGGTACCTACCCCTGAGGAAACTGTGACGCCCCCACCTGCTGTCCAGGGGCATCCACATGGCACACTACGAAGTGCTTGGTGATCTCCTGCATGTCCTCGAAGTTGAAGAAGGTGTTGAAGCACAGCTTGTCTGCAGAGACACACCTCTCAGCTGTGGCCCAGCAGAGGGGGTGGGGTGGGAGGGCAGCGAGGCAGAGGCGATCAGCCTCAGGGACCAACAGGGAAACTGAGGCCCAGATGGCTGAGGCCACAGAGCTGGGTGGGAGCAGGTTCCACAGTGTGCTGTGGGGTAGAGGGAGCAGATTTGAGGCAGGGGAGGGGTGAGGGAGGCCAGGCAGCACTTACGGTTGAGGCCCACATCATGGTAAGTGAGGATGGCTGGGCGGTTTCCCTTGGGGGCGCCTCGGATCACCACGTGCAGGAGGCCATAAGGCGTCTCGATGTCATGTTCCTAGAGGGGAGAGACCGTTCTGAACACCCTGGGTACCCCCCACGAGGGCGTCCTATTCTCATCACCCCAAGTAGCCCTGAAGAGGACGGACCCGGTGAACACCCCTTCTTGGGAGTGTGCAGCCCAAGGACCCACATGAGCTGGGCTGTGAAGGAAAGCTCTGCTTCCCTCTGCGAAGTAGCCCATGGGGCAAGCAGCTGCAGCCCAGGCCCAGGCTCTGCCTGTCCACCACTTGGTCGAGGGTTTATTGGGGTCCGACTCCTCCATTTTCCAGCAGCTTCTCCCGCAAGACAGCAGCCTGGGGCCCTCCCCATTCAAAACCCCCAGGGGGGGACGAGCAGTTAGCGTAATGGCTATGTCGCTGGACTCTCACATAGTCGACTGCGGTTCGCGTCCTGGACCCAGTGGCTTAAAACTCACGCCGGGCACATGTGCGTGTGTGCCCAAGATCCCGACAGGAGAATGGAGGAGAAGGGATTGCGGTGTGGCCACCCCCCCTGGGGGGGGATTTCTCGCTTTCTGTCTCTATGTCTCTCTCTGTCTGACAGCGCATGTGCCCTATGGGGGGGAGGAGAATAAACCTCTCCAAAACCCCCAGGGGCTTCCTGCTGCTGAAAAGCTATAGCCTCAACAGCCTTGCCTGGAACTCTCTGTAAACACCAAGCCAGCCCCCACCTCACACCAGCCCTTGGCTCCCACCCAACTCTTACTCATGCCCGTCCTCCTCTTTTTTTTTTCTTTTAAAGAATTATTTACTTATTTAATTCTATTTGTTATTATTTTTTTAATTTGATGAGAGAGAGAGAGAGAAAGGGAAAGTGAGAAAGTAAGCTGCCAGGTCCGGGACTCAAACCATGGTCAGCCGTGTGGGAGTCCAGCACCTATCCACTACGCCATCATACCTATCCTTCTGCCTTGACTGCCCTTCCCTGTGACCTAGACATGATCAAGGCCTCCTTCAGGCAGGGTCAGGTGAGACAACACCCTCACACAACACGCGCACACTCACACACTCGAAAGCCTTCTGCAGCCATGCCTGCTCCAGATCCCCTTGAGTGCCTGCCCCTGCTTTCGCTGCTCAGGGTGCTCACTCCTCAGGAAGACTCAGCTCTGCCCCTTACTGTGTGACCCTGAGCGGGCATGTCACTTCTCTGTGCCTCGGCCTCTTCACCTCGAGCTACCTCACAGGGACTTGGCAAGAACTACACTTGTTGCTGTCTGGAAGGCTGAGCACAAGGAGAGGCCCGGGAGGCTGCCATGCTGGGCAGCCCTGAGCCTCGAGAGACGAGAGACGCTGTTAGCTGCGCCCTTTGCGCCCTGGCCATTCTCACGCTCAGTCACGCTCAGTTGGGGAGCTCCGCTCTGAGGGCCTGTCAGAGCTGGGCAAACAGCCCCGCCCTGGTCCATGGGGAGCCCCGAGAAGCGCAGTAGGCACCCAGTGAGCTGGAGGTGGATCTGGGGTCAGGACAGGATGGAAATAGCAAACAACTAAGCACCCACTACCTGCCAGGCTTCCAAGAGAGAAGGGGCGTCTTCCCCCTTTTGTAGACCAGGAACTTCTGAACCTAAGTTCCTGGCCTCGACAGGAAAGAGGAGGCAGGGTCTCGAGGACTGGCCTTCTTGGGTCTGGGCTCAGGGGACCACTGCCCAGGCCTGTCTCACCAGCAGGGAGTGACAGGGTAGAGTTGACCTGTAGGCAGAGGCCCCACCCTGGGAGCCACGAGCCACGCTTCTGTGGGGCCTATCTATTTCTCTGTGGCCCACCAGATGGGCCCAGGCCTGCCACAGCCTCCCACATCCAGGGCCGGTCCCCCCTCGGGGCCTGTGAAACCCAGGGACGCTTCCTGCTCACTTTTCGCATCTTCTCCTTTACTCCTCAAGTGGATCTAAGCCAGAGAAGAGGACACTGAGGCCAGGAAAGAGAAATGTCTGCCCAAGGTCAAGCCAGGGTGGGCAGGGCGGGCCTTGCCTGGTGCCAGTCTGGAGGCCGGGGCTATGCATGTACTAAAGGCTGCACTTTCTAAGAGGGCAAGCTCCACCCTCGAGATGGAGCTGGTGGGTGCTCACGCTGCCAGTCCCTGCTGGGGCTGTCCCTGCCGCATTCCCCACCTCTCATTTCACATTCTAGCAGCTCCGGAGGGCAGGGTGGGGGCAGGGGGGACGCACAGAGAGAAAGCTGCAATGCGCTTCCTGCCGCTAAGGGCCCTTAGGGCCGTTCTGGGGCAGGTCAGCCCCCACACCCGGCGTGGCAGCACGCGTGAGGGGGTGCCCGCCTTCCCTGTGAGTAGGTTCTGTCTGTCCCCTCCCAGTCCTGATGTGGCTGCCCCGTCCCCATCTCCCAGACACTGCCAAGCAGCCTCGCCCTACTAAGACTCAGCTCTCTGGGACCAGCCTGGACCTGGGCGGGCCCTCGGGGCCATGGGCCAGGTTGTCCAGTGACCTTGGCTGAACCCTCTAGACCTCCTTTGCACCTCCCTGACTCTTGGCAGGTAGCTCAGACCTAGCTCAGCCTGATAGTGGCCGAGTGTCACTGTTCTCGTTCTCGGGGCGCTACACACAGAGACACTTCAAGGGTTGCAGCCCAAGGTGCTCTGAACCCCCAACCCTCAGGACTGAGCACTACCATTGGCTCCCGGTGACGTCAGACCCTGGCCCCTGCTTCCAGGTGGGCACCAACACTGCGCAGCAAGGGAGGGGGCTCTGACATCCCCCTTCAGCCAGTACATGTCCGCTTGCTCATGACCTTGAAGTCTGGGAGGTGGGGTGGGAGAGGGCTCTGAGCGGACTGGGCGCACACAGGAGATGGCGGTAGTGCGGCTCTTTCTGTCAACCGCATCAATAATTCAGCACACGGGGTTTGCATGGGTGGGTGGGCACTGATGTTCGGAACCCACAGCCTTCAGATGGGGCGGGGCGGATGCACCGTGCAGGGTAGGCCTGCCCGCACCTCTCCCTCCTTGAGCCAGAACGGTAGGAGACCTGGGGACCTGCTGTCCTGGGGGCAGGAGGAGGCACCCTGGCCTTACCCAGGAACCCCAAGCCCCATGGACTCATGGCTCCAATGTTGTCTTCCCCCCTCTACAAAATAAAGCAAGACGACCCTTCCTCGTTTCCCTGCAGGGACCCTTGCCGTCATGGCTGAGGCCGGGACCTGCCCACACCGCAGTGCCCCTGGGGCTGCATGAGCAAGCGGCTGCCCGCCTTTGCCATCACACTGCTGCACTCTCCAGACAACCACGACACCCCAACACACGGAGGGGTGGGCAGACCCTGCATGCACAGACACCCCAGACTCACGAGGAACACGGTCTGGGACTGGCACTGGACACCCGCTCACCCCCTGCACTGAGGTGGTCCCAGACGCCCAGGCAGACACCAGCAGAGGGCACAGCCGACCGGACAGCTCCGCCAGTGCATCCATTTCCTGCAGAGAACTCACCCCTCCCTGCCCTTCCCCTCCGCCCCCTAGGCCCTGCTAGCCGCTGCCCCCAACCACTCCTGCCGACCGGAGTCACCAGGGAGACCGGAGCTCGCTGGTCTCAATGATCCCAAGGCAGAGCTGCCACCAGACATGGGCAGAGGGATGCTTCTTCCCCACTGCAGCGGGTGACAAGGATGCCCCATCTTCCCTGCCCGCTTCGCTGGCCCCAGAGCCCTCACTCACCCCATCCCAGCACTCCGGCATCTTGCTGAGGGAGGGCCCCCGCCTCAGCCGGGAAGGGCAAACAAAAGCCTGAGTCACTCGGGTCCAGAGGGAGGGGGCCGCTGGAGTGAGAGACGGTCGGCTCTGCGCTGGGACGCCACTCCCGGGCCATTTATACGCAGGTTCCGGCCCTGCGCAGCCGGCCCCGCCTCCCCGCAGGGTTTCTGGGCAGCCACTTGCTCAGCCGGGGCCCCTGCTCCCAGATTGGCTGTCGGGAGACAAACCTGGCTTCAATTGGCTCCCGAGGTCCTCGCTCATCCAGCCCTACTCCGGCTCCTCCCTCCCCACCGCACACCGTCCTGGATGGCCCCAGACCCTGCAGCTCCCCCGCACCCCACTCACGGCACCATCCAGCAGCTGCCGTGGCACACGCGGCCCTGTCAGGTCCACCAGGGCTTCTCAGACGGGCACACTGACGCGGGACAGGCCTGCACTCTTGGGGATGCCCCCGTACCGCAGAGCCCTTGACCCACAACGGGCAGTACAACGGTCTGAGAGGGCTCCAAGCACAGCCATCAGGGAGGCCTGGGTCACTTAACCTTGAGGGGACCCAGGGAGGCACTGCCGTCTGAGCAGCCAGACCGACGCCTTGCTTCAGGGACTGCTTCTTCCTCACCCACCAGCACCTGTGCCCTAGGGCAGCTTCCACTTTGCCCATGGTCTTGCCCACACTGCTGACAGCAGGGTTCCGGGACCCAGGGACCTGGGCAGAGTGCAGGACCAGAGGGGACACATACCAGCTCTGCCCTCTCCAGCCCTACACTGCTCTAAGGGGCTTAAGGCCACGGGGGGAGAGAGGAGACAGCAGGCCACCGTCTTTCCTGCAGCCAGTCCCTGAGGGCCCTGGTGCCTAGGGCTCTGAGGAGTGGGGTGCATGCCCCCCTCGGGCTTCATGCCTTGTCCTCCTGGGCAGCAGGCATCTGGGAGGGGAACGGGAGAAGGGGAGCCACAAGAGAGTAGAGGAGGGGAGGAAATAGGCCAGGGAGGGGAACAGAGGAGGGAGCCAGGGGTGAGAGAAGGGAGCTACCGGAGTGGAGGGAAGGAGTCGGGTGTCCGTGCCCTTCTGCCTCACTGAAGGAACGCGCTGCTCGCCCCAGCCTTCGCTGCAGCCCTGCGTGCTGGCCGGCTGCCCTAGGGAAAAGCGGTCAGCTCCTGTCCCTGGGTGCCCAGTGACCTGGTCAGCGCCTGCTGTGTGCTATTCCTGGCGGTGTCCTTTGCTTTGGGGCACCAACACTTTCTGTGTCCCACCTTTGACCTCTCACTATCCCCCTTAGACCTAGAGCAGAATCCTAGGCCATGTGCACCCCAGGGCAGCAGGGGTGTGAGAGGGGGTGTCCCCTGTAACCATGGTAACAGGTGGAGGCTGAGACAACTGTGGCAGGCTGCAGAGGCATGGCCCAGAGTCCTCTGATAGCCCCACCCAATCCTGCGCTCACTCCAACCTCTGACCAGAATGGCCTCCCCCACCCTGGACCTGGGTGACAAGCTGACCTGTGACACTGCCCACCCTAAACCATAGTCCCCTTGTCTGCTCAGCTCACTGGCTATAAATCTCTAGACCTGAGTTCAAGTCCTGCCCCACTAGCTGGTGACCTTGGGCAAGATTTGCTAACCTCTCTACACCTCAGGCTCCTCAGCTGTAAAATAGAAATTGTGCCCTCCTCCCGGAGCTTCCGTAAGAACACGGGAAAAGAAGACGGAAATCACTCCAGACCTAACCCCGCCCCTGCCCAGGCCCTGTCAGGGGAGAAATGGGACCATCTGTGCTGTGCGCATCTCCAACTGCTGGCCACTTCCTTGGAGGCTGTGAGGCGACCACACGAGGCCGGCTCAGGTTTCGTGAGCCAAACCCCAGGGGCAGTCATAGTTTTGCCACTTCTTTACTGTGTGACCGTGGGCAAGTCAGTTGACCTCTCTGAGCCTCCATTTCTGTCAATGAGAGAAACAGCAGTGTCCCCTACCACTCAGGTGGATCAAAGTCTATGGCGACTGGAGCCCTCATGTAATCTCTGTAACTATGTAGGCTGTTGTAAGGATAATACAGAGAATATTCATGAACCTGTGAGGAGGGATCAGGAAACCGAGAAACCAAGGGGTCAGGTGATTTGCTCACTCGCCCAGTAAGCAGCGGAGGCCCTAGCACCTCTGCACTCTGGGCCTGGGGCCACATTATTGGGGCGCAAACATTTTTTGTTTTTTGGAGAGATTTTTGCTATAGGGCGCATGCGCTCGCCAGGCAGAGAGAGACATAGAGACAGAAAGTGAGAAATCACCCCCCAGGGGGGATGGCCACGCTGTAATCCCTTCTCCTCCATTCTCCTCTCGGGATCTTGGGCACGCATGCACACGCGCCTGGCGTGAGTTTTAAGCCACCGGGTCCGGGACGCAAACCGCAGTCAACTACGTGGGAGTCCAGCGACATAGCCATTACACTAACTGCTGGTTCCCGGGGCACAAACATTTCTATTACAATGTCTCCTCCGAGCCGGGCACCTTACACATAAGCTTGTTTTATCTTCTTAATCCCCACTTACATATGAGGCACAGAGAGGGCTGGCAACCTGCCCGATGTCACGCAGCTAGTGAGCACAGAACCGGAAACCACTCCCAGGCAGTCTGGCTCTCAGGGCCTCTTGTTCCACTCCGCCGACCCTGGGGCCTGTGGGCACCATCACCTCACACTGGTGAGTGCGACTGGGTATGACTCGGGGGTGCTGAGTGCCTGCCTCGCTGCACAACAGAACAGGCAGTGAGAGCGACTCTGTGCCAGAGGTCACCTGGCCCGTAAGCGGCAGGGCCAGGATCTGGACCTAGGTCTGCCTGACTCGGACCCTCTACCATGCTCCTCCTAGTGGCTGGGCCCACTGGGCCAGTGCCAGTCACTGTGAAATCGGGAATAAGATCCTTGCCAGGCGCTGGCCCAGATAATGGCCATCCTCAGGGCTGCTTTACTAGGAAAACAGAAACAAAGCTGCCTCCATGTGGTGTAACCAGAGTGGACAGGATGGTGCCTCTGTAAAAAGAGTTTGCTCTAGGGCACGTGTGCTCACTAAAGAGAGACAGAAAGAGAGAAAGAGAGAGAAAGCGAGAAATCACCGTCCAGGGGGATGGCCACACCGCAATCCCTTCTCCATTCTCCTCTCAGGATTTTAGGTGTAGTTCTCCTCTCACACACCCAGCATAGTTTCAGTCCTCCACGTCCACGACTTGAACCATGGTTGGCCACCTTAACCACCACACCATCTGCTGGCTTCCCAAGTGAAAGAGCTTAAGAACCAGGTCCTGGGAACAGCAGATGGTGTAATGGTTACGTCACTCGGCTCCCATGTAGTCAACCACAGTTTGAGTCCCAGACCCAGAGGCCTAAAACTCATGCTGGGCGCGTGTGTGCACGTGCCCAAAATCCCAAGAAGAGAATGGAGAAAGGATTGCAGTATGGCCATCACCCCTGGGGGGTGATTTCTTGCTTTCTGTATCTCTGTCTCTCTAAAGAGCGCACGCACCCTATAGCAAAAATCTCTCTCTCAAAAAAAAAAAAAAAAGAATGAGGTCCCACACACTGGGCAGCTACCTGGGCATGGCGCAGTGAGTCGGGGCTCCTGCTCAGAGGGCTCAATGCAAGGGGGAGGTTTACAGACTCAGCTGGGCTGGGGCCTCTTCCACGATCCCCGGATGCTCTTCCCTCCCTCCCCACAGCAGGTCTGTACACGTGTGCATGTGCGTGTGTGCATGTTGGGGGCTGGTTGTCACTGCCACAGCCTCAGACCCCCATGCGGTGGCCCACAGTGTCAGGCCAGTGGGAGGGGCTGCCCTGGGGTTTTATTTCATCAGTCCCCTCCTCCAGGACGTTTGCCCACATGTTCCCGCTCCTCTTTGGAACGCGGAGGACAAAGAGAACACCGTAGTGTGTCTGCTCCGACCCTGCTGTCCCTTGCTCACAGCCCAGGCCCTCTCGGCCTCTCCTCTCCAGCCCCTCCACTGGGGCTCCATTCAGTCCCCACTGCAGACTTCCATCCTTCCTTCCCTGGCCCAGAGCCTTTGGGTTTGGAGATGGTGCTCCTTGGGGACAGAAGCATGTGCCCACTGGCTGCCCTGAAGCCTCCCTTCACGTCCTTGAAGTGGCGCGTGACCAAGGGACCAGAGCACAGGCCAGTGGAGCTGCTGGCTCAGGGAGGAACCGGCGGCAGCGCTACCTCCTGCGTCACCCCTGCGTCCAGACCACAAGGCTGGTGCTGTCATGTGGCTTGGAGACCGACCCAAATGGAGGTCAAGCCCAGACAAGGGCAGCGGCCTGGGGGCTGGTTCCTTGCAGGAGGAAGGGTCTGACTTTGTGCGGCGTGCACTGAGGGCGGAGGGTCTGCAGCCCAGGGAGGCTCCCCTGGTGCTGCTGGTGCTGACAGTCACCATGGGACTCAGACAGAAACAGCTGTGCAAGTGAGCAAGACCGACATGTGGAGGAATAAAAACAAAGAGCGATTTCAGTTTCCACAGAGAGTCTGGAATCAAAGTAAAGAGGACATGGTTGTCCAGGCAACGGCTGCCATGGAAACCGGAGCTATTTTGGAGCATCAATTTGGTTTTCATTGGAGGGAAATGCTGATTCAGATGACAGCATCCCTCATTCCCTCTCCTTCCTCACTCCCCTCCGGCCTCCCCTATTCTCCCTGGTGTCCTGTTCACAGAGGGTCAGACTGCCTCCCAATGGAGGCATCTTCCCGTTGGGTGGAGGGTGGGCCAGGGGCCGAGGTGGACAGAGCTGCTGTGAGCAGTGGGGTCAGTCCTGGAGGCTGTGAGATGCCGAGCCCAGGACACTCCAGGCTGGGGGCACGTGGACAGTCTGGACCCTCGTCTAGGACCTGGCTGGGAGGGGCAAGGCACTGTCCAGCTGCCCATCCTCCCATATCTCGGGAGGCCAAGCCTTGACCTACCTTCCAGTCTGTGTCCACAGTCAAGAGGAAGGTGTCGGAGTTCTCCTGGGAAGGCAAACAGAGGGGTGGCAAGTTAGGCCCCAGTGGGTCTGGGGGGCCACAGGCACTCTGCCTTGAGCAGACTCATTCCTGTTTCCCAGTCTGTCTCAATTTTTAAAAATTATTTATTTAATTTTATTTATTATTACTATCATTTTAATTTGACCAGAGAGAAAGAGTGAGAAAGCAAGTGACCAGGTCCGGGACTCAAATAACAGTTGGCCATGTGAGAGTCCAGCACCTTAACCACCCCACCACCTGCTGGCCCCTAATCTGTCTTCATTTTTTTTTTTTTAAGAATTATTTATTTATTTAATTCCACTTATTATTAATTTAATTTGACCAGAGAAAGAGAGAGAGAGAAAGGAAGAAAGCAAGCTACCAGGTCCGGGACTTGAACCGCAGTTGGTCATGTGGGAGTCTAGCACCTTAACCATCCCTGCTACCCCCTAGTCTGTCTCAATTTTAATAAAAGCAATCAAAGGCTTCCCAAGTGCCGAGCTTTGAAGCCTATGTTCTAGTTAATTAGTTATTCCTAAAAATAAAATGTATGTTTTCGGGAACCAGCAGTTAGCATAATGGCTATATCGCTGGACTCCCACATAGTCGACCGTGGTTCGCGTCCCAGACCCAGTGGCTTAAATCTCACGCTGGGCGTGTGTGCATGCGTGCCCAAGATCCCAAGAGGAGAATGGAGGAGAAGGGATTGCGGCGTGACCATCCCCCATGGGGGGTGATTTCTCGCTTTCTGTCTCTATGTCTCTCTCTGTCTGTCTGGCGAGCGCACGCGCCCTATAGCAAAAAACCCCTCCAAAAAAATGTATTTATTTCATAAAACAGCAAGACAGAGAGACAAGCACCCTGACTGGGTCCTGACGCTGTGACCCATCTCTAGTCTCAGCCAGCCAGGATGGCACACACATGAGCACCTGGTCTATCAGGGAGGTCCCAGGATGTGAACCCAGGACCTTTCTTATGTAAATCCAGTGAGCAAGGTGAAGTTAAGAGAGGCCATGCCATCGGGCTAGGCAGCAATGCACCCTCTGAGTTGCTGTTGGTCACTTTCCCCTTTCTTATGTCTCCTTAGAAAGTTTCTCTGGTCACCCACTTTAGGGATGGGCAAACTGAGGACACAGCAAAGGACTAGAAGGGAGCTTTTCTAACCCATGCAAAGGCACAGTCAAGGTGGCCAGAGGTGGCGCTGGCTGCTCCCACCCTCCAGCCCCACTGTCTTGGAGCTCTCACATCACCAGGGCTCATTTTACCCCGACCCATTGCATGTGAGTGTTTGGTGCTCGTCCCCCCACAGGGCTCCCGGGTGAGGGCAGGACCATGACCACCGCCACGCACTCCCAGCGTAAAGCCTGGCATGGCAAACAGCACGGCATGAACAATCCGACTTCATGGATGTGAGGAAGGAGGCTTGGACGGCATCCAGGGACTGCAAAGATGGGAGAAGGGGCGTGGGGACTTGAATCCCATGAGTCTCACTCGTCAGGCTCTCTCTGACACCAAGCAGCCCTCAGACACTGAGGATCTGGGCCTGGCTCTGGCTGTGTGAGTTGCCCTCTCCAGGTCCCCTTGTTCCCATCTGTATGACAAGGCAGACCACGTGGCTCTGACTCAGACCACTTGCAGGCCTGGGGAAGAAAACTTCTTGGGGGGCTCCAGCACAGGTCCGGGAAAGCAGAGCTGGCAGCCCTGCCCCGCCTTCCGCAGTGCTGTCTGGAAACTCTGCTCCCCTCCCCTGGGCTGTGCACTGCGGGCAGGCTGTCCAGCCTCCCAGCCTTGTCTGCGAGGACCGAGGACCGAGAGCAGCTGTGCTAGCCACTGCCGTCCTCGCCCTGCACTGGCCTGGACCCCCTACGGGTGCTCTAGAGCCTCTAAGATCTTGCATGAGGAGGGCTGGGGACGTGGGAGAGTTAGGCTGAGACCTTAAGAGAGCTATTATCTCAGAGAAGGAGGGAGGAGGAGGTTTGTTAAAAACAAAATCTGACACGAGGATGAGGCAGATAATGGCAGGGTGTGCTGTGTGCTCCCAGGGTGCCAGGGCCCTAGGCGTTGAGGTGTGGGAGGTGCAGGACCAAGAAGCCAAGGAACAGCGGGAATAGCACAGACACTCAGGGGAGAGGGCCTGGCTGGGAGGAGTGGCAAGGCCAGGAGTGACAGGTGTGTGGGGCCGAAGTGGGGGGCACGGGCACTGGGTGGGGTGAGCGGTAATCCATGCATGGAGTGCTGGACACGACAGGCACCTGGACTCCCAAGCAAGCAAGTCTGCAGCGCAGGAGGATGCAGGTCACCATGTGGAAACGATGACTCACTGGGCTCCAGGAGTTTGCACCTGGCAAGTTACAGACTTAAAAAGTGAAAAAGTGGACCCCATGGCATGCAGCAGCAAAATGCAATGCTCTTTGAGGCTGACTCACATGGGAAGCCTCCAGGTTCCTGTCCAGAGCCCTCTTCCACCCCGCTCCCCACCGCCCCCCAGCATGGGTGGGGCTAGGAGGCTGGATCATAGCATCAATACCCTGTTGGCGATGCCGTCTCTGTCTACCTCTCACACTCATGGAAGAAATCATAAATATACTTTAAAAAAGTGACGCGGATGGCCACTTTCCATTGTAACTGGAAAAGGAGAATCAAAGAGCAAGTATCACAGACGGAGAGAGAGGTCAGGGCAGCTCTTGGGGCTAAGAAAGGCAGGGCTGCACAGGGTGTCGCCAGATCTGGAAAGACCAAGCTAGGAGCCCCAGGTGGTCATTCTGGGCTTGGGGACAAGGCTTTGCCATAGGGTGCATGCATTGGCCAGAGGAAGACTGAGACAGAGAAAGAGGAAAAGTGAGAAATCATCCCCTAGGGGCTGGCCACAATGCAGTCCCTTCTCCATTTTTCTTGGAATTTTTGGCACACATGCACACACATTTGACCACTCACTGGGTTTAGAACTCGAACCACATATTTGCCCATGTGGGATCCAGTACCTTAACCACCATGCCATTTGCTGGTCCTAGATACAGGTTGTTTTTTTTTTTTTTTTTTTTTTTTTTTTTGAGAGAGAGATTTTTGCTATAGAGCTCGGGCACTTGCCAGAAACACAGAGACACACACAGACAGAAAGTGATAAATCACTTTTAAAACCTGCAAGGCTTTTAAAGCAGCTTCAGAAACAGCCGACATGACTAGGGCTACAGCACAGAGCTGTACTGATTCAAGAAAGGAGAGAAAAGGTCAGAAGGTGGTGTGGCAATCAAAATGTGATGCTCTGGGCCAGCAGGTGGCATCATGGTTAAGGCAGTGGACTTCCATATGGTGGACCACGGTTCAATTGCTGGATTCGGCAGCTTGAAACTCACATTGGGGGCATTTGCGTGTATTCCAAAATTCCAGGACAATGGGGAAGAAAGGGATTATGGCATGGCCATCCCCACAGGGGGTGATTTCTCACTTTCCCTCCCACTCTCTCTGTCTCTCTGGTGAGTGCATGCACCCCATGACAAAACCTTTAAAAAAATAAAAAATAAAAAAAGCAATTCTCTGTGAGGCTGACCCCTGGGAAGGTTCCAGGTTCACATTCAAAGACCACCCTGAGCATGCTGGGAGCACACATGCCCACCATTCGGGGTTGGATGAGGCTGTGGGGTAGGCCACTGTATCAAAATCCTGAAAGGCGGGCCAGCAGGTGGCGTGGTGGTTAAGGCGCTGGACTCCCACATGACTGACTGCGGCTCAAGTCCCAGACCTGGCAGCTTACTCTCTCACTTTCCCTCTCTAAGGTAATTCTTAAAAAAAAAAAAAGAAAGAAAGAAAAAAAAGAAAGGAGAGAAGTGTCCATGGGAGACTGAAATGCAGACCGTCATGCAGAGGGGGACGTTGTGGTGACACACTGCTCATAGAGGCAGGTGGAATGAAGACAGACACTGTCATAGCAGGAAGACGGCAGGAGCTGCTCTCTGACACGGGGAGGGAGGGGCAGCAAGGGGCTGGGCCAGGCTGGGCAGCAACAGGGTTCCCTGCTGAGGTAGGGGTGGGAGATGGGTATGGGAGGTGTTGGGCCACGATGCCCTCAGCATTCTGGGATGTGCCAGAGGGCTGGATCAAGGCCACAGACACACCCCAAACTGGCAGGCAGCACCTGTAACGTGCATACTTCAGCACTTGGGATGGGATGCCAGGGTCCCCGAGGGCCTTCATCCACCCCGGCCCTCACGAGAGGTCTCCGCTCGTGCCTCAAGACTTCCTTCTCCTGAACAGTATCATGAGCCGTGGTCTCTCCCCAGCCTTAGACTTCGCTGAGCCTGCGAGGTACGAGGGACTGTGCTGGGTGTTGGGGAGACCTGGGGCACAGAACACCTGTCTTCTGCTTCTGGTAGTGGCAAGTGTTAGGGCCAGGGCCTGGGGTGTCAGCATTAGGCTCAAGGTCAGAGAACACATCTCTGAGGAGCTGGTCTTTAACAGAGGTCTGAATCAAGGGGGGCAATCAGCCCTGTGAATTTCTAGGCTAGCACATCCCAGACAGAGGGAACAGCGGGGAAAACAAACAACAACACGTTCAAGGAGGCTGGAGAGAGTGAGGGGTGGGGAACAGGTGCAGGTCACCCTGGACCCCAGGGAGGACTACAGCTGTAACTCTAGTGGGATGGTAACCACTGACACGCTGTAGGCAGAGAACGGACATGAGGCCCTTGCAGATGGCTGCCTGGAGTGAGGACAGGAGCTAGGAGACCCTGAGGATGCTCCCGCCGACATTCCAGCAAGAGATGAGGGGGTTTGGAGCAGGGAGTCAGCTAAATTAGAATAAAGGGCCTGCAAAGGGACAGCCACCCACCAGCTTCTGTCTTCAGGGTAAGATCATACCCCTCTCAGTCACCACGCCACCCCACCGGCTAGGACCATACCCCTCCCAATGGCAGGCTGCTGCCTCATGTCATTGGACCCCTGTGGAGCCCCAGCTAGCTGCAAGGTCCCGACGCTTGGCACTCACTGACTCTTGGGCTCATCTCCTTGGTGGGAGGCCGGGGGAGACAGGGCAGAGGGCAGAGAGCAGAGAACAGAGAACAGGCGATTTCCGGCTGGGCTGCTGGCCTCCCTCTATGTAGAATAAGGGGTTCAGGATAGCAGAACTAGGAAGGACCCCCAAACCTGATGCCTCAGAATTCAGAGATCAAGGGACCCTTAGATTCTCCTTGAAAGTGGTTTATGTCACAGTCACTAGTACGATGGCGCTGAGACGGAGGGAAAGGGAAGGTGGCTGTCACCATAAGAAAGGGCGACTTAGAAGTCACTGGACTTGAACGCCACGAGGTGGCGCGCTTGGCCCCAAGACCGCGAAGGGACGACTTACCAGCTCGGTGGCGTCCTGTCCCCGGAGTAGAGGCTTCTCCTCAGGGAATCGCAGCTCCTGCAGCCCGGCCATAGTCACGTCGTGGAGCAGGAGCCCTGGAGAGGAAAGGCGAGGACAAGGTTGGGGCCTGCTGCGGCGACCACCCAGGCCCTGCTCTGAATCTCCCCGATGGGAAAGGAGAGCGCCAGGCGGGGCTGGAGCTGGGGCACCAGGGACCCCACTGGCCAGTCGCTCTCCTATACCCCCACGCACAGGCACAGACCGGTCAGGCCTCTGCAAGATCGGCCAGTTTGGCTCAGAGGATGTCTTTATACTATTTGCTCCTAAAAGTTGAAACATTTTTGTTGTAAAAAAAAAAAAAAGAATAAAATCAAAAAGGAAAAGAAGGGTAACACATGATGAGCCCTAAAACAGTTACAAGCTAAATTATGCATTTGAGAAGCAGAGGGGTGCGTGTGGGGAGGCCAGAACCAGGACCAGTAGTACATAGCCATTTCTGCGCAGGCCACCTGCTGCCCAGAGGTGGGCAGTGAGGTGTGGTTCTGTGAGGTAGGGGAGGGCCAGCTCTGGGGGCAGCCTGAGGGGTGCAAGAACAAGCCTGGGTGAGGAACAGGCTGGTGAGAGGGAAAAGGAGGCACCCTCAGTATGGCAGGCGGAGTGATGGTACAGAACGGGGTGCTGGTCGTAACATGAGAGGAGGTGACACCTGGTGACGGCTCAACCTCAGCTGCCCAACAGCAGAGCCTAGGCCCTGATTGTTGGGTGCTCCTGGGAGACTCCTGGGTGCTGAACCTCATGAGAAAGAAGGGTCATCCATGCACACATGCAGAGACGCAGGCCTGTGTACTTGGAGGTGCCAGTGGTGACAGAGAAGCAGAATTCCAGGACCCCATAATTCTAGGGCTGGCATCGCCATCTTCACTTGGACTTCAGGATGACATCGATCAGAATGCACCAAGAGAAAAACTAGCATGAGACGTGACCAGGAAATCCATAAAGAATTAAAATTTCTAGCTTATTAGAAGTCAAAGAAACTCGGGACCAGCTGATAACGTAGTGGTTACGTCGCTGGACTTCCGCATAGTCGACTGCAGTTCGAGTTTCAGACCTGGTGGTTTAAACCTCACACTGGGTGCATGTGCGTGCATGCCCCAAATCCTGAGAGGAGAATGGAGGAGAAGGGATTGCGGCGTGACCATCCCCCCTGGGGGGTGATTTCTCGCTTTCTGTCTCTATGTCTCTGGCAAGCACACGCACCCTACTACAAAACTCTTTCAGGGAAAAAAAAAGTCAAATAAACTCAAATTGAATTTTTTTTTTCCTTTGGGTCAATGGAACCAGTGAAGTTTGTAGTGCTAACAAGATGCACCAAAATGGCACTTTCTTACATTCCTTGTGGGATCATCATTCTGGAGGACGATTTTACAAAATGAACTAAAATTATTCAAAAGATTCCTGCTCTTAGACTCAGCAATTCCCTTCCCTGAATGAAAATGTCTAAGGAAACCAGAGAGGGAAGCTAATGATTTATCTATAAGAATGCTCACCACAGTGCCATCTGCAATAGAGAAACACAGAGAAGCAATGATATCCAGCCACAGGGCATGAGAGGGCCCAGAGACTCAGAGACTGCTGGATCTACTGGGCACAGGCTAAGATCTGGGCTGGCTGAAGGCTGGGGTAGACTGTGATGTTGAGACCCTGCAGGCTGGGGGGTGCTGTCTCTCTCTTTCTCTTGCACAGAAAGAAATAAACAAACTAAATAATTTTAAAAATACAGACTTTTTTGTTTTTTGAGGGAGAGATTTTTGGTATAGGTTGTGTGCATTCTCCAGAGAGACAGAGACAGAAAGCAAGAAATCACCCCACCCCACCCCCCCAGGGGAAATGCCATGCCGCAATCCTTCTCCTCCATACTCCTCTTTGGATCTTGGGCATGCCTGGTGTAAGTTTTAGACTGGTGGGTCCAGGACTTGAACTACAGTTGACTATGTGAAAGTCCGGCAATGTAACCATTAGGCCATCTGCTGGTCCCTAAAGAAATACACTTTAAAAGAAACAAGGGACAGGGCCGGCAAGTGGAGTAGCGGTTAAAGGCACTGGACTACCACATGGCTGACCATGGCTCGAGTCCCAGACCTGGCAGCTTACTTCCCCCCCTTACTCTCTGTCTCTCTGATCAGATTTTAAAAATAATAATAATAAATAAAATAATTCATAAAAGACCACTTCACAGTGTTACCAAGCCAGTGCCTCCCAAGTGGGGGGTTCTCGCTGAAGTCTGTCTAGTCTGGGGTGTGAGGTGCTGGGACTGGGCCAGGAGCTACTGGCTGGCTGACCTCATAGCAGCCTACAGGAGAGTGGTGGAGCCTCCCGGGCAGTCCTGCCCCACAGCTGGGGAGGCTCATGGCGGTGGGGGGGGGGGGAGTCTCCCTGCCCCGCCCTCTGTGTGCTCTCTCATTTCCCAGTGGTTTCCGAGGAAACCAGCTCACACAATGCAGATGGGCTCTATTTTTAGAAAGGTGTCCTCTCCCCTTTCTGATGTGTGCACATTCATCCATCCATCCGGGTGGGGAGCTGAGAGCAAGGCCCCCACTTGGCAAACTCCTCTCCCATTAGGACTTTTTTAGCTGCCTGCCATCCTGAGCACCAGACTCAATTAGACGCCTCGCCTCTGCAGCACTGGGGTGTCCCCGCCCTCCCCCAGGCCTGTTATAAAACCACCCTGGACACCATCCTCCCCAAGGACCATGCTATTAAAAGGGCTGAAAGTGGGCAGGGCAGGGACAGATGGAATGCGATGGAGGGGGTGGCAGGGAGGGGTGCAGAGAGACCTGCGGATGTCTCAGTCCATGGAAAACAGAAAGCACATAGCCTGGCCGGGCATCATGGGACTCCAGGACAAGACTAGAGCAAACACACCCATGCAGAGATGGCAGAGAAGTCCTTTTCCAAGAAAGTTATGCTTTATTCTCCAAAAAAAAAAGGAAAAGAAAAAGAAAAAGAAAAGCAGCTGAATGATAAGTTATACGAGTTATATGATGATAAGCTGTAAGATGAGTTACCAACTTTCCACAGAAAGCTTAAGGCCTGCAAGGAGTTCCAGAGCACAGAGCGGAGAGGGGTGGGCAGCCCCAGGGTCTGCGAAGCAACAGGATAGCTCTCTGCTCTGCTATTCCTGGTCTCCACCCACACTCTCACCCCCAATTTGGTATTCCCTAAAGGGAACATGGAGCATTAAAACCAAATGGCCAGCAGGTGGCATGGAGGTTCATGTGACTGATCCCACAAGGCCAATCCCATGGTTCAAGTCCCGGACCAAGCAGCTTGAAAATCATGCTGGATGCGTGTGCATGCATGTCCAAAATCCTGAGAGGAGAATGGAGAAGGGATTGTAGCATGGCCATCCCCCTGGGGGATGATTTCCCACTTTCTTTCTCAGTCTCTGTCTCTGGCAAGTACACGTACCCTATAGCACAAACTAAACACACACAAACAACAGAAAACCCAAATGGGCCTGGGATGAATCCTAACCCTTTCAGTGGTTAGACCTGGAGTCACTGAACCCAAGGCCAATATTTCTTCTCTACCACTTACTGCTTGGCTTTTTTAGGGCAAATGACTACAAAGTTCGTGTACTTGAAAAATGGAAACATTAACTTTCTTCTCCCACCTCAGAAAGCTTTGCGGTACAAAGGTAGAAAGAGACAATAGATAGAAAATGCTTTAAAATGTTTTATTTTTCTCTTCCATGAGTGAAAGAGACAGAGAGTCATCACACCCAACAGGGTCCCCAAACCACGATCCATCCCCAGCCTCAGCTAGCGCTGGGTCACAGGCATGTGCATGCCTGGTTCTCACAGAGGTCTCTGGGTGTGAACCCAGAACTTTCCCATGTGGATCCCCCTCACAGAGCACCACTGTCTGGGCCCTAAAATGCCTTTTAGATGGAAGTGTTTTGTACGTATTTAAATGGGACAAGGTTAATTTGAAAGGTGATGAGGGTCTTCCTTACCCTCCCATAACTACATCAGACTGCCGGGGGTCCTCTCCCTAGTGCCTGGTAAAGGAAGGTTCACTCCTGCTGGCAGGGAGGCTGAGCTGGGGTGCATCAGGAAGGGACAGCCAAGGGACTGGGGAGCGGCGACAGCCTTTGCGGCTGATGACTGATGACATGGTTGTGCGTGGGGACTGTCACGGGCAAAGGAGTGGAAAGGGGCTCCTGAGCAGTGTTTACGTGGCTGAATCATTTCAGAGAATTACATTTCCTTTTACTTAAAAACATGTATTTTGGGGCCAGCAGGTGGGGTAGTAGTTAAGGCACTGGACTCCCACAGGGCCAAGCGCCGTTCAACTCTCAGACCCTCTGCTTGAAACTCAGGCCCAGCACATGTGCATACATGCCCCAAATCCCAAAAGGATGGAGAAGGGATGGCAGCATGGCCATCCTCCCTGGGGGTGATTTCTCACCTCCTCTCTCTCTGTGTCTCTGCCAAGCACACATGCTCTATAGCAAAAAAAAAAAAAAAAAACACCTCTCTTAAAAAATGTATTTAGGGGCCGGCAGGTGACGTGGTAGCTAAGGGCACTGGACTCCCACATGGCCAGCCGCGGTTTGAGTCCCGGATCTGGTGACTTGCTTTCTCACTTTCTCTCTCTCTCTCTGTCCCTCTCTGGTCCAATTAAAAAATAATAACAATAATAATAAAGTTAAATAGAATAATTATGTTTTTTAAAAATGTATTTAATTACGAGAAGGCACTTGTGCTTGTCAGAGAGAGGGAAGCAGGGAGAAAGCACCTCCTCATGGGGTGTGGTCACGCTACATTCTCCTTCTCTGCATTTCTCCATCCTGTTGGGATTTGGGGCACACACACATGGGCTTGGTATTTTTCCCAGGTCACTAAGGCTGGGGATTAACCATGGTCAGCCACGTGAGATCCAACTCCCGCAACCACCAGGCTGCAGGGCCAGCTCTGCATTTCATTTGAATTACTTTTGGTCGCTGGCTTGTGCTGAGACCTGAGCCATGTGAACCCTCATATTTATTAGGTTAAAAATATAAGTGGTTAGGGACCAGCAGATGGCATATTGGCCTCCCACGTAGGCAACCTTCGTTCAAGTACCAGACCCAGCGGTTTAAAACTCAGGCTAGCTGCATGTCGTGCATGCTCAAAATCCTGAGGAGAATAGAGGAAAAGGGATTGTGGTATAGCCATCCCACCTGGGGAGGGGGGATGATTTCTCACTTTCTGTCTCTCTGTCTCTCTCTGTCTCTTTGGCAAGCACATGTGCCCTATAGCAAAAATCTCTCTCAAAGTTAATAAATATATAAATAAAATAAGTGATTACTATGGTCATTCCCCAAACTGTTCGCTAAATGCTTCCATTACATCGATCAGCACAGAACAAAGCAACTGCTGAAGGGGAAGAACTGCTCAGGTAGTGATGGGGGTGGGAGGGACCTTTGGAACACATGTAGGAATTTCTGGTTCTCTCAATGACCGGGGGGCTCCTACCAGTACTTAGTGGCCGCGGTCACAGGCACAGGTAGGGAGGGTGATGCAATGTGAGGACAGCCTTGCCCAATGAAGAACCTCTCCCCACCCCAAAATGCCCCGAGCTGTCCCACCGAGATACACTGGAACTGAAGGAGAAGACAGGCAAGACATAAGGCCATGAGTTAGTGCATCAGAAGAAGCCCACAGAGGAACTGAACCTTGTGGGACAGAGAGAGACCACACGAGAGGAGGAGGAGAATGGGGAATGGCTTGTATTCTTGAGACCACCAGCGTGAAGGGGACCCTGACAGATTCTAGAGCAGGTCTGGTCCAGGCCCCCATTGCACTCCTGACAGTCGTAAGGACCCATTATTTCAAGAAAAGCCACTGCACGTGAAATAAGCCACAGCCAGGGACAAAAGCCAGGCTTGACCAGCTCCATCCTGGTGGCAGGGGTGGGGGTGGTGACAGGGAGCACATTGGCGGGGGGTAGGGTTTGTGTCATAGACAGAGAAAGACATTGAAAAGGGGGAGCACATGACTCATGTCCAAGGCTGTGCACCCAAACCCCCTCCAGGCACTGCTGCTCCCGATGTCTCCCCACAGCCTTGGATCGGAGTCCATGTTCAGCGATACACCAGCAGTAGTTTTGTAATAAGTATAATCCCATTTATGTAAAAAAATATGCACTGAACAGCTACATATAGTGCCTTTTTTTTTTTTTAAGAGGTTTTTGCCTTAGGGTGTGTGTGCTTGGTGGGAGGAGGGAGAGTCAGAGACAGTGAGAGAGAAAGTGATAAATCACCCCCCAGGGGAGATGGTCATCCCACAGTCCCTTCTCCTCCATTCTTCTCTCAGGATCTTGGGCACGCATGCACACGTGCCTAGCGTGATTTTCATATTGGGTCTGGGACTTGAATGTGGTCAGTCATGTGGGAGTCCAGCAACATAATTGCTACGTCATCTGTTGGTCCCAAGTGACACATGTTTAAAAATCTCCAACTGATTCAAAGTAAAATATAACAGTGTTGATCTCTGGAAAGGACATGGGTTTAGAAGGCTATAAGAGAGATTTTTATACTATATATCGGATTTTATCAAATCTAAGATACCTCTGATAACAGTAACACTAACATTTTATGTATAAGAAAAAACACTGCTAATTAAATTAAGACATAATACTCCTCATCCGAATAGCTATTTTTCAAAACAATCTTCAGGCATACAGAAAAATTGCAAAAACAAAAGAAGTTCAGAAATGGGAATATGCGCCCTTCACTTTCCCACTGGTCTCCTGATAGCAGAGACAGAAAACAGACACTCCAGGAAACGGGACAGGGATACAACACTGTTGAGTGTTATGTGGACCTTCTACGAATTCCACCAGTCCTCCCGAGAATACTCCTTTCAGTCCAAGATGCTACATTACATTTAGTGGTCATATGTTTTTTTTAAAAAGAGTTATTTATTTAATTTTATTTATTAATGTTATTATTATTTTAATTTGCTATAGGGCACATGTGTTCACCAGAGAGAGAGAAAGAAATTGAGAAAGCAAGCTGCCAGGTCCAGGACTCAAACTGCAGTCGGCTACGTGGGAGTCCAGTGCCTTAAGTTGTCATATTTCTTTGGTCTCCTCTGAGTGGGACAGTGTCTCAGTTTTTGTCTCTTATAAACGTGACCTGTATTTAAAGTTTATTTCTCCCATGAGACGGGACAGGTGGCACCCACAATAGGGTTTTCACTCTGTGATTCCCCCCGAGCCTCAGCCAGCCAGATCCCAGGCACACGCGTGCACCTGGCACGTACGGGCAGATGTCAGGTTGCAGACTCGGAACTGTGCCATGAGGACTCACCATCACGGAACATCGTCACCACTGTGCCACCACAGCTGGCTAACGCTGACATTTCTGAAGAGTACTGGTTGGTGACTCCGCAGGTGTCCTCAGTTTGGGTCTGCCTGTTGTCATCTCATGATTAGATTGAGGTTCCACATTTTTGGCAAGAACGCGACAGAGGTGGTGTGCCCTTCCGGCACAGCCTGTCGGGACACAGCATCGGTCTACCCCGTTAAAGGAGATGTAACCTTGACCATTTGAAACCAGCTGTCTGCCAGGCTTCTCCACGGTAAAACTACTAGTTTTCCTTTGTCATTGCTAAGTACCTTGTGCAGAGATAGTTTGAGACTATGCAAATATCCTGTTTCTCATCATACCTTCGCCCGCTAATTTTAGGGAACGTTGATGATTCTTGCCGACCGCAATTATTACTTTGGTGTTTACCTAATGATTATTTGTTATTTCCATCATCCTTTCTACATTTGTTAACTGGAATTTGCTCATAAGAACGAGATGGCCTTCTTACTCCATTTATTTATTTACATATTTATTTATTTTGTGTATATGGACTCATAGATACCAATGTAAGGCTCGGTTAAAATCGATTGCCATCATTATTAATTTCATTGTTCAAACTGGGCCACGTTTGGCTATCGGGAGTCTATCGTGCCAGTTATTGTGTCCTTTCAACATGCACCCATAATTCTTCCAGATGTTCTAAACTCATTTTGGGGGCCGGCAGGTGGTGCGGTGGCTAAGGGCGCTGGACTCCCACATGGCCGACTGCAGTTCGAGTCCTGGACCTGGTGGCTTGCTTTCTCACTTTCTCTCTCTCTGTGTTTACCTAATGATTATTTGTTATTTCCATCATCCTTTCTACATTTGTTAACTGGAATTTGCTCATAAGAACGAGATGGCCTTCTTACTCCATTTATTTATTTACATATTTATTTATTTTGTGTATATGGACTCATAGATACCAATGTAAGGCTCGGTTAAAATCGATTGCCATCATTATTAATTTCATTGTTCAAACTGGGCCATGTTTGGCTATCGGGAGTCTATCGTGCCAGTTATTGTGTCCTTTCAACATGCACCCATAATTCTTCCAGATGTTCTAAACTCATTTTGGGGGCCGGCAGGTGGTGCGGTGGCTAAGGGCGCTGGACTCCCACATGGCCGACTGCAGTTCGAGTCCTGGACCTGGTGGCTTGCTTTCTCACTTTCTCTCTCTCTCTCTCTGTCCCTCTCTGGTCACATTAAAACATAAATAAATAAATAAATAGAGATAGATAAAAGAATTATTTTTTAAAAATAAAATAAACTCCTTTTGTACTTTCTCTGTCTCGACCCTAGAATCAATCACTTCTCCAGGGAGCCCTCATTCCTTCGTTGGAGAACGCTTTTTAAAAACTGAGACCTGGGCTAGCCCCAGGGCACAGTGGTTACAAGGGTGGGATCCCATGTGTCAGCTGTGGTTTAAATTCCATTCCCGGCAGCTTAGAAAACAGAGTCCATGTACGAGCAGGCCCGGAACCTTGATGGGACAGAGAAATGGAGGAAAGGGGATTGCGGTGTGAGCACGCTCCACTGGGAGATTCCTCCCCTGCCACTTGTGAGGGCGTGTACCTCCTGGCAATAAAACATACATGTAGATAAAAACCGAGATCTGGACGCTAGGTGTTCGCATTGCTCCTGGGGTCACATTGGTCTAGGACCTCTCCACAGACAGAGCTAAGAAATGTGTGTGAGATATTACACACACACACACACACACACACAAACACACTTTACTTCTAAACTGATCCATGTGAAAAATCAGGAATTCATACCGATGACTCTATGTCCAATTCAATTCCTCAGAGTTTGTTCTTGCTTTCCCCTTTTCTTTACCTTTTTAAATCATTATTATTATTATTATTATTATTATTAAGAAAGAGGGACTGGGAAGTCTTCTTGACAGGCTGTGATCCTTCCTGCCCCAGCCTCCCAGTCAGCGAGGCGTGCTGGTGTATGTCCCAGTGCTCTGCCTGTTTAGGGCTGAGACCTGAACCTAGGCCTCATCTAGGGCCTGTCAGAGCCCACTTGGTTTATTTGTCATTTTTTTCTCCAGCGGTGAGAAACCTGACCATCGTGGCCTATAATATTTTTGCTTGATTTGTTCATCCTAGGAGATTCACAAAATAGTTTCAGAATTGCTATCCACATAATGGATTCTTACCCAAGTCTTTGTACTTACTGAGAGAACTCTTTTAGACTTAGATGCAGATTTTTAAAGGCATTGATTACTCTTGTGAATTCTTAAAAGAGAAAATGTAATTAAAATGATGTTTTAAAAATTTGCCAGAGGGTGCATGGCTTGCCAGAGGGTGTGTGGGCTTACTACGGAGACAGAGAGACCGAGAGGGAGGGAGAGGGAGAATGCACCCCCTAGTGGGCTGTGGTAATGCCACAATCTCTTTTCCGTTTCTCCACCTTGTTGGGGTTTGGGGCTCGTATACACACGTGCCTGGTATGTTTTTCAAGCTGCTGGGGCCGGGATTCAAACCATGATGAGCTACATGGGATCCCGATCCCTTAACCAACTAGGCTACTGGGCTGGCACTAAAATGAGGTTTCGTTTTGTTTTTAATTTTTGCCAGGGGCACATGCACTTGCTCAGGGGGTGGGGTGGAGAGGAGAAAGTGCTGTCTGCAGGGAAAGGCCGCGTCGTAAGCCCTCCTCCATTTCTCTCTTCTTTCGGGATTTTGGAAACACGTGCACTCACGCCCAGTGTGTTTCTCAAACTGCTGGGTCTGGGACTCAAAGCACATACTCGGCCATGTGGAATCCAGCCACCTTAACCACCAGGCCACAGGCTGGCCCTGAAAGGAAATGCTAAACGTCTTTCTAAGACTTCTTCACATTCTATGTCTGATGCCTCTGAATCTGCCTTGGAGATGTTGATGCCCAAGCTCTGCCATAGGACCCAGGCCAAGGCATGTGGAATCCTGGCAAAGCAGCATTTCCCAGCCGAGCTCCACTGGCGCTCCAGGACTTCTTTTCTGTAAGATCCACTGTGCAACGCTGAGGCTCCTGGGATGGCAATGGCAGCGAAGTCGCGATGCCCGCCTTGTAACAGAGACTGCATGATGCACCTGGATTCTAGAGATGTCGAAGGTGAACAAAATGTGTTCATATATATTTTGAATTTGCCAGAGGGTATGTGTGCTCACTGGAAAGACAGAGAGAGAGAGAGAGAGAGAGAGAGAGAGAGAAAGCCTTTCCCATGGGAGACAATGGCACCTCAATCCCTTTCTCCTCCATTTCTCCTCTGGGATTTTAAGCACACATGCACATGTACCTAGTGTGTTTCTCAAGCTGCCAGGTCTGGGACTTGAATTGCATAGTTGGCTATGGGTGATCCAGCTGTCTTAACCACTATGCCATAGGCCGTTCCAAAGTGTGTAGGTTAGAGCGGATGTAACACAGCTCTCTAGAAGGCAAGGCACAGCCCTAACCCGTGAGCACCATTTCTCTACACAACGTTAAACAAAGACATAGTGAATTTCCAGTCCCCAGACCAAGAGCAAGGGCAGGTGGAACTGGAATTTCAGCAACACATTCCATCTTGGCAGCTTTTGCATGGAGCCAGGGAGAGAAGCCCACTCTGCTGGAGTCTGCTAATCTCACCCCAATATCTGCACTCTTCTTCCTGGATAACAGATCTCCAATTTTTTGATGGCCAGGGGCACAATGGGAATAAAGCCTATTTATTTATTTATTGGAGAAATTTTTGCTACAGGGCACGTGCACTCACCAGAAAGACAGAGAGAGACAGAAAGCAAGAAATTACACCCGAGGGGGGATGGCCACGCCACATCTCTTTTTCTCCATTCTCCTCCTGGGATCTTGGGCACGCATGCACATGCAGTTGCCATGAGTTTGAAGCCACCAGGTCTGGGACTTAAATTGCGCTTGGCCATGTAGGAGTCCGGAGACATAATTGCTACACCATCTGCTGGCCCCACTAAAGCCTATTTATGACCACGTGATGTTCTACCAGTGAGCTGTAAATGGAAGCAAGTGACTTGAGGTAGTATGCTTAAAAGAGGAGCCTGCCGTTCTTTGAGATTTCCCCCCACCACCACTGGCTAGAATACAGAAACAACGGCAGGACCTCGAATGGCCATTTTGGACCCCGAGGTAGGACACTGGAGATAGCAGAGTGGCAAGATAGAAGGAGTCTAGGTATCCAAGAATCATGAAGCCAGGATTCAGGATGGTCTATTTCCAGGCACTATTAATAAAAAAAGGGGAAATACACTTCTCCCTTGTTTGATCTATTCTCATATTGAGTTTTCTGGCACATACAACTGAAACTAGTATAAGCTTGGGACATTTTTCTTGGAGCCCCACTTAACATGCTAAAAGCAGTCAAGGAAAGGGGGAGGGATGACGCTTTCCCAGAGGAGAAGAGAGAAATGCTAGAGCTCATCTGGGGTGTGCAGCTCCCTCCCTCGACGAGTGGGTGGTGGGGGCTGGGGACTCTCTCCAGGTGACTTAAACAGGACACCCCCCACGTCCCCCCCCCACCTCACACATGCACGGTAATTGTATGGACACTGGGAACGGGACCGTGACCTACATTAAAAAGTTAAAAGCTTACTTTGGCACTTTTTGTCACAAATTCTCAAGTTTCTTTAACACAGGTGCCTCAGTCAGCTCAGCTGTGTGTCTGCCCAGCCTGGCAAATTCCCCAGAAACAAAAGAAACACTTGTCCTGGGTCTTTGTGCAAACCTCAAAGAGGTAAGCTGAGGCAACAGACTCCCGGCACGGGAGTTGGGAGTGGGCAGCGTGGTCTCCTTGAAGACAGAACTTCTGCAGTGGAAGTTCTGCCTCTCATGGGGTACTTTTCTCACAGAACACCCCTGCTCCTTTGAAACCCCCCTGTATTAGTGCCGTGAAGAGTGGCATTCCCCTGACAGAGAAGGACCCTCCTCCAAGCAGCTCCCAGCTCCTCCTGCCTGAACTTCAGCATCTGCAGGAGCAGCTGGCTGCCTCTGTGTCCACCCAAGACCCGGGTCCTGTCTTTCTATAAAGCACCTGGGGTTCCCTTTGGGAGGCCTTCCCCCCCTTTTCCCAGCCCATGTGGTTCAGGCAGGGGTGACTATAATGCAGGGGTGGCCAGGTAGCTCAGATCTAAGTCACTCATTCATTCATTAATCACTATCGACTGAGCACCTACTATGTGCCAGGCACTGTTCTGGGCACTAGAGATAAAACACGCACCATTACCGGCATGAAATTCTTTTTTTGGAGAGGTTTTCGCTATAGGGCACGTGTGCTCACCAGACAGACAGAGAGAGACATAAAGACAGAAAGCAAGAAATCACCCCCCAGGGGGGATGGCCACGCCGCAATCCTTTCTCCTCCATTCTCCTCTCAGGATCTTGGGCATGCACGCACACGCGCCCTGCGTGAGTTTTAAGCCACTGGGTCCAGGACGCGAACCGCGGTCGACTACGTGGGAGTCCAGCAACATAGTCATTATGCTAACTGCTGGTTCCCCCAGCACGAAATTCTTACTTTTGTGAAGCTTTCTCTGTGGGAGAAACAAACCACCAGCACCTGTTGTAGATACACGGTGTGTTAGATGTTCTCAGCGCAATGGAAGGTCCAGAGCAGGAGTTGGGGGCCGCCATGTGAAGTGGGTCACCTCGCTGAGATGGCATCAGGAGCAAAGACTCAAAGGGGATCAGGGAACAGTCTGGAGGAAACCCAGGAAGGGCGCTCTGCAGAGGGAGCAGTTGGCGCAAAGGCTGTGAAGCAGGGCTGGCCTGCATGTTCAAGTAACTGAAACGGAGTCAGGAGGGTTGGAACGGAGTGAGCGAGGGGCTGAGGAGGAGGAGATGAAGACACGCAGGCAAGGACAGTAAGCCTTGAAGATTGATACAGAAACTTTGCCCCGTCTGGCAAAGTTCCCAGAAACAAAGAAACACGTGTCCGGATCTGTGTACCTCTCTCACATCGTGTGTGAAAAGTGCACTGGAGGGTTTGAGCAGAGGGGTGATGCCACAGGACTGTTACTGTAAAGGTATCTTCCTCCTCGTCTGCAGAATAAACCCAGGGGTAAAGGAGGGAACAGGGAGAGCTATTGGTGGCCTGCCACAGGGCAGCAGGGGTGGAGGCGACAAGTCCTCAGATTCTGGGGGT
>NW_006159713.1:5784895-5794351 GCF_000334495.1 Tupaia belangeri chinensis | reverse complement strand
TAGGACCTGCAGGGCATCGGATGTGGGCTGGGAGAAAAAGACAAGAGTCCAGGGCAACTTGGGGTTTGTCCTGAGCCACTGGAGGGAGAAGGTTGCCCTTCACGTTGGGGAAGATGAGTGTGAGGGGAAGACGAGGGGCTTGGGTTTCAGACCACAGCCAGGTAGAGCTGCAAGGAAGGTGGATGGAAGATCTGTACTTCACACCCCTGGGAGGCCTGCACTTCAAACGCGTCACCATGGAGATGGTATTCGAGGTCGCCTGACTAGATGCAGTCAGCTAGGGGTGAAGGAGGACAGAGGAGATGTCCCAGGACAGAGCCCTAGAGAAAGGCAATAGAGACAAGGCAACAGAGTGGGAAGCACTGAGGTAGGAGGCAGAGGGGTGTGTGGCGGGAAACCAAGTGGACAAAGCACACCACGGCCACCTCAGAGGTGGTTCTGGAGGAGAGTGGCCTCCAGGCAGCATCAAGCCTTTGCTGAAACCTTAGAAAAGAGAAGCTCTTTGCTGGAATTACCTGCAGCTAATCCGTGAGCCAGCAGCCATCTTGCCATCATGAGGAAGGCTTTGACTTAGAACTCATCCACCCCGAAGAGCTGAACTAGCAGGAGTGTGTGGCAGGGGAGAGAGAAAGTCTGATGGCCCTGCGTGCCACTGGGTCCACCATGCTGGCCATGGACATGCCACAATCCCCTTCCTATCAGTCTAAATATGGTTTCTGTCACTTGCAACCGAGAGATCTAACATAGCTTCCAGTTTATTTTCTTCCTGCATGGTGCAGAGTGCCCTGAAACCCAGCATCTGGCCCATCCCCCTGGCAATCACACAGAGCAGATGAGCCCCCATGAGGTCAGAAGGCCCATGGGTTTGGAGGCAGCCCTTCCCTATCACTCAAACAGCCACCCCAAGGTCTGCTCCTAGGCAGCTCAGATCTTCTCCAACCCGGCCCTTCTAAAGACAAATCTAATGGTGAAAGCACCCCTAGGCCATCATGGGTCATGCTTCTGAAAGGCCCCCTTGAGTTACAAGGAACCTCTGGCCTGCCACTGACTACTAAGTGCTTCTGTCTTTATCCCAGGATACTCTGTAGCTAGAAAGGGCTTTGGGAACCGCGGGCTGAGTGCTCTCCCTCTAAGGATGAGGAAAGACTTTGCAAGGGTTCATGTGGCAACAGGAAGGAGGAGCCAGCTGGTATCTTTGCCCTACGACTGGGTCCCAACAGGATTTTCTACTCCAAGACACCAGGTGAACAATATAGTTAAAAGCCATTTTTTGGCTCCCATAGTTCTGGCCATTAGAGTCATCAGGAAAGAGTTTGGGGTGCACAGAGCATGAACCTTAGGACTGCAAATCTTGGACTTGGCTATAGGACCCACCACACACTCTGGGGAGAAGACATACCAGAAATATTCCCTCTGTCCCATCCAAAGAGGTCTCCATCTTGCCAGCCTAGGACGTGCACATCAACAGGGACATGGTACCTGCCTGCCACCCCCACCCAGCAGGTGCACTGTAAAAGCACTTTGGTCCCCAGATGTATTTATTATGAGGCTTAATATGCAAGGTCACTCTGGCCATGGGTTGGAATCTAAAGCACCTGAGAGTTAAAAAGGGTGGGAGTAGAGGTGGACAGGACATGAAAGATTTTCTGTCCTGATGAGACCAGGTTGGTGTTAGGCTGATGGAAGGAAGCTCACATCTTCTGCAGGGTTGGGTGAGGCTCTTTGGTTTATAAAACAATGTCCTGCTGCTTTTCTTGGGGCCTCAGGGCAAAGCCATGTTCTGCCCAAGGTTACACGGCCTGGGCTGATTAGAGCCACGTTGGCAGACTCCCCTCCTGTAGTCTGTCCACCAGCCCTGGTGTCGCCTTCGGTGGAGGTTAAGGCATGAGCTGAGCTGTACAGATTATGAATACTGATTCTCCTGTGCCTGCTGTAACAAACCACTCAAATGTGGTGGCTTACAGCAAAACTCGTTTACTCACTTAAAATTCTAGAGAGCAGAAGTCTGACATAGTTCCACTGGCCTGAAACCAGGTGTTAGCAGGGCCACGCTCTCTCTAGAGGTTCTAGCGGAAAATCTGTTCTCTGCCTTTTCCAGCTTCTTTTTGTTGTCATTGTTGTTTTGTTTGTTTGTTTGTTTTTGTTTTTTAAGGTTTTTGCCACAGGGAAGGTGTGTTTACCAGACAGAGAGAGTGAGAAGGAAAGTGAGAAATCATCCCCCCCCCTACCCGCCCCGGTGGCAGGATGCTCACCCCACAATCTCTCCTCCTCCATTCTCCTCCTGGGACTTTGGGCATGCATGCATATACACCCAGCATGATTTTCAAGCCCCCAGGTCCAGGACTCAAACCACAGTCAGCCGTGTGGGAGTCCAGTTCCTTTAACACTGTGTCACCTGTTGGTCCCAATCCTTTCCAGCTTCTAAAGCCACGTTCCTTGGTTCATGGTCCCTTTCTCCATCTTCGAGGCCAAGGACAGAGCATCTTGCTTTAGTTGTCACATTGCCTCTTCTTCTGGGACCCGACACCCTCTGCCTCCCACTTGTAAGGATAAGAGTGCCTGCATTTAGGGCCCATCTGCATAATCCAGGAAAATCTCTCCATCTGAAGATCCTTAACTTAATCATGTTTACAGTCTCTTTTGCCATA
Organism: Tupaia belangeri chinensis; assembly: GCF_000334495.1. NCBI lineage: Eukaryota > Metazoa > Chordata > Mammalia > Scandentia > Tupaiidae > Tupaia > Tupaia belangeri. The sequence continues at coordinate 5,791,703 of NW_006159713.1, read as the reverse complement.
AAAGGTAACATTTGCAGGTTCTAGGGATTCAGAATCCGAGTATCTTTGGAGGCCATTATTCAGCCAGCCCTCCCCTCCCATGTCCCTGAGGCTCCACTTTGCCCCAGTTGTTTCCTTGGCCTGCAGTGACCTCATCCTCCCGGGACCTAGGAAGGTCAACCTCAGCAACCACCTGAATGACTCCCCCCACAAAACCCTCCTGGAAAGGCCAGACACTGGACTTCAGCTCTACTTCAGAATTCCCATGGGAACATGGGAAGGGTTTCATCAGAACCAAGGCTTAAGTTTACGTGCTTTCTCTATGCATTTGTTAATTTTTAGGTTTCTTTTTCTTTCTTTCTTTCTTTTTTTTTCTTTTTTCTTTTCTTTTTTTTTTTCTTTTTTTTTTTTTTGCTATAGGACATGTGCTCTCACCAGAGAGAGAGACAGAAAGTGAGAAATCCCCCCCCTTGGGGGATGGCCATACCTCAATCCCTTCTCCTCCATTTTCCTCTTGGGATATTCGGCATGCACGCATATGCACATACGTGCCCAGTGTGAGTTTTAAGCCACCAGATCATGGACTCTAACCATGGTCGGCCATGTGGGAGTCCAGTGATGTTACCATTATGCCAGCTCTGGTCCCACATTGTCTTTTTTTTAAACAGAGATTTTTTACTGTAGGGTGCATGTGCTCACCAGAGACAGAGAGACAGAAAGCAAAAAGTCATCTCCCAGAAGGAATGACCATGCTGCAATCCCTTCTCCTTCATTCTCCTCTTGGGATTTTGGGCACATGCGTGCATGAGTTTCAAGTCTCCAGGTCTGGGACTCAAACCGTAGTCCACCACATCGAAGTCCAGGACCTTAATCACTATGCCAACTGCTGACCCCAATTTTTAAGTTTTTAGAATTATTACTTGAGGGACCAGCAGATGGAATAATGGTTATGTCACTGGACTCCCACATAGTTGACTGTGGTTCAAATCCTGGACCTGGTGACTTAAAAGTCACACCAGTTGAGTGTGCATGCATGCCCAAGATTCCAAGAGGAGAAAGGAGAAGGGATTGTGGCATGGCCATCCCCCCCAGGAGGTGATTTCTTGCTTTCTGTCTCTCTCTGTCTCTCCAGCAAGCATACGAGCCCTACAGTAAAAATCTCTCTTAAAAAAAAAGAAAGAAAGAAAGAAAGAAAGAACTTTAACTTTCCATAATACACATGCACTGTGAAAGACTGGAAAAACGGAAGAGCAAGAAGGAGAAAGTGGAAATTCTATCTAATCCTGTTAACCAGAGGAAAGCACCATGAACACCTTGGCATATACGCGTCCATTCTTTTTTCAGTGCTCATCTATACATGGAGAAAGGATTTTTTTTTTTTTTAAAGCAAAGAACACAGTTTTGAAACATCTTTTGGACCCTAAAGCCAGATATCCTGATCCAAATTCCAGCCAGGCAGTTCCCATCTGTGTGATCTTTGTAAATTACTTAACCGGTTCACACCTCAGTTTACTTATCCATAAAGAGGAGGAAATAATAGCACTTATCTCAGATGGTTGCTATGAGGATGAATTAACGTATAGAAAGTGCTTAGGACTGTGCCTGGCACATGACAAATGCCATATACGTGTGAGCTGTCATCACCATTATTATTACACATATTCAAGGGGACATCTGTTCGGGTAGATAAATAACCCCCAGCAGCATAATTCGTAGTGTTCTGCGAATTATGGGAGCGCAGGTATGAATGCACTCCCGTGAATTCAACCTCATCTACTGTTAGGCACTTGGGTTGTTTCCACATTTCCCCCCATCAGCAACGATGGGACAAATATCCTTGAACAAACACCTCTGCACACATCTTTATTTGTTCCTAAAAATTCAATTGCTGAGTCACAGATCACACATATTTTTAAGCTTTTGACACATCGTTGCCAACTTGCCCTTCAGGAGAAGTGGTACCAGTCTCCCCTCCGCACAGTGCAACAGCAATGCGCTTCTCACCATGCTGGGCTCGCCAGCGGCCTCTGGCACAGCTCACTTTGCATATCCCTCTTCCCTAGCGGGCAGACTCTCCTCATGTCTGTGACCCCACACTCCATCGCAGTCCCCCCGACGAAGTCGTGAAGTTTACCAAAAAGGATGAAGTATAAAGTGGAAATGAGGATTCAGGGTCCTTCTTGCAGTCCCTTAGCGTAAATCTATGCCTCAGTTTTCCGCTCATGGACTGTGGGTCAGCACGCCTGCCAACCATCGGACACTATGTCAAGGAAGTCTGTGAAATCGTGTGGGGCATTAAAATGAAACCAAAAAGATGCTAGACAGAACCGGCAAAACGTAGGTTTTAAAACCACACATTGGATACATTTTTTTTTTTTTCATTCCAAGACCCAATACTGAGAGTCCCAAGGGAGCATTTTCAAGCCCCGGATATGCCAGTGAAGAGTTCTGACTCCAAATCACCCTGGAAATTCACTGAGTACAAACGCACAAAACACAATTGCCTTCCTACTTGCAGACAGACCGATGCCCCTTTTATTCCGTATCACACTGAAAAACAAAAATCATCCCACTACCAAAGGCCTCAAGAATCGGCCCTCTGGGAACCAGCAGTTAGCGTAATGGCTATGTCGCTGGACTCCCACGTAGTCGACCGCAGTTCGTGTCCTGGACCCGGTGGCTTAAAACTCAAGCGGGGCAGAATTTACACTTTCAAAAGAAGGATCCCTCTGTGATCAGGATCCCCAGTGATTGCTCTGCATAATAAAAATCCACAAAGCACTGCATTAGAGTATCCTGAGTTTTACAGAAGCTCTTTAATACAAAAGCCAAAAAAAAACCAAAAAAAAAAAAAAAAAAAAAAAAAAAAAGAAAAAGAATCGGCCCTCTGAGTATGGTAACAAGCGCGTGTATGGGTGTGACAGTGTACTGGGCTCCGTCACAAGTATCAGCCCGGCTCTTTCTCACACAGCTAATGAGGGAAAGTCAGGTCATTGTTCCCATCTTATGATGAGGAGACTGAGGCTCCGGAGAGTTAAGACTTTGTTCAAGAGCTGAGAAGCCAAGACGAGACCCTGAAGTCATATCCCCTGATTCCAAAACCCTGGTCTTCCTTTCCCTGCTGTGACAAGGTGCGACAGGGTCACTGGAATATGGTTGGCCTTGATTGCATTAGATATTAGTGAAGGCTCCAAAATGGCCCCATCCTCCTCCTCTGCTCTCCAGAACAAAAAGACACACTGGGTATGGGCGTGACTACTCATGGGTGTTCTTCTGGTCCCAGACGTGAGGGGATGCCTGGCTTTCCATGTGGTATTGGAGCTGTGGGTATCAGGCCAGAAGGACTTGCCCCCCTCTGCCATACCCTATTCCGTCCCATCTGACAGGAACCTGAGACCTTAAGGGCCCCCCAGAGACACATCTCAGAGAGGCCTGGGTTGTGCAGAGAACTCATCCAAGGACCAGACACACACACACACACACACCCCGATGAAGGGACTCTGGAAACCAGAGGAGAACGAGACCCTTGAATATTGAGGAGGCAGCTCACAGACAACAGCCCAGAACCTGTCACGTGCCAACCGCATGCCAGAAGCTGCACTCAGCATTCACACGCGCTCATCCAATCTCTGAAGTACCCAACCACGAAGGTCCCACAATGATGCCATTTTACAGATGAGGAAAGAAGTGACCCAAAGCCAGGAAATTAGAATGCCATGGACAACTCCCAGCTCAGGATTCAAGGTTGAATCCAGAGTCATCTCTTTTTATTTGTTTATAATTATTTATTTAATTGTATTTATTCACTCATTTATTTTGACTAGATAGAAACACAGAGGAGGAAAGACAGAGAGGGAAAGTGAGAAAGGAAGCCACTAAGTCCAGGACTTGAACTGTGGTCGGCCATGTGGGAGTGTCCAGCACCTTAACCACCATGCCACCTGCTGGTCCCTATCATTTCTTAGCTGTATGAACATGAGGAAGAGACTGAGCTCCTTGGTAAAAGGGGCATGATAATAAAATGAATATGAAAACTATAAAGAACTAAATAAGGGAGAGTTTTAAAATGTAGCTTTAGTAGGGCTAGCTCTGTAGCACAGGGTTTAAGCATGGTACACAGGGAGTTAGATTCTACATAGTCCAACACGGTTCAAATCCTGACCCTGACAGCTCGAAAAACATGCCAGGCACATGTATGTGTGCCCCAATTCTTGATGGGATGGAGAAACAGGAAAAAGGATTGCAATGTGACTATGCCCCACTGATGGGGTAGTTCCTCACTCTCTAGTGAGCTCATGCATTCTCTGGCAATAAAAGTAAAATAATAAAAATAAAAAAAAAATAGGAAAATAGTGTTTAACAACACTTTCTTTCTTCTTTTTCTTCTTTTCATTACCAGAGGGAATGTGTGTTCACCAGAGAGAGAGAGCATTTTCCACTAGGCATGGTCATGCCACAATCCCTTTCCTCTTTCTATTCCATCAGGATGTCGAGCATGCACGTGGACATGCCTGGTGTGGTTTTCGTCACTGGGCCAGGATTCAACCTTAATTGGCCATATGGTATATGGCTCTCTTAACCACGGCACTATGAGATCAGCCCAATAATATTTTCTTAAAAAAAAAATTCGATTTCATAGAACAATTGCGTTTTTTTTGGAGAGGTTTTTGCTATAGGGTGTGTGCGCTCATCAGAAAGACAGAGACAGAAAGCGAGAAATCACTCCCCGGGGGGATGGCCACGCCACAGTCCCTTCTCCTCCATTCTCCTCTCTGGATCTTGGGCACACATGCACACGCGCCCAGCGTGAGTTTAAGCCACCAGGCCCGGGACTCAAACTGCGGTTGACTACATGCGAGTCCAGTGACATAGCCATTACACCAACTGCTGGTCCCCATAAAAAATTTCCTAAGGCTGATATGGAGACAGGGCGTTAGAGGCCTCTACAGCTTTATCCTGGAGACATAGATGAAGAGTGGAGGGTCAGTCAACAATTATTGAGCAACTGCTATATGTCCCCACAATAAATCAGCCACCACCCTGTGATTGGCTCATCATCCAACAGGAGGGATGGGTCACAGTCTCAGAGCTGCACATGAGCAGGGACAGAGCTGGATGAGACAGACTCAAACTCCCTAGTGGCCCACCAGCCAGGGCAGGTGGAGCTCTCCATTATGGGGACAGCCAAGATCACAACAACAGAGAAGACAAAGCCCCAGAGGTTTCCACCAGGGCCTGGGTCTCAGCAGATATGTTACCTGCACTACCTTAGTGAGTTTCATGCCATCTCTTAGTAAAGGGGGTCAATACGTCTAGCAGTAAGGTGAGAAAACCGAAGTCAGAGAGGTTAAGCAACCTGTCTCAAATCACAGAGTTGGCTAGTGGGGGGCTGGCATTTGAACCCAGATCTGCGAGACCAGGATGAGGACAGGAGGGAGCTGGAGAGAAAGCACAGGCTGTGAAGATCACAACATGGAAACAGAGAGGATGTGTGGTCTCCCCGGACCCGGGATGGATGGTGGTGGCTGACAGAGTCCTGCTCCACCCTGGCCAGAGACTCAGAAAGTCTGCCAGAGCCTGGGAGCCCATGTGGTGAGAGAGGAAGGTCCTGACCCCTGAACCTGGAAGGTAAAGACACAGTGGATGGAGGCCTGGAGTCTGGACCCCCACTGGAACCCCTAACCCCATTCATGCCGTCCTCAAGCATTTCTCCTGCAGGGCCTGTGGAAGCAGGACAAGGAGAGGAGACAGGATCCAGATGTTCGATCCCCCGTTCAGGACTGTAAAACTTTCACTATGGTAGCTATATATACACATCTTAAACATACACGATAAAATTTAGTTTTTTAAAAAATTACACAAAACAAAACCCCATAGAGTTGGAAATACTTGTCCTCCAGGGAGTTAACAAGCTCAGCGGCCTGTGCAGTTTCCTTCTAAGTGGGTGGGTTGGCCACCTCAAGCCAGCTCTACAATGACGCCTCCCTCTCCATTAACAGAAATTCTGTCTTTCAGTCTTTAAAAGCTGCACACGCTCAAACCTCTGCTCCCTTCCTGTCCTTACTCGGACTCCAACCTGTTTTTTGAGTGTACCCACAGATCACTGCCCCTTCCCTGCCTGGTAGGAGGGCTCTATGCTCGGTTCTCTCGCACTTGATAGTAAGGTTCTCAAGGGCAAGGACCAAGCCCCCCAGCTGCCAGGGTCGTTACTGGAATCCATGTGTTCATCCGACATGCATGGAGCTTGGGATCGGAGGCTTCGTCCTGCTCTCTGGGTCTCTGCACAGCCTCTTCCCTGGAACACAAAAGCTCTTCACGCTAGAAGAGCGGCTCCCACCCGGCAGACCTCTCTGCCTGCCGTCTCCCTTTCCCACCTGCTCCTCAGGACACAGCCCAGCGACAGCTGTCCGTCTCCTGCCCAGGCTGCCTGGATGTGGGGTTCCAGCAGAGTATCTGGTCACTTCTGCAGAGGGGTCCCAAGGCCAAGGGTCCTCAGTTATGAGGGTCCAATCTGGCTTCCCTCTTCCCAGACTCCTTGACCTCTACTCCCAGCACGAAACTCCCCCTAGATAAAGGAGGCTCCGATGGTCATGGGGAGAGGAAGTGAGAAGCCCAGGGCTCGGGTCCTGCCAGGTGCTCAGGGAGCTCCATTTTTAGGGAACGAGTGACATTGACCGGAAAGCAGGGACTCCGAACTCACTGTCGGGGTCCTGACCTGAGTTCCGGAGGGTCAGAAACCTGAGGACGCGCGGCTCCACGGACCCGCACTCCAGCCACACACGCTCTACCCGCCCAGACGCCGGCGCCAGGGACTTAGAGCAGAGTCAGG
>NW_006159713.1:5784129-5784442 GCF_000334495.1 Tupaia belangeri chinensis | reverse complement strand
CCCGCTCATCAGGGGCATGTGGGCGGGGGGGGGGTTGGCCGTGGTCTCCGGGGTTCCCGGGCCAGGATAGCGAAGAGGGAAAGCTGGGTTTGGGTTGGGGGGAGATGGAGGGGTACCGCCTTCGCTTAGGCAAAAGGTAGCCCGGGCAAGAAGGTGCTGGGCTAGCAGGTCTGAGGGCGCGCGCGGAGGCTGCGCTGGGGCGGGAGGCCTGCAGCCCGGGAGCCCCGCCGCTGAGCCCGCCGCTGCCGGGGGCGGAGGCCCGGGCTGGGGGCGGCGCGCCACGCGGGGCGTGCCCACGTGGGTGTGGGAGGCG
>NW_006159713.1:5770203-5784099 GCF_000334495.1 Tupaia belangeri chinensis | reverse complement strand
GCGGGCGGGGCTGGGCCTGGTGGCTGGACCTGGGAGACGATGCTCGGGCGCCCAGTTTCGGCCTCCTGCAGCGGCAGGGGTGCCTGGTGGGTGGGTGGGAGGACAAGCAGGACGCAGCGGCACGCGAGCTTTCCCGACACCTCTGTGTTTCTGCACCCCCAGCCCGATTCTCACCTCCCCGGGCGCCGGGAGTCAGCCGGGTGCGAGCGCGGCCCCGCCTGCCTCTCCAGTCCCCCTTATCCACGCGGTGTCGAGTTCCCAGGGGAGGGGCTGCCTCTGCCTCGGTCTTTGTTTGGGCTCCCAAGGGGAACCTCAGCTCTGCAGACAGTCTCCCCCACCTCCTGCTGTTCAGCCTCCCAGGGACCCCTGGAATAAAGACCTTTTCTGAGCCAGAGGCTTTCCTTGGGGGACTCATGCAGGAGAGTGACTGTCTCCTAGCATAGGTGTTTTGGGTCTTCTGGGTGTAACAAGGTCCCTGCTTCCTCCAGCTCTCTCCCCTTGGTCTGAGCTGGTAAGGACACTGACCTGTGTCTTCCTCTCACCCAGCTCTGGCCCAGTGCTTTGCCCAGTGCTTTTCCCCCCCCCTGCCATGTCCCCTCTTCCCTGCAAAAGGGAGAGCCAAGAGCCCAGATGGACTCTCACCCTCGGAGCTGAGGAAATCTAATGACCTGAAAAAGGCATTCGGGCAGGAGAGCTCAAGATAGGCTTCCTGGAGACCCCAGTTCTAGCCAGGCTCTGCCAGCCAGTGACCTTGGGTAGAGCTCTGTCCCTCCCTGGCTTCCAGCCTCTGGTGCAAGAGCAATGTGTTGGACCAAGTCATCTTGGAAGTCCAGGCTGAGGTGGGGTGGAAGGTCCAGAGAAACCCGCAGCCCCCCTCTCTGTCCAGCTGACCTTCACACGGGCTGGTTCCCAGTGAGGTCCAGGCTTTCCCTCAGCTCCAGGCAGCTGAGGCTGCAGCAGTGGCTGTGAGCTGAGGGAGCTGGTGAAGAGAATGGTGGCTCCCGTGGGGTACCGGTTCCTGCTTGGGGTACAGTACTGGAACTACATGGGGAGGGGCAGCACGCTTGGGCTCCTTACCTTAGGGAAATCCCTACCTCTCAATGTCCTCTTTAGAGAAAGGAACCAGGGAAAGGTTGGTGGTGACAAAGTGAACCCTTATAATGGAGACTTTGACCAGGCTGTGATTCTGTATACAGAAGCTGGGCACCCGTCCTGAAGAGCACAGGCTGCTTCTGCACTCCAGGCTGTGTAAGCTCTGGCAAGCCACACCCCCTCTGGGCACTTTCCATGTGGATCTGTGAATCTGCGATAATGCTGACCTCAGAGGGTTCCTGTGAGAATGAACTGACGGAACCTGAGGAAAATGCTTAGTATAGTGCCACACGCATGGTATAAGGACCCAATAAATGGTTGGTACTATGGTACTATGGAGGATAAAATTGTTATTGCAGGAAATTTTTTCAGGCTGAGTTTTTACCTTTTTCAATCATTTCAAATCTGGCCATTAGACAAAATTCATTGTTGATGTTCTGGTAAGGTCATCATGAACCCTAGCCTGATCCGAATTCCTGGGAGGAACACAGGCCCCAGAGGATGTGAAAAGCTGCCCAGCAAGGACTTGGACACTCTGGCTTGCGTGTCTGTAAGAGAAACTGTGTCTGAAGTGGCCCTGAACTAATGTAGACAATCGACCCGTCTCGGAAATTCATGAACCCCAAGCAAGTATTCAGTGTGTTAGATTGCAAATTTGATCCCAAAAAGTAGAGACTTAACAGATGATGAAAGGTGATTGTAAGAACTCTGGGGCTATTGCATCAAGCAAAGGGGCTTAGGGAATAGGCAGGTCAGCAGGGCCTGGCCCCTTCTAAGAGTCAGTCAAGCCAGGGAAAAGGAATCACTCGCTGCTGCATCAGCAGAGGGTGCGTGCAGTCCCTGTGCCATTGGGCGCTCTTCATCTTTAACCTCCTGTGGAGGAAGCAGGATGTTTGGGGCAGGCAGGAGGGCAGAGTTTGTCTCTATTTCCTTCATGAGCAAGAGAGGTGGAGAGAAAAAGACAAACATCCTCAACAGAGTCTCACCCTACAACTCCCCCTCCCCAAGCCTTCCCAGTCAGCCAGGATCATGGGCACAAACAGCCAGCATGCACAGATCGACTAGGGAACTGAACCCACCACCTTCCTGGATCCAGCATCAGTTGAGCAGTGTGTTACTGCTGTGCCACTGGGTCGACCTGGATAGCAAGGCATCGTGTTTGTTTGATTATGATGGAGTGCGTGTGCATACACGTGCAAAAGAGACAGAGAAAGAGAGTGCACCCTTCCCAGGGTCTTGTCATGCCACAATCCCATTTCACTGGCCGTCTAGCTCCTTGGGATATAGGGTTCCCATGTGTGCCTGGCAAGTTTTCAGACTGACTTGGAGATCCAAACCCATACGCAGCCATGCGGCTTCCACCACTGCAGTCTGGGATCCTAGTAACTGCAACACACTGGGCCAGTGGTAAGGGTTTGCAACACACTGCAGGGGGACCAGCCTACTGCCAGTAAAGGGGATCTCTCCCATCCTTGCTCCTCATTGGGCAGAAGACCAGCTAGTTTGCACCTACAGTGGCAATGAGACACTCAGCCTTTGATCTCTCTGAGCCTTCATTTCCTCATTTCTAAACTTGGGCTAATTTGTCAGTCAGGGTGTTTGATTACAGGAACTAGAGACTTACTCTAGCTAATTTAAGCAGAAAAGGGACTTTTTAAAAAGGAGGGTGGACAGCCTTCAGGATCTCAGGAGTCAGGACTGACACTGCAACATGGGTCTGGTGTTCAAATCACCACTGGTGTTACGGGGTACAGACATTGCAGCTGGCACCACCCCAGATGTGGACGCTGGATACTGCCATTGGACTATGGCCGCCCCTGAAGCCAGGGGTGGTGCTGGTGCTGCCCCTGCTGCTGTCACCACTGTCACCAGAATAGATTCTGCATGATCTTGGCTTCCCCATGCCACTAGGTCCTAATTCAGTCAAGAAGTGAAGAATGGGGCATCTGAGTGGAGAAGTCCAGAACATACACTGAGAAAGCTGCAAGGGAGGCTGGGAAAAGTTGCTTTCAGATTCTCTAGAGGGGGGAGCTCTACCTCGTAGGAAGAGTGTGTCAGGTGCTGGTGGCCGTAAGAGTGGCTGGTGCCCACTCTAGACAACAATGGACTTCCTATGGCACCGTTACGAGATGACGCACATGGACACTGAGCTTGGAGCGTGAAGGAAACACACATATCCCGGTTACTGAGACTCATGTCACACGTAAATTGGCAGTGTCAGCAGTGACGTTCCTCCATCCTCTCTCTAATCCTTGACTTTTCAGCAGGTGAAAGACAAAAGGACCTTGAGAACAGTATGGCTTGCTGCCCTTCCAGAGGCAGAGGCGGCTCCGGTCCTGCTGCCAGGAGGACAGGTGACTGGGTTTTTCCATTGTGGTGATGAATTAGGCTGAGTCACCATCCCTCTCTGGTCCCCTCGTGACCATGACTGGGAGCAAATAAAAAGAACTGGCTGTGGAGTTGGGGCATAGACGAGCCTGGGGCCCTGGAATCTTCATCTCTCAGCAAGAGTGATGGTTTGGCCTCCCCCTTCCCACTCCACTCCCCACTCACTAGTCATGAACCAAAGGGCCTCAGGGAGAGAAGAGAGGGCCTTTTCTTTCACAGTACTGATTGAGTGCCTCTTGTGGTGCTGAGTCCAGTGCCGTGGCGTTTGCTGGAGAACTGGGGCTGGGCGGGACACCGAACTTGTCTTTGAGGTTCATGCACTGACAGAGGAAATCAGCTCAGAGCCCCATAACCAGCAGGCAGACTCTGCTAAGATGTGTAATTGAGGTTACCATGGAAGGCAGTGGGGGCCTGCAGGGTTTGGTGAGGGCTTCCTGAGGAAGAGGCATCTCTTCCCTGCAGAGAGGTGGAAGGTCAGCAGATGGAGATAGGAGATGGGGTGACTGGGAGAGAGCTCCTAACATCTGTCTGTCCTGCGTTGGGTTGGCTAGGCCCTGTGCTAAGCTCAGGGAGGCTCAGAGCTGAGCACATTCCAGCCCTGCCCCCAGTAGGAGCTCCTGGGTTGAGGTGGAAAGACTGGGTGTATATGAGCAGAGGGTGAGGAAGTAGGAATAGGGGGGTGGGGGAGAGTATCTGGCCTCTGCCTGGCTCTGGAATTCCAGATTATCCGCTCTCTGCTCCTCGGTCACCCTAACCATTCCCTGGCTATGTTTTACCCTTCTACCACAACACATGAGGGTCCTCCTCTCTGCAGGGCCAGCCCAGTGCTCCAGGCCTCCAGACACCTCTATCTGCCCCCTGATCCAGAGGATGGCAGAAGCCCCGCAGGGCCCTTTGCACACGCCCTTTCTCCTCCCCTGGGAACTGAAACAGACACAAGGAGCCCCAGCTGGTGCTGAGTCAAGGCAAAAGGTGGATCAGCTAATAATATATATTTAAGTGATAATAGTTATAAATGTATATTCAATGCACAAAACTTACAAGGTGCAGAGAAAGAAATAAAATCACTCAAAATTCCACTGCCAGAGTTAACATTTAAAGGGTTATGACCTTCAATATATGTTTATATATGTGTGTGTATGTGTATGTCTTCCAAAAGGTCATGGGAAATACATATGGAGGAAAATCTATATATGCATGAATTTCAATATTTTCTGGTACCAAAATAAGCTTGTACTTTAGTTCCACTTTATGTGTGTGTATATATATACACACACACACATATATGGCATATATATCTTCTCCCTAAAAAATCATACTGCACATGTTTTTGGTCATCTTTTTCCCTCTTGCTGTTGCCTTAAACTCGTGATCCTCCTGCCTTGGCCTCCTAATATCTGGGACTGCATAAGCACATGCCACTGCACCCTGCTTTATTTTCACCTGCCAATATATCATGAACATTTATTCTAATAAAAGATATTCTTCTGCAATATAATTATAATAGCTGCACTGTCTTTATTGCATGGGCTATACCATATCTGTTGAGCATTTAGGATGTTTCTAAGTTGTCACTATTGGAAAAAATGTTGCAAACAATCTACCAGAAGATCTGCTTTGCCCACATCTCTCCCTCTCCATCTCCCTCTCCCTCTCTCTCTTTTTTTTTCTTTTCTTTTTTTTTTTTTTTTGCCAAAGGGTGTGTACCCTTGCCAGAGAGAAAGACAGAGAGGGAGGAAAAAGCACCACCCCCCAAATGGGGCATGATCACACCACAATTTCTTCTCCTCCATTTCTCCATCTGTCAGGATTTTGAGCATGCACCTAGTGTATTTTGCAAGCTGTCAGGGCTGGGATTCAAATAGCAGTTGGCCATGTGGGATCTGGCTCCCTTAACCACTAAGCCAGCCCACCAACATCTCTTGATAGACTTTTTTAATTTCCAGAGGGTATAGGCACACACCAGTGGGTGAGAGAGAAAGTGTCTCTTGATGGGGCATGGTCATGCCACAATCTTTTTACCTCCATTGTTCCATCCTGTCAGGATTTAAGGCACACAAATACACATGCCTGGTATGTTTTTCAAGCTGTCAGGGTTGGGATTTGAACTGCAGTTGCCATGTGGGATCCAATTCCCTATGCACAAGGCTTAACCACTCAGCTAAGGGATTAGCCTGTGATTGACTTCATAAGGCCACTGTGCAACCTCCCTTTGCCTGGCTACTTGGTCTTGACCTCCTGCCTATGCTAGCTCACCCCGCCCCCAGGAGGACAATGCATGGTTAAAACATGTACTGCAATGCAAGCATTGTCTTTGCACCTGTGCAAGTTCGTTGGGGAAGCTGTGGAAGAAGTAAGAAGTAAGATTGTTACCAACTTCTGCCTTTCCAATTGTGCCAACTTCGTTTTAAAACCAGAGATTTTGACCTTGTACTTCAGTTATGTAACATGTTATTGAGGGAAAATGAGTAAAGGGGACACTGGACCTCTCTGTACTAGTTTCACAACTTCTATAAAATCTATAATCATTTCCAAATAAAAAGCAAAAACAAAACTTGAGGCAAACCTGAGGATAAACTATTTGGCTTTTGTCTTCAGAGCTAATGTTTTAATGTCTACACTTTTTTTTTTTTGAGAGGTTTTTTCGCTGTAGAGCGTGTGCGCTTGCCAGACAGACAGAGAGAGACATAGAGATAGAAAGCGAGAAATCACCCCCCAGGGGGGATGGTCATGCCGCAATCCCTTCTCCATTCTCCTCTCAGGATCTTGGGCATGCACACACACATGCCCGGCGTGAGTTTTAAGTCACCAGGTCTGGGACGTGAACCGCGGTCGACTACGTGGGAGTCCAGCAACATAGCCATTACACTAACTGCTGGTTCCCTAATGTCTACACTTTTATAGAGAGAGTTGGATTGAATCAGAAATTTCAACTAAGTTTCCGAATAATAGAAACCAAGGAACTGGCTAGGATGCTATGTTGAGAGCCCTCAAGACCACTCTCAGGCTCAATGATTTGCTAGAAGGACTCACAGAACTCAGTTAGTCATGTTTTCCATTTATTGCAGTGAAAGAATACAGGTCAAAATTGGTAAAGAGAAGGCAAGCAGGTGGGACAGAGGTTAAGGTGGCCAGCTTCATGGTTTAAGTCCTGGACCAGATGACTTGAAAATCATACTGTGTGTGTGTGTGTGTGTGTGTGTGTGTGTGTGTGTGCATGCCTAAAATCCTGAGAGGAGAATAGAGGAGATTGCAGCAGACTATCCCCTCTGGGGAGTAATTTCTCACTTTCTCTCTTTCTATCTCTCTCTAACTCTGGTGAGCACACACACCCTATAGCAAAAACAAAACAAATAAATAAAATCAATAAAGAGAAAAGATGCATGAGCAAAGTCCAGGAGATGTTAGGTGTAAGCTTACATGAGAACACATACAATTCTTCCAGCAACGATATGACAACGCATGCAAAGCATTACCAGCCAAGGAAGCTCACCCAAGCCTTGGTGGTTTTCAGTGGAGTCAATCACATAGACATCCAGGTAAATAACCTTAGCTACTCAGTACCCAGGCCCCCAGAGGTCAAATTGATACAGTGTGACCCAGGGCCTTGGATATACAAAACAATCATTCACTATAAATTGCATTGGTAGCATAAATTATCTAGCATAAATTATCTAGTCGAATTGATACAGTGTCAACCAGGGCCTAAGACATAGAAAAACACTGTTACCACCCAGGATGTTCCAAGGGCTCAGAGGTTCTTTCTCAGGAGGAGTCAAGGGCTAGTGCTGTCTTTGGAATGTGCAGTTTTCAACAACCCAAGCCTGCAAAGTTAACTGCTTACTGACCAGATACCGAAAATGCATTTTGCCACATATTCAGGCAAATCATCACTTATTATTATCATGATTTCATAAAAGAAGGCGGGTTTAATGCCAAGAAGATAGGCTGAACATTACGACATATTACAGGTCAGTGCTCCTAAGAGAAAAGAGCTGGACAAATGCTGCCGACTTTGAAGATGGTGGCCGGGAACCATCAATGCACACCGCGACCCTGACATGGGTGTTTTTTCTGGTTTGTCTCTAGCCAAGGAACAAATGAACTGAGACGCTCCCTCTGGGTCTTGCACTAGCTTTGGGTCAGATGTCCCTGCTCTCAGGAAGAACGAGGTCCAGCTGAGGGTGGGACAGCATGGTCTGGGACCTTTCCTTAAGTGTCTAAGCCAGATGGCCTTTCTTTTCTGAGACCTTGCTGCATGGCAGTTTACCCTGGGAAAGAAGGAAATCTTTTCTTTTTAACAAATGATCTGGCCCTTGCTCTACTCCTTACCCCAGCTTAGGGCCTCCCAAGTGGACTCTAGGGCAGACCACCTCTTCCTCTAAGGTCCCATGTCATTCCATTTACCCTGCTGTCCAGTCTTATGAATGGAGCACCATGTCAAAGGCCTGGGTTACTGGCCTGTGCAAGCTCCGTAGCCTGAAGTCAGAAAGCTCCAGGGTGACCTAGCCTTGCAGAATCTCTGCATCTCTCAAATGGGTGTAATGACAGATCTGGGAGGAGTTAGGAGTTGATCAACAAGGAGCCCACAGTCCAGGGCCTGGCCCACAGTGGGAGCATACTGATTGGTGGCTGTTAGGACAATGAATGGAATGGTTCTAGATGCAAAGTATGTGGTCGGGAGGAGCCTTGTGATGAGTATGGTGGCGGCAGTGACAACTCCAGCCATCTTGAAACCCTGTGCTTAGAAGTCAGGGGTCCCTGTGGCTTCTAGATCTTGGGAGAGGGAGCACAATTCATGCATAATATGTGGCAGGAAAGATCCGGAGGGTGTTGAGGCGTTGTGAGAACAGAGGCTTTTGCACGAGCATCCTCAGCCCAGACCCTCTTCCCTTCCCTGCCCACACTTGCCCTGGATAATACTGCTCACCTCCTGGGGGTCAGTTTAGCCCTTATTGAATCCCTGATGCATTGAGGCTCCTCCTTTGTGCTTTCATTGAACCACATGCTCAGCCACAGCAACAGCCTGTCATTCGTGGTGCCAAGCATAGCGCTACGTTTAGAGAGCTAGCTTGGCTTTGTTTTCCTGGCTTTACAGATGAAAAAACAGATACACAGGAGTGAAGTAAATGGCTTAGTTCTCCTTCCTTCACCCCATCCAGTGGCTGTCTGTGGCAGGCCCATTTCTACTCTGGGCTGTGAGCTTCCCGAGGGCAGGATGTAGCCCAAGCATCCAGCCTTCAGTAGAGAGAGGCCCTCCACTGTGACTGGTTGAATAAATGGATGAACAGAAGAGTGAATGTCAAATGCCAATGCAGGCACGCCATGGGCAATAAACAAACAGTAGTAGCTGTGAGTAACGCTCCCCATCTACAAACGTCCATTTCTCAATCCTGGACCCTGTGGCTATGGTAGGTTATTGGCAGAAGGGAATGAAGGTCTGTTGACCTTAAAATGGGGTTATCCTGGATTATCCAAGTAGACCCAGTGTCATGACAAGGGTCCTTAGAAGTGAAAGAGGGAGGCAGAAGAGAACGAGAGACATGGCAGCGTGAGGAGGCCTGGGCTTGATGAAGCTGCTGGCTTTGGAGACAAAGCAAGGCCATGAGCCATGGAAAGCAGCCTCTAGAAGCTAGAGGAGGGAAGGAGACAGATTCTTCCCCAGAACCTCCACGAGGAATGCAGCCCTGCCGACATCACGGTTTTAGCCCAGTGAAACTCATTTTAGACTTAGGACTTCCAGAACTGTAAGAAAATTAATTAGTTTTTTTTCCAGTTATTAATATGGTAATTTGTTTGTTTTTGCTGTAAGGCATGTGTGTTCAGAGAGAGATGAAGGCGGGGTGTGGTAAGAAAACACCCCCGAGAGGGGATGGCCATGCCATAGTCTCTTCTCCAGTCTCCTCTCAGGACTTTGGGCATGCACACACATATGCTTGGTGTGATTTTCAAGCTGCCAGGTCCAGGACTTGAACCACAAAGTTGGCCATGTGGGATCCAGTGCAGTAACCTCCATGTCAACTGCTGGCTCCAACATGGTAATTTAAAAAAAAATAATTATTTTACTAGACTTTATTTATTTACTTATATTTGACCAGAGAGGGACAGAGTGAGAGAGAGAGATAGAAAGCAAGCTGCCAGGTCCAGAACTCGAACCATGGTCAGTCATGTGGGAATATCCAGTGCCTTTAACCACCACGCCACCTGCTGGCCTCTCAACATGGTAATTTTTTTTTTTTTTTTTTTTTTGGGGGGTTTTCACTAGGGCGCGTGCGCTCGCCAGACAGAGAGAGACATAGAGACAGAAAGCGAGAAATCACCCCCCGGGGGGATGGTCACGCCGCAATCCCTTCTCCTCCATTCTCCTCTCGGGATCTTGGGCACGCATGCACATGCGCTTGGCGTGAGTTTTAAGCCACCGGGTCCGGGACACGAACTGCGGTCGACTACGTGGGAGTCCAGCGACATAGCCATTACGCTAACTGCTGGTTCCCTCAACATGGTAATTTTTGTATAGCCACAATAAAACACAATCTAGTGCCCATCCCTGGTATCAAGAATAGCATCTCACACTTAGTGGTCACTGACTGAATGATGGTTGAACTGTACTGGAGCGTTGCTATAAGTACCCACTTATTATCAGGAAAGACACATAAGAGAAAAGCGCTTCCTGTAGTTTGGATGTATACATCAGGAGCTTAATTGGGAGGTCTCAAGGCAGGTTAGGGTTTATTCCTGAGACCTCGCTACGGGCTCAGTAGGTCAAGTTGGGTGGGTCACAGAGAATGACATGAGGGGCCTTAGGAGAAGGGAAGCACAGGCTGGCCAGTGAGCAGTGATCCCGGGACCTCTCATGGTCTCAGGCTTAGAGGCCATCTCTCGGTGCCACATCTGCATAACCAGGAGGGCCACCTGAATTGAGTCTCTACCTCTGCTAGGCAACGTCCTAAACCCCCAACAGAATCAGTCCATCATGTAAGTACTATAACACCAATCCCCCAGGGACCAGAGGGACCAGCCAGCCTGCCACACTCCTCCACTGTGCCAGTGCTGTTACAGGTGCTGTTACAGGTGCTGAGCATCCTTGACCTGCTCAGTCCTCAGGCCTCAGGACAGCTCCACGAGAGGGGTACTATCATTGTGCCCATTCTAGAGACTAGGAAATGGAGGCCCAGAAAGGTTAAAGTCACTTGCCACTCACATGCCAAGTCTGAACAGGGGCAGTGTTGCAGGACTGGAACGCGTTGGAAACAGAAAGGCTGTATCCGATGAGAGGTGGTATTGTAGGGGAGGAGGAAATCCTTTCCTTCTACCTTCCTAGGTCCTCTGGCTAGGGCTCATAAAATAGACTGACAAAAGGCAGCTTAACAAGAGAAAAACAAGCAGAAGTGTGTGAACATGCGCGTTACACATGTACATGGAAACCCTTGGAGATGACTAAGTCTATGGAGTGGTTAGAACCGGGATTGGATAGCGTCTTAAACCCTACGATAGAGTTTCAGAGAAGCAGTACACAGGGAGAAGATTGAGTTTCTATGGTGGCAAATTATGGGAAAGGAAATGTCCTTGTCCATTCTGTTGTTAATAGCAGAATTACCTGTCTGGCAACCAATAAATACAGAGTTGTATTCGGCTCACAGTTTGGAGGTCCCAGGTCCAGGGGCTGCACCTGGCGAGGGTTATCTTGCTGGTAGATCACAGGGTGGGGGGCAGGAGGGAGCGTGGCTGTGTCCATGCGTCTCTGTTCTGATCTCATTCCCTCCCCTTATAAGTCCACCAGGACTCAGTTATGGGTCCCCCTCTGATGCCTAAGCACTTCCCAAAGGGCCTCACATTTCGACACTATAATCAGATTAATTCTCTCAATACCTTCCCGATGCAACCGCATGCCAACGCGGAAGTTTGGGCGGAACACATTCAAGCCAGAGGAGTAAATACATGGGAGAGCTAATGGAAGATGAGGACTGGAGAGGGAGGTCCAGCATTTAGATTCCAATGGTGGCCTCTCTGGGCTGACAGGGTCTAGGCTGTGTCCATTGATTTACTTATGTCCAGTGCGTTCCAGTCCTGCCTCCTCTCGTCATCCTCACAGTGGCTGGCCATTCTGAATAGTGCCTGGGCTTACATTTTGGGACACAGGAGAACATGGAGGAAGGAGTGGAATTCCTTCCCAGTTCTCTTGCCTCCAAGTCCTGAGTTGCCTCTTTCCAGCTGCCCCCTGCCTTACCCTGTGCATTATTTATGGCCCATTACTCACCTCCTGCTGATGCCCAGATGCTGTCTGCCACGAGCTGCGACCTGACCTCACAGCATCCCCTGGAGAGGACCAAGGATGGCTCCTTGCCCCCAGCCTCACTGGTGTTCTCTTTCCCATCCCCCTCCCAGCTTCTTTGGGTCTCAGCAGGCTCTTGTGTGTAGCACAGTCTGTCCACTCTTCCCACCCACAAGAACCACCTTGGGAGCAGTTTCCTCTCTGCTGAGCCAGCTGACACAGTCAGCAAGCTCCTGACTTTCTGAGCAAAGCAGCTGGCAACCACCAAGCTGAGGCTCCCCACCCCCTCGCCCTGCGTGGTTGGATAGGGCAGGGTGTGTGCGTGTGTGTGTGTGTGTGTGTGTGTGTGTGTGTGTGTGCTGGGAGAGGAGGGCCTGTGTCCATGGATAAGTGGGAGTGAGGGTTTAAGCCCTCACTGTTGAAAACATTTGTACTGTAACCAGTAAGGATGAATTTCTCCTTCCTCACTCCTCAGGAAAGTAGGAAGAGGTTCTTAGATTTAGAGTTCAGATTGGGAGCAGGGCCCCAGAAAGCTATAGCTTTGGAGCTGTGCGACATCCGGCAAGTTGCTTAATCTCTCTGTGTATTATTTTCCTCCTGTTCAACTATTTCACTGAGTCATTACAGAGATTAAATAAGAAAATGCAGGCCTTTTTTTTTTTTTCAAGAGATTTTTTTTGCTATAGGGTACATGTGCTTGCCAGAGAGACAGAGAGACAGAAAGTGAGAAATCACCCCCTAGGGGGGATGGCCACGCCACAATCCCTTCTCCTCCATTCTCCTTTTGGGATCTTGGGCACGCACGCACATGGGCCCGGCGTGAGTTTAAGCCACTAGGTCCGGGACATGAACAGCGGTGGACTACGTGGGAGTCCAGCGACATAGCCATTACGCCAACTCCTAGTTCCCTTCCCCACTTTTAATCACCAAACTTCCAGGTCCTGGTGATGCACTGAAAGTTTTCAGAAACATTTGAAGACCTTGTAACCCAAAAGCCTCCTGAACCCTGACCCAAGACCCTCATTGGGTGAGGTTGAGAGCACCAAAGAATCTGTGTCTTTTTTTTAAGAGAGATTTTTTTCTATGGGTGCTCACCAAAGAGACAGAGAGAGATAGAGAGACAGAAAGCAAGAAATTGCCCCCTGTGGAGATGGCCATGCCGCAATCCCTTCTCCTCCATTTTCCTCTCAGGATCTTGGGCACACAAGCACATAAGCCTGGCAAGAGTTTTCAAGCTGCCAGGTCTGACGCTTGAACCACGGTTGGCAATGTGGGAGTCCAACTATGTAACCACTACACCATGTGCTAGTCCCAGGAATCCGTGTCTGATTATAAAGTAGGTGGCCCACTGTGAGAAATTAGAGACTAAGTCTCTGCTAGTGATTGTCCCAGGTAGCCCCAGGAAGAGCCCTAGATTTCCAGCGTTCTGTCCCAGGCTCCTTTTCCTCCACTCTAAGACCTTGAAATTGAAGGACCAAGCTTCCCCAAACCTCACCGCCTTTCACTTCCCCCAATTTAGCATCATTGATTTCTGTATTTTGATCAATTTCCAATGGCCACGACTGTTTTTTGGATCTCAGACAACTGACTTTTGTTCACCAGATGGCCCTCCCAGGCAGGTGAGTAAGCAGAGCTGGATCTATTCAATACGTCAAAGTCTTCCCCAGAGCTGGGAACACGGCTGGAAGAGCCCACTCTGCTGGTAACAAGACAATGGAGGTATCTGCGTGTTCACTGTCCAGGGGGCTGTGACCCCTGATTGCCAGAATAGTCGTCATTGCATCCAGTGCCTAGTGGGGCCAGTGGGCACAGGAGAGGGGTGGTTTTTAGGTGGCACTATTGCAGCAAAGGTAACCAGTTGACCAGGAGCAATCTATTTCTTCTTAGGCTCTCGAGGCCAATTCACTGTACTTTAAATCACTTTGTGTATTTTCTTGCCTGTAGTGAATAAGCAGAAGAATCTGGTTCTAAAGTCCCAGATCATTTCAGTGACCATGGCGGTGTTCAGTGCCTCTTAATGTGGAATCAGATGTGACCCTCATGAGTATACAACTGCCCTTGTTCCAACTCTCGCTCTTCTTTTTTTTTTTTTTTTAAGAGAGGTTTTTGCTACAGGGCACGTCCACTCTCCAGACAGACAGAGA
>NW_006159713.1:5752795-5769729 GCF_000334495.1 Tupaia belangeri chinensis | reverse complement strand
TGTTTCCCCAACTCTTTTTTTTTTTTTTTTTTAAAAGAAAGTTTTTGGCTATAGGGTTCACATGTTCACTAGAGGGACAGAGAGACAGAAAGCCAGAAATCACCCCTAGGGGGATGGCCACGCTGGAATTCCTTCTCTTCCATTCTCATCTTGGGATCTTGGGCATGCATGTACATGCACCAGAAGTGAGTTTTAAGCCTCCGAATCTGGGACTCAAACGATGGTCAACTATGTGGGAGTCCAGCAATGTGACCATTGCGCTATCTGCTGGTCTCCCATCTCTTTTTTCATAGGCACAACCACAGTAATTGCCAATGAGCCTTAAATACTCATTAAGGATCGCTACTGCATTTGAAATATTCTATACATATGTTACCATAATCTTATCTAGTAGGGATTTAGATTGCCCTCGTTTTTGTTTTGTAAAATTTGCTATAGGGTGCAGGCACTCACTGGAAAGAGACAGAGAGAGAGAGAGAAAGAGAGGGAAGGAAAGAGAGAAAGTGAGACAGCAATCCCCTCCCCAGTGGGGATGGCCACGCTGCAATCCTTTCTCCATTTGCCTCTTGGGATTTGAGGCATCTACATATACAAGCCTGGTGTGTTCTTTTTTTTCATACCGCTGTGCCTGGGACTAGAACCACACAGTTGGCCGCATGGGATCCAGCCACCTCCACCATCATGCCCTTGGCTGGATACTCCCATTTTACAGATGAAAGCACCAAGACATTAAGAAACTTGCTGACAAAGTTACAGCTGGTCAGTGTTGGAGCTGGACCTGCAAGCCTAGGCTCTAAACCACTGCCCAAGACACTCCTCGTATGGCAGAAAAGCCTGGCTTCATTGGACAGCCCTGCCCCCAAGTCCTCCCATCTACCCCTTCCCCAGGGCACGTTCCAGTTTACATCCTGCCACACTTCCTCTGCAGTGAATGTACTCGAGCCTGCTGCCTGGAGTTAATTATCTCAAAAAGACATTTGGAAATGAAGCTCTGCTGGCTAATGTGTTCCCTTTTGCTAATTTAATAATTCTGTTTGCAAAAATGAGTGTGCTATTTAAACTTGTTCACTGGACTGGTGACTCTGTAGACATTTTCCCCTTTATCGTTATCTTCTTTGAACCCACGTTCGCACAAGCCCATGATATCAGAGCTGAGGCCTGTGACTTGTGGCTGAGGTGTCTGTTCACCAAGGGCAAGGCCTTGGCTGTGTGTGATCATGTTCAGCAATTAGACAGGGTGTAAGAAGGCCAGCCTGAAACCCTGAAAGATCTAACAGAGTAGATCATTGGAAGAAGAGGCAGCTTGGGTTCTTACTGATGCAGTCACCCAATGCAAAGAGTGGTTCTATCTAGCTGGTGGATTTGCAGGGAATTTTTAGTTTCTCCTTTGTACTTCTCTCATCTATTTTCCATTGTTTCTTTTTAAGTTTATTTATTTATTCCCTCTAAGAGAGACAGAGACGGAGACACTCGTGGGGAAGGGCAGCATCCTCCAAAGGGTCTAGACGCTGCAATCCACCCCTACTTTAGTCAGCCCAGGTCTTGGGCACACAGTGGCCCAGCATACTCAGGGAGGTCCTCAGACATGAATCAGGAACCTTCTCAGATGGGTCCTTGCAGAGCATTCACTGCATTCCACCCTGTGCATCTCCTGGCCCTCAATTTTCCATTGTTTCCAATATGCAAAGGTGTGTATAATTTTAATAATAAAAGAAGAATAGGTTCAGCCACTCTGGTGCAGCTGGTAATGTACTGGACTGAGGAACTGGAAGGCACATGCTGACTGCACTTCAGACTTCCGGCCGGCTGGTCTGAAACTCGCTGGGTGTGTGCGTGCATGCCCAGGATCCTAACGAGCTGGAGGACTGTGGGATGAAGGTGGTGGTATGACCAAGCCCTGGGGAGGGTGTTTCTCTCTCTCTTCCTCTTTCTCTATCTCTTGTGCACACGCACACACACGCTCTATCACTAACAAGCAAAAAAAGAATAAAATTACTGTCTTTAAAAATAAAGTTCAATCAATAAGAGGAATCTAATCCCTCAGGCAAAGCCTCAGGCAATCGTGGCTCTTAAGAACTTGTAAAATGAACTTTCATGAACTTGTGAAAGCCACTCGCAGAGGCAGACCCCTCTGAAAATGAACAGTACTCTGCACCAAAAGAGAAAATACAGGCTAACAATTATATTCAGAAAAATAATTTCTCAGATATATACACACACACACACACACACACACACACACACACACATATATATATATATTATATTAAAGTACAAGTTTATTTTGGTGCAAAAATTTTTGAAATCTAGGTATACTTTTTTTTTTATTTTGATAAGAACAGTTTTACTGTTTTTTTTTTCTCCTGAAAATTTTTTTTTAATTACTTAACATTCATTCCCTGAGCATCATCACAACATACTAAATGTGGTTTCCCATCTAGAATAAACTGCATAGTGGCTTAATCATGCATGTTATCATCAATAATATTCCATTTCTACTTTCATATATATGTATATGTATATATATATATGTTTTTTACCCCATGTTTGACCCTCTGCCCTTTCCCACTCTCTTATTACCCTATCTCTGCTATCTACAGTTGTCTTCAATTCCTTTTCCCCCAACATTTGCTGATCACACAATATCATAAGTAATCTAACTACTTTCAATAGCAAGTTCAGCCGGTAATTTCAAGAAAAGCAGTTTTGACCTGGTAACGATATTTCCTTGAAACTTAAAGCCTAGAAACAGGTTACTATTTGTTCAAATAGTAGGTACATGAACCTATTGACAGCTCAAGACAGGACAAAAATCCTTTAAAATCAGACAACAAAGCTTAAAAGAAAAGCAGCAATATTTTAGTCAAGTCACAGAATGTTGTTTCATCAGTTCAGTCTCATGTACTTAATCTTTCTTCTGTTGTGGTTCGATCTTCTGGACTGAATTCTGGGATATAATATTCATCTCCAGACATTGTCCCTACAATTAAGTTGTTCATTTTCTACAAAGGCTATCCCATCAGACTAACAGCAGACCTTTCATCAGGAACAATGCGAGCAAGGAAAGAATGGGAAAATATATTCAAAGTGATAAGGGAAAAGCAATTTCAACCGAGAATACTGTACCCAGCAAGATTATCGTTCATTTGGGAAGAAAAGACATGAACATTCCCACATAAACAAAACCTGAAAGAATTTACCAGCACCAGACCAGATCACCAAGAAGTTCTTAAGGGAATGCTATGTTAGTAAAATTAAATGCAGACACACAGAAATAAGAGTTCAAAAACCAAGAAAATGGGCATCTCAGGTATATTTTAAAAATAGAATAGAATTTGAATTTTTTAAATGTTAGCTTTATAGCTTGTTAAATCTTTTGTTTACTCTTTAGCATGACTTGACTCAAACCTGCAAGACTATTGAGTGGATCTGTTTCTGTATACTTTTCTTTCAACGAATGTGAATCAAGCTTTGCCCTGTGGCAGGGAGTGTTCCATGTTCAAGTGATCTGAGAAGGACTGAGGATAGATCTGGGCTTGAGCAGTTTTTAGCCTAGGGGAGACAGTTGGGCAAACAGCTACATAATTTGAGGCACTGGAGAAGTCCAGAAAGGTCAATTGTGTGCTCTGCCTAAGAAAGTCCAGGAAGGCTTTATGGGGAAGTGACCAACACAGAATAAGACTTGTTAGGTGGAGGATGTGAGGAAGACATCCTAGGCAAAGGGAAGTGGATAGGCAAAGTCACCTGGGGGTGCTGGGGGTAGGAAAAGATCAAATTAGGTTCATGAAATAGCAAGTTGTTAGATGCAACTGCAGTTTTGGGTATGTAGCATATGTTTGTGTGTGTTGGATGAATGGTAGGGCTTGAATGATGGGCTAAGGGGTTTATCTGGTCAGAGATAGGAAGCCATTGAAAGGTTTTAAGAAGGAAAGTGGCAGGACCAGCAGACCCCACCTATCCTTCAATCCATTTTATGATTATATGTTAGCGTACATATGTGCTTGCCAGAGAGAGACAGAGAGAGAGCTAGAGGAGAAAGCAACTCCCATGTGGATTGGCCACACTGTAATCCCTTCCCCAGCTCTCCCTCCTTTTGGCATTTTGGGCATGCATACGAATGGTGCATTTCTCAAGTCACTGGGACCAGGACTTGAACTGCAGTCAGCCATTGTAGGACCCAGCTGCCTTAACTACCAGGTCATAGAGTTGGCCCAATCCACCTTTTACAAAACACATTTCAAAGTAGACTGCAGGCATATGATTATTTATTTCATATGTATTTCTATAAATATTTCAGCATGTATATTATTAAGGTCAATTTTTTTCCCCAGTTTTTTCCTTTTAATGTAAATAGTATTTATTTCAGAGAGAGGGTGTCAGGCACCCTTGACAGGATCTTGTCATGTCACAATCCCCTTCCTCCAACCCTTCAGCTAGTCAGGATTTTAGGCAACCCCACCTCGTGTTACAGATTGACTTGGGATCTAAACCTGCAGTTGACCATGCGGCTTCCAGCACTACAGACAATACCTTATCACCTGCAGTACGGTGATATCATAGCTAGGCATTTTTGTCCCCCCCTAAATTTGCCAGAGGGTGTGTGTGCTTGTGTGTGTGTGAGAGAGAGACAGAGAGACAGAGAGAGAGAGAGAGCACGCACAAGCTCCCATCTAATGGGGCATGGTCACACCACAATCCCTTCTCCATTATGTCAGGATTTTTGGCATGTATGTACATGCATCCTGCATTTTCAAGCCATCAGGGCCAGGATTTGAACAATGGTTGGCTACGTGGGATCTGGCTCCCTTAACCACTAAGCTACATGGCTCACGCTGGGCTTTTCTTTTTTTAAAGTTTACTTTATTGGAGATGAGAAAAGGGGGCTAGAGATAGAAAGGAGGGATATTTGTCTTTTTACTCTTACAGTGCAGTGCTATTCTCAGCCTGCCTGCACCACGACCAAGCTGCAGGCTGGTGCTGAGTTTGTACAAAACACTGTGTGCTCCGTTGCTTCCTACTGAAGTCCAGTGCACCCTGGGCTAGGGGAGGCTCTTGGTTGCTCCCTTGACACTCCCTTCTGCCTCCTGAAACACCATGTATCTTCCTGGAGAGCAGCGAGGTGTTTCTCTTTCATCACTATTTTCCACCCTGTCTGTATCTGCTCATCTTGTCAACAAAAATAAAGAACCCCCAGCCCTGGGCTGAATAAAGAGCCTTTTTAATGTGATTAAGCCCTTGGTCCATATGTCCCACTTTCTAGATCCCTGTGGAATAAGCCCAATTTGGGAGCACAGGTGCTTTCAGACAGGGGTGTGTAGGGCCTCTGTCTCCCCGTCTCCTCTCTCCCAGCCTCAAAGCTGCATAGGTAATTTTGTCTCAGGATATTCTCAGCCTTGAGAGACACAAGTATCCACCTGGACAGCAATAAGGAGTCTGTTCTGCAGGGACCCAGAACTTGTATGTGCACTGGCCATCAAATCCCATCTCTGGCTTCCATGGCTGGCAGGACACTGGTTTTTGCCCTAATCCTTACTTGACCTTCAGCAAGTCCCAGCCCTTCTCTGGGCTTCTAACTCCTCATCTGTAAAATGACAGCATTGACTTGACAAAGTAGCTCAGCCTAGCTGTTAATCATGAGGGTTGGTCAGATATCTTGCCTGGTCCAAAGCCTGCTCTTCCCCTACACCCAAACCAGGCCAATCCATATTTCTGCTCTGGGCTTCCCAGTAGCAAAGTGGGATTCACAGTAATACCAGCCTTGGGAAGATGCTGAGAGGCGAGGCAAGCCAGGCTCGGGGAGCTGAGTACAGCACTCGGCAGCCCTCGCTGGTTCCATTGCCGGCAGCCCCTCCTTGACCCACCACCCTCGAATGGGCAGTAGATACCATGTTCGGATCCTTGAAGATGTGAGAAAATCACAGATCAGAGAACACGAGGGACTTATCAGTCTGAAGGCTAAAAAGAGGCAATGCTGGGATTGAATTTTAATGCTTGCAAAGCTTTGAGGGATACATCTTTGAGAAAAGCTGTGTTGCATTATCCCACATCTCCTCACTCCCTAGAATAACACAGCCATGGGAATATTAAGTGCATACTTTTTTTTTCTTTCAATGTTTGTAGTTTTGCTATAGTGTGTGTGCACTTGCTTGAGAAAGTCATAGAGAAAGATAAAGAGAGACAGAAGTGAGAAATCGCCCCCACACAGGATGGCCATGCCACAATCCCTTCTCCATTCTCCTCAGAATTTTCTACATTCTCCTCCATTTCTCCTCCATTCTCCTCATGGTTTTCAAGTACCAGGTCTGGGACTTAAACCAGTCAGTTGGCCATGGGGAAGCTGCCTTCACCTCTGTGCCCAAGTGTAGAAGAATTTTGAGGTTGAATTTCACAGGTCAAAGATACGAAGCTCGGAATCAGAGGACTTGCTGTCTCCTGTGGTAAGATGAGAGATGCTCTTAGGAGAAGGACACTGGGGAAGCTGCACAGTCTGGCCTAGAAATAGACCAAGGCAGAGATTGCCAGCTGACGGCTGACGGCCCCAGGCCTACTGCAACCCAAGTTACTGTTACTTATTTACACACAACTTTAAAAACGAATTGTGAACATATACAAATCGGGATTTTTCAGACCTAGTACCACAATCTGGGTGCTAGGATTAGATGTCTGGCTTCTCCTGAAAGCTCAGAAGACCAGGCCACACTGGATAGCCACTGGCTGGAGTTGAAAGCAGCTGCCTTTGTGAAGCGTGACAACCTGAGTCCTTATAGTCCCATTCTGCATTGTCCTTTACACGTGACTCACTGATGTCACTCACCTGTCCCTGCAAGGCACTGGTTTGGGACATTTGACTCTCACATTTTAATACTGCCATTCTTGGTAGGGGAGTTTCTCAGACAGGGTTCTTAGCCTCATGGCCCTGGCAGCAATTCAGAGGGCCTGTGAGTTTGGGCATATTGACACGTGTTTCTGCTGTTTTGACATCTGGGGCCTTGCTGACCCTGGGGAGACTGTCCCTCCCAGGACTAGCCAATTTCTAGAGTAGAAAACAACTCCTAGCCAATCCACAGCCCAAAGCCCACAACCACCTCCTGCATCAGTGGCTCTTACAGTCCGAGACACTGTTCTCCTGTCCAAATCTCCCCAGGCTGGGTACCAGACAACTAGACAGCCCTACTCCCTAGCATTCACTGATATTATTCAAACTAACCAATCCTAGGCCTGCTTCCTTGCCCCACCCATTCTCAGAGAAACCACAGTAAAGGCTCTTGCCCCGTTTTCTTCCTATCCCTCTGCTTCCCAATCAACTCCCATGCTTCTCCATGTGGTCCTGCATGGCTTGCCTTTTCCTCTTGGGATCTGTGAGCTACAAACTGTCTTTTCAAAGGCAGTCATTTCCTGATCTGTTGGTCTCACCATAGCTGAATTTAAAACAACAAAATACACACACACACACACACACACACACACACACACACACAAACCCCCAAGTCCTGCATTTGAAGACAATGCGCAAAAAGATTACATGCTTTTCACCAACCACTAACTGCAATTTAACATTTCCTTCATTGTCATCATATACAACAAATCATAGAAGTTATTAGCAGTGGCAGTGGCTTTGCTCTGTTAGAAAGTACATATCTTTTCACAGCACATTAGAGCTATTGCAGATAATTAGAAATACTGTTTTTGTGCATCACTCCTTCAAAATTATTGTAGTTAATAAGCAGTAGTAAGATAGAAGCTCGACAGGCACCAAAGTCGGGGCCTCTAGGACAAGCCCGTCACACACTGTCACACACTGTCGCACACTGTCTGGGAGGCTGCAGCCCTGGGCCTGAAGGCTACAGCCTGTGTCCTGCATGTCGTTCCTGAGAGTTCTAGCATCGCAGCACGCACTTCTTGTGAGACACGAGACGTGTTAAGATGTGTTATGACTATCCTAACGCATAATTACATAGCACTAAATCTCATGGTAAGTTATTCCTTCAGTCCTCATTGCACTAAAGAGAAAGTCTCTGTCGGTGCTAGGATGCATTTAACACTTCTCAGGGATTTAGCTCTGGCTGGTTCTTTTTAACATAAAGAGACTGGCTTCAGACTTAGCATCATTCTGTCTGTATTATATATATCTTTTTTGCCATAGTGATATATTAAGTTTATTGTCTAATTAAAAAATTTAATTTTATTAATTATTATTATTACTTTATTTGCTATAGGGCACATGCACTCAGAGAGAGAGAGACAAAGAGAGAGAATGCAAGAAAGCTAGCTGCCAGGTCCAGGATTTGAACTGCAGTGGGCCATGTGGGAGTCCAGCACCTCAATCACCACATGCTGGCCCCAGATATATTAAGCTTTATAAAGTGGGTTACTTTAAAAATATTAAGTGACAGTCAGGTAGCATACAAATGTGAAAGTCCTAAGCACTGGAACCTGTGAATGTGACTTTATTTGGACATAGGTGGGGTGTTCTAAAAATCTATGGGAAATGTGCATTGCCAAAAAAGAAATTTATGATTTTAAACATTGTATATTCCAAAATAAACTTGTATGTTAATTTCATTTTTTCATACTTTTTGAAGTACCCTTGTAAGGTTGTCAAGTTAAGAAGAGGTCATTAGGGTGGGCCCTAATTTGATGTGACTAGGGTCCACACAGGAGCGAAAATCTGGGCCCCACCACAACTGTACAGAGGAAGATGATGCAGGGACACATGAGAGAAGACAGCCATGTGAGGATAGAGACAGAGATTGGAGGGGTGGCATCTGTCAGTCAAGGAAAGCTAAGGATTGCCAGAAACCACCAGAAGCTAGAAAAGCCAAGGAAAACTTTTTCCTGGAGCCTTCAGAGGAGCATGACCCTGCAGACACCTTGATTTCAGACGGCTAGTCTCTTCAGTGGTGATGTGTTTTTCCCAATGAGGCACGGTCACGTTGTTGCAACCCCTTCTCCACCATTTCTCTCTCTCCCTCCACCCCCGTCAGGACGGTGGGAATGCACACACACGTGCCTGGTTTGTTTTCCAAGCCACCAGTGCCAGGATTGTTCTGAACTGTAGTTGGCCACATGGGACCTGACTTCCTTAACCACTAGTCCATGGGGCCAGTCCAAGTTTCTGTTTGTAAAGCCACTTAGTTGGTGGCCCTTTGTTAGGGGAACAAACCCAGTGCCTCTGTATGTGGGAGCCTCATCTAGAAGTGCTCTCCCTGTCTGGCCCAGCACACCCACCACTGACCAGAGAAAGAGTGCCCACGAAGCCTTCCCATGAGGAAACTAAACAAAACACAACTCAGATAGTTCTGCATCTATGCAGTCCTGCTTGACTTCCTGTCTGTAGAAGGAGGGCCTGGAAGGGAATTTGCTCCCTGCAAACGCTACCTTGCTTCAGGTTTATAAAACCTTTTACCTTCAATCAGACAATGAAGAGCCAAGGAATGGTCAGTCCTTGGGAGCTTGCTTGCCCCACCCTGGGCAAGGCCCTAGGGCACTGGCTGGAGGTATCCTTGGGTGTGCAGTCTGGGGCCTCTTGGTGAACCTCCTCACTTCCTGCACTGAGGTGGCCTGCAGTTTCCAGGCTGACATTGCAATGACTCAGTCACTCTAGCACTAATGATAAAATAAAATCCCCAACATAAATCTGCTCTCCGCTCTGAGCTGGGCTCTCCTGCGAAGCTTTCCCATACAAATGATTTCTTAGATATTAAAAGTCCTAAAATTGAACTATTTTTTTTATATGGAGGCTTTTACCCTCTCTATTATTAATGATGTTGTATCTACTAGCTTCCTTTCTCTCTATGAGATAAGATATAAGAATCAAATCTACCTGCTCATCCCATTCTCCAAAAATGTAGGGAACTGAAATAGCAGCAAAGAGCAAGTCAGTAATTTGATGCTGAAGATACTAATTTCTCATTGTTTATTTAGACAATGTGAAATTTAGGAGCGATTAAAGTAAAGTCCTAGGACCAGAAAATAGCATAATGGCTATGTTGCTGGACTCCCATGTAGTCAACTGTGGTTCAAGTCCCAGACCTGGTGGCTTAAACTCATGCTGGGCATGTGTGTGTGTATGCCCAAGATCCCAAGAGGAGAATGGAGGAGAAGGGATCATGGCATGGCTAGCCCCCCCTTGGGGGTGATTTCTCACTTTCTATCTCTCTGTCTTTCTGGCAAGCACACGCACCCTATAGCAAAAACCTCTTCAAAAAAAAAAAAAAAAAAAAGGAAAGTCCTGTTCTTAGGGCCAGCTGGTGGTGTGACTTAGTGGCTTGAAAAACATGCTGGCTGTGGGACCAGCAATTAGCGTAATGGCTATGTCACTGGACTCCCATGAAGTCAACCGCGGTTTGTGTCCCGGACCTAGTGGCTTAAAACTCATGCCGGGCGCATGTGCGTGCATGCCCAAGATCCTGAGAGGAGAATGGAGGAGAAGGGACTGCAGCGTGGCCATCCCCCCTGGGGTGTGATTTCTCACTTTCTGTCTCTCTGTCTCTCTCTGTCTGGCGAGCGCACGCGCCCTATAGCAAAAAACTCTCAAAAAAAAAAAAACAAAAAACAAACCATGCTGGCTGTGTGTGTGTGCATGTCCAAATCCAGACAGACAGGAAAATGGAGGGGAAGGGTTGCAGTGTAGAAATTCCCCCTGGAGGGTGATTAGTCTGTCTGTCTGTCTGTCTCTCTCTCACTCTTCAATGAGTACACCCCCCCAACAGAAAACTAAAAAAAAAAAAAAAGAAAAAACAAATGAAAATCCTGCTCCAACACAAGCCAACGGCACAAGAACAAGACAGCTGAGACATTGCTGAAGATTTAGGTGTGCGGCTCATTTCGAGCTGAATGAGCGTAGCTTAATGTGAGCTTCCCAAATACGCCAATCAGACCTGACAAAATGCTGACTCTGCATGGGTCAGCAGAGTCTGGAGAGGCAGGCCATTCTGAGATTGACAATTTGAGAAGGTTATAGGCACATTAAACAGCATCTGGAGTACAATGACCAGGTTGGCAACCAAGTGTATATGAGCCATGGTCAATGAATTGAAAAAATACATCTATCCTTTGAACCAGTAATTTCATTTCTAGGTCTCATAGTGTATGAGTTTCCTATTGCTTCTGTAACAAGTTACCACACACTAGGTGACTGGAAAACAACAAATATTATCTTATAGTTCTGGAGTCTAAAATGGGTCAGCAAGGCTGCATTCCTTCTGGGGCTCTTGCCTTTTCCAAATTCTAGAGGCTGTCGGCTTTCTTGGGCTATGATTTCTTTTAGCCATGGATGGCTTTAATCTCTGCTTCTGTCATTGTACCTCCTTTCCTTCTGCTTCTTGTCGCATTGCCTGCACTGTGACCCTCTTGCCTTCCTCATTGAAGGATCCTAGAGGTTATACTGGGCCCATACCATATTCTAGGATAATCTCCCCATCTCAAGATCTTTAATTTAATCACACCTGCAAGTCCCTTTTGCAATGCAAGGGAACAAATTCACTGGTTCTGAGAATTAGGATGGGAATAGTTTGAGGAGTCAGTATTCTGTCAACCACATTTGCCTAGACAAATACACAAGTATAAAAGGATGTAGGTGCAATGACTTCAAGTACTGAAAACATGGAGACAGCCTAATATTCAAAGACCAAACAAATATTTATTGGAATATTATATAGCCATTAAAAATGAGGTAGATGACATGGAAGGATGTCTATGATATATGAAGGGGTCTTGAAAAAGTCAATGTGAAACACATATTATGAAAAAATTATGCATGGATTTCAATTTATTTGAGCCAAAGTATATGTGTACTAACTTGCTGTAACATATCTGAACCGGATCTATTTTGAGACACTAAAATAAATAAGACATCAGTTTGAAAAGGGCGGATATTGAAGCAACATGAATTCTGCTAAATTTGAAGCAAGAACAAACATCAAACTATCAAACTTATGGTGAAGCTTGAGGGGAAGACTGGCGAAATCACTGATGCTTTATGACAAGTTGATGGAAACAATGCCCCAAAGAACTCAATGACTTACAAATAGATAACTCATTTTAAGAAGGAACAAGATAATGTTGCAGATAATACCTGCAGACCATTCACATTTTTTTTTAAGAGAAATATTTGCTACAGGGCGCGTTCACTTACCTGAGAGACAGAGAGAGAGAGAAAGTGAGAAATCACCCTCCTCCCCGGGGGGATGACCACACTGCAATCCCTTCTCCATTCTCCTCTTGGGATCTTGGTCATGCATGTACACGCACCTGGAGTGAGTTTTAAGCTACCACGTCTGGGAC
Organism: Tupaia belangeri chinensis; assembly: GCF_000334495.1. NCBI lineage: Eukaryota > Metazoa > Chordata > Mammalia > Scandentia > Tupaiidae > Tupaia > Tupaia belangeri. The sequence goes on along the minus strand of NW_006159713.1, from coordinate 5,757,444 downwards.
TCAAATTGTGGACGACTATGTGGGAGTCCGGGGACAAAACCGTTACGCTATCTGGCTGGTCCCCATCCATATCAATTTACAATGAAAAAAATTAATCTTGTTCATGCCTAATGGAAAAGGACTGACATCAGCAGAAACAATAGCCAACACTATAGACATCTCAATTGGTTCAACTTACACACTCTTGACTAAGAAATTAAAGCTTAGAAACTTTCTGCTGGATGGGTGCCAAAATTTACACCCAGATCAGTTGCAGACAAGAAAAGAGATTCCAATGGAAATTTTAAACAAGTGGGATCAAGATCCGGAGGTGTTTCTTCAAAGAATTGTAAGAGGAGATGACATGTGACATGAGTGCAATCTTTTAAGAGAAAGCATGATCAAAACAATGACTACCAAGAGGTGAAGTGGTCCAGGACCAGTCAAAGCAAAAGCAGGCCAGTTCAAGGGCAAGATTATGGTAACAGCTTTTTTGGATACTCAAGGCCTTTTGTTTGTTGACTTTCTGGAGGGCCAAAAAATAAATAAATTAATAAATAAATAACTTCTGCTGTTTATGAGAGTATTTTGAGAAAGTCAGCAAGAGTCTTAGCAGAAAAACACACAGGAAAGCTTTGCCAGAGAGTTCTCCAACACAATGCTCCTGCTTATTACTCTCATCAAACAAGGACAATCTTTAAAAAATAATTATTTGTGTAATTTTATTTATTATGTTTTAATTTGCTATAGAGCACATACCAGAGAGAGACAGAGAGACAGACAGAAAAGGAAAATGAGAAAGCAAGCTACCAGGTCCAGGACTTGAACAGCTGTCAATCTATGGGAGTCCAGCACTTTAACCACCATACCACCTGCTGGCCCAAAACAAGGGGACTTAACCACCATACCGTCTGCTGGCCTCAAACAAGGGGACTTGGGGAGAGTTTCAATGGGAAATTGTTAAGTATCCACCTTATGGTCCTAATTTGGTGCGTTCTGATTTTCGTTTCCTAATCTTAAAAAAAAAATCTTAAAAGGGCAGCCATTTTTCTTCAGGGGACAATGTAAAAAGAACTACATTGACTAGTTAAACTCCCAGGACCCTCAGTTTTTTTGGCATGGACTGACTGATAGCATCACTTATAAAAGTGTCTTTAACTTGATGGAGCTTATGTTGAAAAATAAAGTTTTTATGTTTCATTTTAATCTTTGAACTCCAGACCTTTTAAAGGCCCCTCACACTTTTGAGTGAAAGGGACCGATTTTAGAAAGTATAATTCATTTGTTGTTGTTTAATGCCAACCATGTGCCCAGTGCTGGGAACATGGCAGTAAACCAAGCAGGAGTTCCTAGCTACATATACAGAACTAAGTCTGTGCATGAAAACAAAAACAAAAACAAAAACAACAACAAAAAAAACTTAACTGGAAAGTAAACACTAAGTTGTTAACAGTGAGTATCTCAGGAGAGGAAGGGCAGAGGGTCGAAATATTGAGAATTTGCCCTTTTCATGTGTATGTTTTTATATCATTTTATTTTTAAACAAGCATTTATTATTTCTGTTAGAAATGAAAATGAACTAAGGTAGAGTTAGTAGGACAAATTACTTATTACGTCAATTCCCTTTTTGTGGTAATAAAACTGTACCATTCACATAAATGAAAGAAGGAAGGAGAGAGGAAGGGATGGAGGTGAGAAAATGAAAAGAAAAAAAGCAGTAAAGGAACAGGAGAGAACAGGCTGATACGTGTTCATTTGGAGAAGGAGCTCTGTGGGGCACTTGGCCAAGGCTCTCTTGGTGCAAAATGTCCCTCCCTCCCCTGCAGGAACTGGCAACTCCTCCAGAGAGATTTCTTTATATCCTCTTTCGGCACCTGGCCCCACGCCTGTGCACAGTAGGTGATCAGTGACATATTGTCAACCAGCAAAGCACCAAATGGGAGGGCTGGGAAAGGCATAGAAAATGATCCACCAAGCCAGGGCTCATCTTTGGTCTCCTAAGTCAACAGGAATACCCATCAGCCTCAGTCCTATACTGAGATTCACCTCCCCTCATGTATAACTATTTCAGCTCAATGTCTGGTCTTTCCTGAGCCCCCTGGAACTCCCTAGTTTGTTGGAAGCATGGGTTCTGCAGTCTGGAGAAGTGAGTAGAAATTCTAGCCACTGCAACCACTGTAGTCCCCAAGAGGAACTTGTGGCTTGCTATTCTCTCCACCCTGAACTGCATCCTCTGAGCCAAGTTATACAGAAAGTTGGGCCTTCCTGTCCTCTGCGTGTGCCTCTGGGGTTGAGGTGCTGTGGCCATAGGTCTAGAGAGAACAGGAAGAGGCCAGGCCTCTGGACCAGGGACCCTTCACTCCAGGCAGAGTCAACTCAGACCTAAATTACCCTGATCAATACTGTCTCCAGATGGCACACCTGGCAAATGGTCCTGTCAGGGAACATGGCCCAGTGACACATTCAACAAGCTTCTGTCTTGATTTCACTCTTGGTTCTGACTGTTCTAGGGAAAAAAAAAAAAAAAAAAGATTGGACTCAAGCATCTGAACCACTCACATGTGTCACTAAGAAAACAGAGAACCTATGATTTTCTTGGGAGGCAATGAGAGTTGTCACTTCCTTTTAGTGCTCTCAAGCATGGGTTGAAGCAAGGACAACATAATTGCGGTGTGTTCCAATCGTCTCCTTGAATGCCTCTTTCATCCTTCGCAGGCCTAGAGCTGGACAAAATCAAAACTGCTCCTAAAGCATAGTCTGATTCAGCCAAGACTGAGCCCCCACCGCCTGCTGATCTGTCATGTTCCCACCCGGGCAAGTTTCCGCCCCAGCCCCTTTGCACTTATTCTCTCCACCCGGAACATTCCTTCCCTGGGTGTCCACATGCTTCTCTCTCTTCTTCAGACCTTTGTTTCAGTATCACCCTCTTAGGAAGTCTTTCCTGACCATCCTCTTTGGAGTTGTAGCCCCACCATGCCCCAGCAAACAAAAACCCTACACTGGCTTGCTTGCTTGCTTGCTTTCGCTCTTTCTTTTGTCTTAGATGTTTCTGCCTGAGGGCGTATACACTCACCAGGGAGAGAGAGACAGAGACTGTGAGAGGGAAAGTGAGAAATCGGCCCCCAAGAGGGATGGTCATGCCTCAATCCCTTCTCCATTCTCCTCCCAGGATTTTGAGCATGCACGCACATGTGCCCCACATGGGTTTCAAGCCACCAGGTCCGGAACTTGAACCGTGGTCAGCCATGTGGGTGTCCAGCAACTTAACTGTTATGCTATCTGCTGGACCCCCTGCTTTATTTTTCTTCATAGCACTTGTCACCTCCTAATGGATTATCTGTTTATTTTGTTTAGTATCTAAGCCCTTCCTGATACAAACTCCATGACTGAGAGGATTTTTGTCCAATTTGTTAACCATTGTAAACCCAATTCTTGAATAATTACTGAGTTGGAATCTTCATACAGGAGTTTTGCATTACATAGTTACAGTCTTATAAATATGCTAATGATCTGACCCAGCTATTCCACGTCTAGAAATTTATCCCTCAGAAGTAATTACAGATGTGTGCAGATATGGTTAGAAATGTTACATGGGCAAAGCACTGGAATAATGAGTTGACATTTAATTAGCACCTACCACGTGCCAGACCCTATTCCAAATATTTACACACATGAATTCATTTAAACATCACAACAACCCTAAAGCTCAGCTTTTATTTCTAGATTTTACAAATGAGGAAGCAGGCAGAGGGACTCAATAGCATATATTAAGGCTAGAATTCAGTCATATGTCTGACTCAAGAGCCCATACTCTCTTTTTATTAATTAATTTTATTTATTATTATGATTTTAAAATTTTACCAGAGAGAAAGGAAACGTGAAACAGCAAGTTGCCAGGTCCAGGCTCAAACTGTGTTCAGTCAGCACCTTAACCACCACTGCTGGCCCTGCCCATACTGTCTTTTTTGTTTTTATTTAAGAATTATTTTACTGGAACCAGCAGTTAGTGTAATGGCTATGTTGCTGGACTCCCATGTAGTGGACCATGGTTTGAGTCCTGGACCCAGTGGCTTAAACTCACGCTGGGTGCGTGTGAGTGCGTGCCCAAGATCCTGAGAGGAGAATGGAGGAGAAGGGATTGCGGTGTGGCCACCCCCCCCCGGGGGGGGGCGGTGATTGCTTGCTTTCTGTCTCTCTGTCTTTCTCTGTCTTTCTGGCGAGTGCATGCGCCCTACAGCAAAAATCTCTAAAAAAAAGAGAGAAATGTTAAGTCACTCTTTTTTCTTTTGATTTTTTTAAAATTTTATTTATTATGATCACAATCTTGTTTATATTATATTGAATCACTTTTACAGTGTACTATATTTCTCTTTCCAGAAGAAATACTTTGCATATTAGTCAAGACAAAGACATTACTATCCACATCATCATCATCAAATAGTTTTTCATCTTTTTTTTCCAGACTATTATTATTATTCTCATTTTTGTTTGTTTGTTTGTTTTTAGAGATGTTTTTGCTATAGGGCGTGTGTGCTCACCAAAAAGACAGAGAGAGGCAGAGAGATAGAAAGCAAGAAATTGCCCCCCTGGCAGGATGGCCATGCCGCAATCCCTTCTCCTCCATTCTCCTCTTGGGATCTTGGGCACGCACGCACACGCGCCTGGCGTGA
>NW_006159713.1:5743227-5752020 GCF_000334495.1 Tupaia belangeri chinensis | reverse complement strand
TGGCGGCTTCTTCCGCCGCACGCGCGGCTGGCCTTATTTTATATTTTTGAAGTTGACCAGAGAGACAGAGAGAAAAGGGAAGTGAGAAAGATGCCAGGTCTGGGACTCAAACTACATTCAGCTATGTGGGAGTCCAGCCACCTTAACCACCACACCATCTGCCAGTCCCCTGACCACACTCTCGTAAGTGCTCTATGGATTAAATGATCTATGTTCCAAGCATACAGAGGCACTCTATGCCATTACTGAAAATGACATTGTAGACAAGAGATTCTGTTCCTGAGCATCTGAGGGGAGAGACAAATGTCTCCCATCCTGAAATGATACACAGACTGTATGTTCATATAAACTCCAGGGAAGGAGACAGCTTTACAGATACTTAAAGACATCCAGGAACCCGTATTATAGAATAATTCTCCTTCATAACAAATTCCCGGGATACCAATGTTGGTTTTAGCAGTCTTTAAAAACCTTTTATAGGTTCTCTCTTGCCACATAAACTTCCTCTTCTTGTCCCCAAATCATGTTAACCTAGAATGTCACCACAGAAGAATTTTTAATTGCTTGCAAAGATCTCTGTGATACAGTCAATAGTTAACTGCAAAAAGCAGCTTACTAGGGAATCTACATTATGACTACATTTTCATAAAAAAATTCACGAGAGTGTGTATGCATGGTGAAAGGATTCGAATAGATGATGTTAACAGTTGTCATTTCTGGGTAATGAAATCATGGATGTTTAAATACTTCTCTTCTCGTCCTGTATGTGGTGTTTACATGTTTACAGGAACATGAATGACTTTCGTAATTAGTTTTAAGAAAAAAAAATAGGTTTTGGAAAGATCCTTTGATAGTGACTATCAAAAATTTAAATAATATACCTTTTTTTTTTTGAGAGAGATTTTTTTTTTCACTGTAGGGCACGTGCGCTCGCCAGACAGACAGAGAGAGACATAGAGACAGAAAGTGAGAAATCACCCCCCAGGGGGGATGGTCACGCCGCAATCCCTTCTCCTCCATTCTTCTCCCGGGATCTTGGGCACGCACGCACATGCGCCCGGCGTGAGTTTTAAGCCACCGGGTCCGGGACACGAACCGCGGTCGGCTACGTGGGAGTCCAGCGACATAGCCATTACGCTAACTGCTGGTTCCCAATAATATACCTTTTGATCCAACAATTTCACTTCTCAGGGTCTTTTCTACAGGAATCCTTGCATGTGAGTCTGAACAGAAGTCCAGGAACACTCACTGCAGTGCTGTGAGCATCTGTACATGTCCTCGTGGTCAAATAAAACACAACCTCTCCATGCTAAGCAAACAAACAAACAAAAACCTCTACAAATATATTAAAAAACAAAAACAAAAAACAAGGTAGGTAGATCTCTGACAAAATGTATTTAGGTATAAGTGGAGGTTACAGATCAGAATGTATAAGATCTAACCTATCTATATCTAACTTGTATGAATGTTAGGGATTAAAAAGGAACTGGAGAGAAGACAACTGTTTGTTGAAGATGTCACCTCCAGAAAAGGGACTAGAGTTGGGTGTGGGGTGTGGGTGTGGCAGGTGATGGGAAAGGAAACTATGTTTTGCTCTGGGTTATGTGACTCTATTACAAGTCTGTATATACATGAATATGTATTATTTATGTGACCAAACTTTAAAAAACACATTAAAATATGGAATAGTTTAAAAGCAACCCTCTGGGGCCAGCGGTTGGCATAATGGGTATGTCACTGGACTCCCATGTAGTTGACCACGGTTCGAGTCCCAGACCCGAGTGCATGCCGAGTGCATGCACGCCCAAGATCCCGAGAGGAAATTGGAAGAGAAGGGATTGCGGCATGGCCATCCCCCTGGGGAATGATTTCTCACTTTCTGTCTCTCTCTGTTGTTCACACACCGGCCCAATAAAAAAAACCCCCCAAAAAAAAAAAAAAAAAAAAAAAGGCAACCTTCTTCCAATACAATCCCAAAATGTGCCTCCCCCCATTGGAGTACCACAGGACTCTATTTGCAAATTGATAGGAATCAGAAACAGGCTCAGTCCTCCATGAAGGACAAATGGACAGACAGGCTGTCATGTCCCAAGTGACAACATTCATTGTGGAGATCTAGGAGCAGTGTGGAAAGTAAGTGACAAACACCAGGGAAGGTTCAGAATGCTGCCGGGCGTACAGCCAGGTGAGATGCACGCAAGCCCAGGACAGAGGTGGTAGGTCACAGTGCCTTTGTTACCCAGGCTGGGCTATACGGCAGTCTTCAAAAAGCTCATAGAAAATGCATGTATGTTACTTTTAAAAAGAATTATTTAGTTTTATTTATTTATTATTTTTAAATTATTTAACTTTATTTATTTATTTCAATTTGACCAGAGAGAGACAGAGAAAGCAAGAGAGATAAAGCAAGAAAGGAAGCCACCAGGTCCAGGACTTGAATCATAATTGGCCATGTGGGAGTCCAGCACCCTTAAACACCACACCACCTGCTGGCGCCATTTATTATAATTATTTTTTAAAAATTTGCTATAATAAGTACACGTGAGAGAGAGAGAGAAAGAAAGTGAGAAAGCAAGTCACTGGGTCTGGGACTTGAACCATGCTTGGCCATGTGGGAGTCTAGTGCCTTGCCCACCATGCCACCTGCTGGCCTGATCATGCATATTATTTTTAAAACTGCATGAATTTCAAGATTTTCACCAAAATAAACTTGTACTTTCCTTTTCCGCATAAGTTTTGAAGTCCCCTCATATTAGCCTGGCCTAAACCTGCCACATTCAAGCCATCTGGAATCCAGTCACTGCCACATTGTCACGGCTGTTGCCCTGGTTCCAGGCACTTTAGCCACTTCATTACGACAGGAGGCCTCCCTGTTTCCAAAATCCATCCTGCCAATTCCTTCTGTTCCAGCAGCAGAAGAAGCCACAACGGTCTCCAACCTTCCAGCCAGGTAAGTCAGATGTGTCACTTCCGTTTCCCCAGTGCTTTCTTTCTTTCTCTCCCTCTTTCTTTATTCTTTATCTTTATTTTATTTTATTTTTTGAGAGTTTTTTTGCTATAGGGTGTGTGAACTTGCCAGAAAGACAGAGAGAGACAGAGAGACAGAAGGAGAGAAATCACCTCCCAGGGGGATGGCCATGCCACAATCCCTTCTCTTCCATTCTCCTCTCGGGATCTTGGGCACGCACACAACCGCGCCGGGCAGGAGTTCAAGCTGCTGGGTCCGGGACTTGAACCGCAGTCAACTATATGGGATTCCAGTGACAGCCATTATGCCATCTGCCGGTCCCTTTTTTCTTTATTTTAGAGAGATTTTTGCTATAGGGTGCATGTGCATGTCCCGCAATCCCTTCTCCTCCATTCTCCTCTTAGGATCTTGGGCACGCACGCACACGCACCCAGCGTGAGTTTCCACATCCAGGACTCAAATGGGATCATGTGGGAGTCCAGTGCCTTAACCATTATGCCACCTGCTGGCTCCTCCCCACTGCTTTTATAGGCATATCCTTGCCCTGATCTCTCAACTCTTGTAGGACATGGCCCTTGCTGATCTCTGCAACATCTCACTTCTCTTCTTGCCTGACTTTGTCCCAGCCACACTTGACTTCCTCCATCTTGGAATCCCTAATGCTATCTTCCACCTCTGGGACTTTGCACTCCCTGCTCCCCCTGCCTGAACACCCCAGACCTCCTTAGCCTATTTTAAGTCTCAGTGATGGACTCAGATGACATGGGTGCTGGGGCATAGGACACGCAGAATTCTCCCGACTCCCACAAGGCCTTCACTGCCAATAGTGATTTGGGAGGCATAATTTGAGCTCCTTTTCTCTGGATCGAAGAAAGACCAGGCTATAGTTGATAGAATTAAGCTGTTTTTTTTTTTTTTTTTGACACTTGCGAAATACTGACTCCATAAACTTACTTCCCTTAGGCAATCCTCAGGAGGGTCCCACTGCCTGAAGACCACCCTGACACCTGTGGAATTGGATCTCTGCCAGTGCCTCCAGTTATAAAAAATAGGGGACCTCAATGCTTATTTGGTCTATTTTTATTAAAACCCCATTAACTTGTTTCCATCAGAGCAATTAAAGTGTCGAGGCCTGATACTGTAATCGCTGTGGAGGAGGTGCCTTTTGTGAGTTCTCATGCAGAGAACTTTCTTTTCAAAAGGACCCTGGGGGCTGAAGTATCAGGTTTATTCTCAGCCCCAAGGTAGGTTTTCTTAGCAGATCATTTGGTAACGTCCTTTGCAGTTGGTCTTGGGTTAACTGAGGTTAAAGATAACCTAATTTCCCATCTCTCTTTTTCTTTTTGCCTGATTTTGTAACTCAAAACCAGTTTGAAGGCTTCTAACCTGCTGCAGTGAATGTTAATTCCTTTCACACCTTGCCTGGGGCACATGGAGCCCGAGTGTGAAGTTTCACTGGCAGAGCTGTAGAGACGCATTTCTACCTTTGCACCTTGCAATCAGCTAAACCCACGTGACCCTGTCCTTGTCCTCATTCCAAGCCAAGATGGACTGCACTGCTGACCTGGGTATGTTTTCACCACTTTGTGCATCTCAACTGTGGGGCACATTCTGGAACTCAAACGCTTGCAATTCAGGAGCCATTCATGAAACATCTATTGATATTAAGTGAAAGGCTCGGTGCTTTGTGCTCTGTGGGATCAGTAGGTCTGGGGTGAGGTACTGGAACAGGAAGTTCTAAAAAATTCACAGGTGCTGTTGATGCGGCTGGTCTGGGGACCACACTTTGAGGGCCACTTTGTCAGGCTTCTGCTTACATGGTACTCCTCCTGGAGGTCTTCCCTGACAATCACAGCCTACCTTGGGAAGGTACCCTGGCCACAGGCTCTTGTGGCAAACTGTATCTCCTCCTGGACTCATGTTTGTGAGGACCTCATAATGCCCCTGGCCCCTGATCACTAGCTCCATGCACAGAGCCAGGTCTGTAGTACTCACTACTCAAAGGACCGGCTCCCTGCTTCCTTCCTCATCTGTCACTCTTGTCCATGCTTCTGCCACCCAGGTCTGCTTTTATTCCTCAGAACAGGCCAAGTCATGTATGGTTTTCTGCCCCAGGACCTTGGCACTTGCTACCCTCGTTGCCTTTTTTTTCGGCCTTCCCTGGTCTCTCCACCTAGCTGGCTCAGTATCCTTCCCTAGAGAGACCTTCCCTGAATTCACCTTTAATGAAAGTCCCCCAGTGGCTCCTCTTCACATGCCCTTTAATTCACTCCACAGCCCTTATCACAGTCTGGAGTAGGGTCTGTCTCTCCCTTTGGAATGTTAACGCAACAGGGCAGGGAGGGCTGACCATCCCACTGCCTGCTCTAGAGCCCACTGCCAGCATTGGCACAAGGGGGAGACTCTAGGGAGTGTTGAGGAAATGAATGAACGAATGATACTCATTTCTGCTCCTAGTGAAAACCATAGTAGAAGAGGCCTGGATCCAGTCAACTCTGACCTGCAGGGCACTGGCTGAATTGGGAGCCTCGCTTCCTCCAGGCCTGCTACCGGCCACCTCGCTGTTTTGAGCAAGGGGGTGTGGGTGAGGCAGAGGAGTTTTGCAACAGCCCAAGTTGCAGATTACACCCATTTAATCAAATCCGGAGGTCCGCACAGTGTCCTGCCAATTGAGATACCCAGATCACACAGCCCAAGGGCCCCCAGGGCAAGATGCCACGCAAAGTAACTTTTCGAAAATAGCAACTTGCAATCTCAGGAATGAGCATGAGTTGTCAGTGACAGAGAGCGGTGTTTTGAAACAGAAGGAAGGGCTCTGCGTATGTTGCAGATAATGGTCATGTGACATAGGCTCAGGTGGGGCTGACTGTCCCAGGGGGACAGTACTCACCATAGGAGTAATCATATGGTGATTCCTGGAGAAGCTGTGTTGGGAGGACCAAGGTTTAAGTGAGAGACGGAGTGGTGCCATGGGAAGACAGCTGCCCTGGCCTGGCTCTGCTCCTAACTGCCCAGCACAGCAGTGCAGGTGGGAGTGAGTCTCCTTCAGGATTGGCCCACCCTGGGTTCCAGCACAGGGCCCAGCGCTGGCTGCTGTGTGACCATAGGCAGCCACCTGACCTCACTGAGTCTCTCTTTCTCTGTAAAATGGAGAGTAACAGCAGTTTATCTCTTAGACCCACTGTGAAGATTAAATGAGACAACATGTATGTAAAGTGATTGTTGTAATGCCTGGCAGAGAACAAGTTCTCAAGAAATAATGGCTATTATTAGTAACACTGGCACATTGAGGAAGTCACATTACCTCTTTGTGCCTATTTACTCTTTCATATATATATATATATATATATATAAAGAACTTTTCTATTCATCAAACATACTCCAAAGAAAATTACTGAATAAAAGCCAAGCTACCAACTGAGAGATTTTTTGCAACAGAGATCACTAACAAAGGGTTAGTATGCAGAACATATAAAACGCAGCTATAAATCAGTAAGAAATAAACCCAGTAGAGAAATGGGGAAAACACATAAACAGACACTTCATGAAAGAGAACACATGAATGGCCAATGAATGTATAACAGATTTCAACCACTGAGTACTCAGGAAATGCAAATCAGGATCATAATGAGGTAGCCAATAGCCACAAAATTAGCAAAAACAAACAAACAAACAAAAACCCAGAAAACAAAAAAACATTAAGAGTTCTAACAATGGAAACTCTTCCATGTGGGTCATGGGAGAACGGGTGGTATGAAACAATTGCACACTAGCTGGTAAAGTAGAGCACTTGCAGACCTTAGGTACTCACTCCAGAGGGATGTGTGGAAGAATGTGAACCACAACAACGCTTGGGATCACAAGGACTGGAAACTAGCCAGATGTCCACTGATAAGAAGCTACTTAGGGAGTTGTGGCATGTTCCCACAATAGAATATTACAGGGCAATAAAAATGAACTGCAACTTGAGGTTTAAGTTTGTATGAAATTGGGTGAAAGACCCATGGTACCACAGTCTGCATGCAGCAGGGATCATTTTTAAAAAGTTCAAAAACAAACCAAAATAATATAGTCATTATATATAAAAACCCAGCAGAATAAATATAAAACCAAGACAGTGGTTACTCTGGGAGTGGAAGGTGGTGAGGAAAGTACACAGGAGCAGGACCAGCAGATGGCATAATAGTTACATCGCTGGACTCCCATGTAGTCAATTGCGGTTCGAGTCTCAGACTCGGAGGCTTAGAACTCACACCGGGTGCATATACATATGTGCCCAAGATCCTGAGAGGAGAATAATGGAGGAGACAAGATTGTGGTATGGCCATCCTCCCTGGGGGGTGATTTCTTGCTTTCTGTCTCTGTCTCTCTGGCCAGCACATGCACCCTATAGCAAAAAATCTCTCAAAAAAAAAATAAATAAATAAATAAGAGAGTGAGAGAAAACACAGTACACAGGAGACAGAGTAATGAGCATGAGCATGTCCTAGAACTTAACTGAGTGCAGGTTCATGGGTATTTGTTGTATTGTAGCACTTTGTAACAGACAGATATGTTACATAAATTCTCTTGTATATAGCAAATATAAAACATACCAAGTATTTTAAACAGCCTGGACTAGTTAATCCTTAGGAGCCCCTTCAGCTCTAGGTGATAGTTTCTCAGCCAGAGTAGCAGCTACCAGTTTAGGGAGATTTGATAAAGAACTCTCCATACTCTACATCATCATCCGGTTATCTGGACATTCATTCTTTTTGACTTCTCAGAGTTAATGATCATCTCAGGGGCCTGAGGACAGAACCTCTCTCCTGTAAGGTTTGCTTTACAATGTGGGTCCTCGAGGGACCTTGCCACATGTGTGGACGTGGAAGAATTAGGTATGCTTGAGCTATAATTAAGCAGGCTGATATATTTGTCTCCATTTAACTCAACTAAGCACTGTTCTCTGGACAACTACTCACAGGCATGGAACATATTGTTTTTCTTTGGTTCCTTTGTTTTATTTGAAATAGCAAAAAAGTCTCTGTAAATCATAATGGTCTATAGAAGTAATAGTCTTTCAAAATGGAGAGAGGTTTTACATTTTTATTGCTTTCTTTTGAAAAATGTCTTTAAAAATGGGGAACTTGATTTTAACTGCTGGCCATAAAAACATGATGTATCATGTTCTATGGCTTCCTCCTCCCCTAAGAAATCTTGCAAAGGATCTACAAATTCAGCTGGTAGGATCATCTGAAATGTTGATTAAGACCTGAGCTGGCTTAAAACCTGAGAAAATACTTCCTTGAACTGCTCAGCTGTTTGCAAAGAAGCATATTACTTAATATTTACCTGGACTCTTGGGTAAGGAAGTAAGAGTGAACATGACATGCTAAATTAGAAAATGACAGTGTCCTTTGAAAGTTTAAAAAATGCTCTGCTTATGAACCAAATAGATAGCTGAGTGCCAGGCCTCTTGGTCCCATTAAGATAAGGCCTCTCTCAGGGAACAACCATTGTCATCTCTCCCCTCCAATGACTCTGATGATAATAGCTTTTAATAGTGGTTTCTATCTCTGGTCTTTCTTCAAGCCTCAAAACAAATCCCCACCACACTTTTCCCTAAAGACATCACAGCATCATTTGTTGCACTTGAATCTATGCCCCTTAGCTACTCATTTGCTTCCATGTCCAAAGTAAAGAAAATGTCCCCCGGGAAGAAATTTAGTTGTACAAAGGGAGACACTGCAAACCATGTGGGAATAAGGTAAACTTCTCTGTCAAGGGTGATACAGGAGCAGACAATGTTATATAGAACTCTGAGTTGCCTTTATTATTTTTTTTTT
>NW_006159713.1:5709881-5733152 GCF_000334495.1 Tupaia belangeri chinensis | reverse complement strand
GTTCCACCACAGGGCCCAGCGCTGGCTGCTGTGTGACCATAGGCAGCCACCTGACCTCACTGAGTCTCTCTTTCTCTGTAAAATGGAGAGTAACAGCAGTTTATCTCTTAGACCCACTGTGAAGATTAAATGAGACAACATGTATGTAAAGTGATTGTTATAATGCCTGGCAGAGAACAAGTTCTCAAGAAATAATGGCTATTATTAGTAACACTGGCACATTGAGGAAGTCACATTACCTCTTTGTGCCTATTTACTCTTTCATATATATATATATATATATATATAAAGAACTTTTCTTTTCATCAAACATACTCCAAAGAAAATTACTGAATAAAAGCCAAGCTACCAACTGAGAGATTTTTTGCAACAGAGATCACTAACAAAGGGTTAGTATGCAGAACATATAAAACGCAGCTATAAATCAGTAAGAAATAAACCCAGTAGAGAAATGGGGAAAACACATAAACAGACACTTCATGAAAGAGAACACATGAATGGCCAATGAATGTATAACAGATTTCAACCACTGAGTACTCAGGAAATGCAAATCAGGATCATAATGAGGTAGCCAATAGCCACAAAATTAGCAAAAACAAACAAACAAACAAAAACCCAGAAAACAAAAAAACATTAAGAGTTCTAACAATGGAAACTCTTCCATGTGGGTCATGGGAGAATGGGTGGTATGAAACAATTGCACACTAGCTGGTAAAGTAGAGCACTTGCAGACCTTAGGTACTCACTCCAGAGGGATGTGTGGAAGAATGTGAACCACAACAACGCTTGGGATCACAAGGACTGGAAACTAGCCAGATGTCCACTGATAAGAAGCTACTTAGGGAGTTGTGGCATGTTCCCACAATAGAATATTACAGGGCAATAAAAATGAACTGCAACTTGAGGTTTAAGTTTGTATGAAATTGGGTGAAAGACCCATGGTACCACAGTCTGCATGCAGCAGGGATCATTTTTAAAAAGTTCAAAAACAAACCAAAATAATATAGTCATTATATATAAAAACCCAGCAGAATAAATATAAAACCAAGACAGTGGTTACTCTGGGAGTGGAAGGTGGTGAGGAAAGTACACAGGAGCAGGACCAGCAGATGGCATAATAGTTACATCGCTGGACTCCCATGTAGTCAATTGCGGTTCGAGTCTCAGACTCGGAGGCTTAGAACTCACACCGGGTGCATATACATATGTGCCCAAGATCCTGAGAGGAGAATAATGGAGGAGACAAGATTGTGGTATGGCCATCCTCCCTGGGGGGTGATTTCTTGCTTTCTGTCTCTGTCTCTCTGGCCAGCACATGCACCCTATAGCAAAAAATCTCTCAAAAAAAAATAAATAAATAAGAGAGTGAGAGAAAACACAGTACACAGGAGACAGAGTAATGAGCATGAGCATGTCCTAGAACTTAACTGAGTGCAGGTTCATGGGTATTTGTTGTATTGTAGCACTTTGTAACAGACAGATATGTTACATAAATTCTCTTGTATATAGCAAATATAAAACATACCAAGTATTTTAAACAGCCTGGACTAGTTAATCCTTAGGAGCCCCTTCAGCTCTAGGTGATAGTTTCTCAGCCAGAGTAGCAGCTACCAGTTTAGGGAGATTTGATAAAGAACTCTCCATACTCTACATCATCATCCGGTTATCTGGACATTCATTCTTTTTGACTTCTCAGAGTTAATGATCATCTCAGGGGCCTGAGGACAGAACCTCTCTCCTGTAAGGT
Source organism: Tupaia belangeri chinensis (assembly GCF_000334495.1). Taxonomy (NCBI): domain Eukaryota; kingdom Metazoa; phylum Chordata; class Mammalia; order Scandentia; family Tupaiidae; genus Tupaia; species Tupaia belangeri. The sequence goes on along the minus strand of NW_006159713.1, from coordinate 5,731,405 downwards.
TTGCTTTACAATGTGGGTCCTCGAGGGACCTTGCCACATGTGTGGACGTGGAAGAATTAGGTATGCTTGAGCTATAATTAAGCAGGCTGATATATTTGTCTCCATTTAACTCAACTAAGCACTGTTCTCTGGACAACTACTCACAGGCATGGAACATATTGTTTTTCTTTGGTTCCTTTGTTTTATTTGAAATAGCAAAAAAGTCTGTAAATCATAATGGTCTATAGAAGTAATAGTCTTTCAAAATGGAGAGAGGTTTTACATTTTTATTGCTTTCTTTTGAAAAATGTCTTTAAAAATGGGGAACTTGATTTTAACTGCTGGCCATAAAAACATGATGTATCATGTTCTATGGCTTCCTCCTCCCCTAAGAAATCTTGCAAAGGATCTACAAATTCAGCTGGTAGGATCATCTGAAATGTTGATTAAGACCTGAGCTGGCTTAAAACCTGAGAAAATACTTCCTTGAACTGCTCAGCTGTTTGCAAAGAAGCATATTACTTAATATTTACCTGGACTCTTGGGTAAGGAAGTAAGAGTGAACATGACATGCTAAATTAGAAAATGACAGTGTCCTTTGAAAGTTTAAAAAATGCTCTGCTTATGAACCAAATAGATAGCTGAGTGCCAGGCCTCTTGGTCCCATTAAGATAAGGCCTCTCTCAGGGAACAACCATTGTCATCTCTCCCCTCCAATGACTCTGATGATAATAGCTTTTAATAGTGGTTTCTATCTCTGGTCTTTCTTCAAGCCTCAAAACAAATCCCCACCACACTTTTCCCTAAAGACATCACAGCATCATTTGTTGCACTTGAATCTATGCCCCTTAGCTACTCATTTGCTTCCATGTCCAAAGTAAAGAAAATGTCCCCCGGGAAGAAATTTAGTTGTACAAAGGGAGACACTGCAAACCATGTGGGAATAAGGTAAACTTCTCTGTCAAGGGTGATACAGGAGCAGACAATGTTATATAGAACTCTGAGTTGCCTTTATTATTTTTTTTTTGTAGTTAGCCATGGGTAGAGGATGTCTGCAGGATGAGCTGGTTCAATGTGCTCCCTGATGAATTCTGAAACACTGGCAGTTCCCAGGCACTATTTTCAGAGTGGTGCTGACACTTGTTAATAATGTTGGTATACCAAGTTGTGCTCACTTTAAACTCATTTAGACACAAAGAAAATGAGCTAGAGTGAGCCAGAAGAGAAAGGGGGAGAAAATTAAGTTACTGTTATCAGAGATAGAATGTTTAAAGTTGCAAATTAAAGCAGAAACCTTTTTCTGTCAGAAGCAAGTATAAGGGAGAACTTAGTACAAGCAAAATTGTTAAGTGACAAGCCAATATAACCTCCCTTCTTGAGTTCGCTAGCAGCTTGCTCCTATGCACTCTCCAATAGGCTTTTAGTTGGCTCTGGCTACCTACTCCCATATTATGAAATTTCCTAGAACTTCTAGAATTAATGAAGAGCTTGATGCTCTATTTTTAAATAGTGATTGCTCCCTGCTCTGGTTCATTCCATTGCTAATAACAGAAAATACCAGAGTCTGGGTAATTTATAAAAATAGAATCTTACTGCGTTCAGTTTGGAGGTCCAAGGTCCAGAGGCCAACTCTGGTGGAGGTCTTGCAGAGTACCGAGGTATTGCATCACAAGGGCCAGAGCAGAGTAGAATGGCTGTCTGTGAATCTGTCTCCTTTTCCTTCTTTATGAACTTACCAGGATTCAATCATGGGGGCCCCACCCTAATCACCTTATCACCCCCAAAGGCCCCACCTTTTTTTTTTTTTTGGAGAGGTTTTCGCTATAGGGCGCGTGCGCTCGCCAGACAGACAGAGAGAGACATAGAGACAGAAAGCGAGAAATCACCCCCCAGGGGGGATGGTCACGCCGCAATCCCTTCTCCTCCATTCTCCTCTCGGGATCTTGGGCACGCACGCACACGCGCCCGGCGTGAGATTTAAGCCACCGGGTCCGAGATGCGAACCGCGGTCGACTACGTGGGAGTCCAGCGACATAGCCATTACGCTAACTGCTGGTTCCCAAGGCCCCACCTTTTGACACCACAATGCTTTAAGTTTCCTCTTAATACTTTTCGATACAACCAGGTTGCAACACCTGAATTTGAGGAGAATGCTCAAACCATGGTTCCTAAGTGCAACATGGGATTTGGGATTGGACTCCGGAACAGGAAAAGGACACTGGTGGAAGATCTGGTAGAATCTGCAAACAGCCCGTGGCTTAGTTAATAGTGTCATGCCAATTTAGCATCTTAAGTTTTGATAACTATTCCAGAATTATATAAGATGTTAAAGGAAGGCTGGGAGGAGAAGATATGGAAACCCTATATACTATCTTTACAATTATTCCATAAATCTAAGCTTACTTCCAAACATAAAGCTCAATGAATGATGCCCCTTTCATTGATGTGACACTGAAAAGCAGACATTTGTACCTTTCTCTAGACCACAAAGCAGGCAACAGGACAGGGTAGCCAGGAAGGAGAACGACTGTATCCCAGAGTGGGATGCTTGGCACACAAGTAGTGTCTCGTTGCACTGTGTTTCCTTTGTTTAAACAGGCAGAAAGGCTGGGACCTAGAAAAATCAATGAAATGAGTTCAAACAAAAGAGGCTGAGCCCATTACCTGTTTCAGTCACTGCTCTCAGTCAGACTACATTTTCTGACTAGTCCTTGATTCACTGTACTAAATATTTTAGCCACTACTATGAAGACTGGGAGATTTACTGCTGCTCATTCAAAAGGGTAATATCAAGAGCTGCAACATGATTCCAACTTTTGGTACCTTTCTCATTTTTAAAATTTTTACTTACTCTGTAAGTGAAAGAAACAGGGAAGTGGTGGAAGCGGAGGGATATAGCAGCCCAAACAAGGTCTCATTGCTACAATCTATCCCTAGCTTAAGCCAGACCTGGATCACATATGCCCAGTGAACCTAGGGAGGTCTCTAGACACGAACCTGGAACCTTCCAATGTGGATGAGCCTCACGGAGGATCAAGTTTTACACAGGGTCACTGTGTGGCCCCAGCACACCTTTCTTTAGGTTTAGGGCCCTTTAAATGTCCTTTATAAATAGTTTCTATGAGTAGTCAATATTAAAAATTTACTTATCTTTACTAGATAAGGGATATTGAAATTAAAATTCTTAGAGTAATTGTTATGAGTAAGCATCTGTCTTACATTCTGTTCCATTAAAGTATTTTAAAGAGATTTTTCTCTTGAACACAAAAAATATCTGCTATATATGAAACATACATATGATCTCAGCAGTTATTTTCTTTTTGCCAAGGTCAAAGACATATCTTCACATAAAAACAATTGTTCCACGCGTAAAGATAAAAAAGTATCCAGGAGTTGCTTTGAGGAAGATGGAAGAGAAGAATATTGACTTAGAAACTGACTTCTGTGGGGTTGAATCATTCAGTATTTCAGCATTCATTTTATTATTTCAGTTATAGGATTCTAGAAATTTCTCAGGTCCAGTGAGAAACTTCAGATGCTCTATATGGTACTCAGAATTTTCTTAGGGAGGTGGAATTTTTATGTAAAATTAAAAACACATGACTTCTACTATAGACACAGTAAGAAAATCCAGTAGCAGATCACTGTGTAAAGATAGACTTGAGAATTATTTCATTTTATTAAATTTGCTATAGGGCACATGTGCTCACCAGGGACAAAGAGAGAAAGCAAGAAAGCAAGCTGCCAGGTTTGCAAATAGCCATGTGAGAGTCCAGTGACCCAACCGCCAGGCCACCTGCTGATCCCAAGACTTTCTGACAAATGGTGCTGGGATGACTATGTGGGCTTTTTCTTCCGAGCTGGGAGGGTTTTCAGCAGAGTTGACAAGATCTAATCTCTTTTCTTTCAGACTCTTTTTTTAAAGAAAAATTAATTTATTTATTTCTTCTGAGTAGGAGAGATAACCACCAACAGGGTCCTGATGCCATCATCCACTCCCACCCCCAAACAGCTCTGAATCATGGGCATGCATGCCTGGCATGGCCAGGGGGCTTTACAGACGTAAACCTGGAACCTTTCCACGTGGGTCACCCTCACAGAGCATCATGTTTTACCACTGCACCAGCTATCTGGACCCGAGAGCTGATGTTTTTGAACAAGACTACATTGGCTGCTATGAACATGGGGTGGAGGTGAAGGCAGGGAGGCAATTAGGAGTTAACCTTATTAATCTGGAAAAGAAATGGTGGTCGCTTGGGCCTGGGCCCAGTGACACCACGGACATGTGGAGGTGGAGGCCAGATCCTGCAAATGATTTGAAGGTAGGTCCACATACATATAGCTCTAGTATGTGGTCCCTGCAGACATTTTTTTTTTTAAGAGAAAAAAAATTTAGGATTAACTTTAAATATTGAGTTGTCAGAAAAGCCATGACATTGTTTTGTTTCTCTATGCAAAAATGTGTCATGATTTTTCTGACAACCTAATACAAAGCTATCTGTGAAAACAGTAATGCCAAACGTAAGTAATGTGCTTTTCTCACTCTGAATTGTTTTCGGGGCTTCGGCTATGTCCAGGTGCTATGGAAGAAACAGAAGTCTCACGTTTCAAGGACACAGTAGTTTCCTACAGAGAATGTACTCATATTTATGCATATTATATGAACAAAATACTGATTGCTAAAACATGGATTTATTTGGGAATTATGGTCAAATACGACCAAAGACAAAATTCCGATAGCTCTGCCAATCATCTGCAGTACCAGAGTTACAGAACTAGAACTTGTACAAAACGTATATACGTGCCAAGCCACTCATTATCTAGCACTAAAATCGAGTGATAAAAACACCAGTTCCATCTTCAAACAGCCATTTTAAAAGCATTTCTGTCATTCTAAGTTTGTATTGATATCTGCACCATCTGGATACCCAAATCGCTCCACAATTTCCAACAACAAAGACATTTTTCTTTAGTGTGGAGTATCGGAGGTGGGGAGCAGTGGTGTGGGGTGAACAGCCTTTCACATAGTCCAACGGGTCCCAGGAAATGCTGACTCCTACTCAGCCTGAGGCAGCCTCCTCGATCTCCAGGTGAAGTTTTGTTTGCTTAAACATTTTTTTCTGTAAATGGCTGGGATCCTGCAATAATGCTGCAAACTTTACTGACGAGGAAATATATAATCAAGGTCTCTAGCTGGCTTTTATCTGCCATGTGGAGTTTCTCAGACACAGATCTTCACAACCCACAAGCTCAAGTGTCGATTTCCAGATGTAATAATGGCTGGTTAACACCCCTTAATAACTACTTTGCAGTTCCACACGACTCCCTGACAGCTTTTCTAGACAGGGAATGGAGTGAGTGTGCGGGTATTCTATGGATCTCAGACAAAAAGAAGCTATGTTGAACGATTTCCACCCTAGGCTGACCACAGTTTCATGAATTCCATCTCATAAAGTCCAGATTACAGAATGTGAAAGCAATGTCTTCTTAGTCAAAGCCATACTATTCATCTGCCTCTCCTTTTTCTCCCCACACACTTAGGAACTGTTTTTGGAAATTGGAATAACTCCCCACAAGCGAGTGGCAGGAGATATTGACCAGTCAGGCCTGCATCATGGGGATGCTGTCTGTTGTACAACCACAGGAAGATGAGGTACATAAACTCAAGAGAGCCTTTTGTGAAGGTGAAGATGATCCAATTTGTGCCTGTCCTTTGCAGCTAATGAAAATGGACAACTGAGGTTGTCCAGACTCCCAGACACAGGAACCTCTGTTTCAGCTCTGCTGCGATGTATTCATCAATGATTCTTATTTCCCTGATTCCTCCTCCGCTATGGGTTCTGGATAGTAAGGCCTAGGCTGTGTGTCAGCAGAGTGGGATAGTCCTGGTAGACTCACAGGGTTGAGGACATCCTCCAGCACAACCATCCATTCCCAGCTAGATGGTACCACTCCTGAGACTGCTGCTGAAATAAGCCATGAAATGGGGCATGATTCTGGTTATGACAAGGTCAACCAGCTCCTTTCAAGGACCTAAAAGGGATACATCAACAGGCGTGATTCTGCATTCTCCCAGCCTTCAGTTTTCCATGTCAGAGAGTTTTCTTTTCTTGTAATTCTGAACAAGGCTGGACGCTGTGATCTGAGAAGCCTGTCCCTTCTCCCAACACTGGAAGTCATTCAGTCCTTTTTGCCCTGTTTGAAATAAGTCCCTTTCCATCTCATCTAGCCTGGCTACCAGTGCTGAGGTGTCCTCATTGTAAGCATTCTGGGAGGAGTCCATGATGCGGCGAAAACGTCCAATAAATGTCTGAAGAATGAGGGAATAAGAGAAGTCAGGGTTGATCTCATGGCCATAGCCCATAAAGCCAGATTTATTTTGATCGTAAAACATTTAAACAGCATGAAAGGAAAGAATCTGATTTCAAGATTTAGTCAGGAGCTCCGAGTCCCCTCAGTCACTCAAGTAAGTTATTTTGCATTGTCAAGCCTTGATTTCCTTGTCTCTGAAATGAATTATCAGGATAAATCCAATGGTTGTTGTGAAAACCAGAGAAGTAATGTATACAGCATCTAGTAAATGGGTCCTTAGCAAGCTCTTGGAAAAGCATTTCCTCTTATTGTTATTAGTGACAAAGGTAATAAAGTACTGCAGCCACATGCAGTTTTCAACCAGGAAAAACTCTTGATTTAATTGAATACCGTGTTTTCTGTTTTGTTTGTTTTGTTTTGGTCTGAGTGTATGATGGAGATACACAGTATCCAGGGGTGCCATTTTACAGTCGGACTGTGAGCACAAGTGACAAGCCACCACTATAGTGGCTTCACCTGTCTCACGGTAGAGTCATCCTAACGGCAAGTATCATTAGTTTGAAGCTCTTTGAGGAAGTGATGGAAAAAGAAAATGTACAACTCACTTAAAAGAGGCAGGATTCAGAGCCCGCAGGTGGAATGGTGGTTAAAGCGCTGGACTCCTACATGTCCAACCACGGTACGAGGCCCAGACTTGGCAGCTTGAAAATCTCACCAGGCACATGTGCATATGTCCCCAAAATCTCAAGAGGAGAATGGAGGAGAATGGATTGCAGTGTGGCCATCTCCCTGGGGGGGGATTTTTCATGTTCCCTCTCTCTGTCTCTCTCTCTCTGGTGAACACATGCACCCTATTGCAAAAACCTTACAAAAAATAAAAACAGGGGTGGGGGGGTTGATTCCAACATATATCTCGAGGACACCCCCCCACCCCGCTTTTGAGAGGTTTTTGCTATAGGGTGTGTGCGCTTGCCAGAAAGACAGAGAGACAGAAAGCGAGAACTCACCCCTGCCAGGGGGTTGGCCATGCCACAATCCCTTATCCTCCATTCTCCTCTCGGGATCTTGGGCACACACACACACATGCCCGGTGTGAGTTTAAGTCACTGGGTCTGGGACTCAAACCGCAGTCGACTACATAGGAGTCCAGCGATGTAGCCATTACGCCAACTGCTGGTCCTGCGCCAATACTTTTTATAAAGCTGCAGGGAAAAGTCTTTTGGCTTTTTATGTCCCAGGGTTGGACAGAATGGTCTCTTTCAATGTTAACAGAATAAAACATAATTATGAAAAGTTAAAATAAGGCTATAATGTAAAGGATGGTAATATATGTGTAGTGTTGTTTCATCTGTAGAAAATAATAACAGTTTCTGTTTATTAAATAGTAGCACATCATTTTATCAGAACAAGATAATTTTGACCCTATTATTATCTCCATCCTACAGGGGAAAAACTGATGCCTAGAGAGGTCAAGGAGCTTGCTCAAGTCACACAGCTAGTTCATGGGAGAGCCCAGTCTTAACTCAGAACAAGGGACGGGAACAACCAACCAAATAACCCAGGTTTTTCCAACAGGAGCCCCCAGACCAGGCCTGGGACTAGGATGGCACTATGAATCTAAGTGCTTGTCATTTGAAATTCACCATCACCTTTTTTCTCATGTCCTAGACTTTGACTCTCTGCAAGCAAATGTGAAGAGCAACAGACAAATCATAGTTTTTGAAATATAAAACTGGCAAGCACAGTGTGATTATAGGCCAACCTGGAATAACAGCCAAGTTTATAAATCATACACTGCCCTGGGTAAAAGTGACGTCTGGTAGCTGCCACAGCTGGCTCCTAAGACGTGGGTAGCAACACAGGCTTTCCACCAATTACTTGCCTGCAGCAGAGACTGGGAAATATCTGCATTCTCAGGACTGTCAAAATGCAGGAGTTGGGAGCCAAACCCATAGAAATGTGGCCCCATTTTGTGGAGGTCCACCACATTGGCGTCTGCACGGAACACGGTCCTCCAGCCCTCTTGGTAGATCTTGGGCAGTTCCACAGAAAGGATCCGTCGCTTGTTGTCAAAAAGTCCTTTGGCCAGCCACAAGGGGAGTTCAAGCTTCGAGCCCTGCATCAGACAGGAATACAGACTTTTAAAGACAGATTATTAATCCAGCAAATGCTTGTGACAAAAATGGAAGTGCACATCACCTGAGTAAACAGACAACCTGGTTGTGACTTCGGATGAACCGTGTGGTTTTATGTCATGATGGAATGAGAGAGAAAATTGATTTACACAACAAAAACAAGGTAGAGAACAACAAAAATGTAGTATTAGGGGACGTTTTCTAACTAAGATAAATAAAAACTGACCACCTGCAGACACTTCAGAGCTATAATAAACATTTCTACCTTCTCTGAACATTCTGTAACTATCTCTCATATATACTTCCTGAGTGTCTACTCTGTGCTAAGCACCATCCTCAGTACTGGGGGAATAGAAAGAAAAACAGGATCAGCCTCAGCTCAGATGGCACTCCTCCCCATCCCACTTCACAGCATTCGAGAGGACAGAGAAGATAAATGCCTCTCCAAATTTTAAAAAGTCTCAACAGAATTGGAAAACAAGATGGGGTGGTTATGATGGACTAGAAACGAAGAGAAATCTCTTAAAAAATCAAAGGTACTGGATTGAAGGAAGCAACAAAGGGATAAAATTCTCACAAGGAAGAACTGTTGCAAAAGGTGGGAGCAGCGTTAGGGTGTGTAAGCAGAGATTCTGGCAAACTTCATAGGACTAGAGAGACAAATACTCAGTTTAAGGCTGCCAAAGCAGTTAGCACATGAGAGGCAAGATGTGCAAAAGAAGGAAGAGAAGTAAACTCATAACTTGGCATCGGCTATCACAGTAATTAGGCACCAACTTCAAAACAAATTAAAAAAATCAAGTGGAAATTCCATAATTGAAAGATCTAATCATTGAACCTAAGAAGTCAAGAGATTAATTTAAACAGACTTACATGTTAGATTTGACAGATATGAAGAGAGGATCATGAATTGGAATAAAGGTCAGTAGAAAATATCCAGACTAAAGCAAGGAGAGAAAATATAAAAACAAGCCTAAGAGACGCAAGAAAAATCAACAACCTGGGTACTCATCTCAAAATGTGTATATGGGGGATATAAATAAGAGAAAATTAAGTACCAATGAAATAGAAGGAAGAACTAATTAACAACTTAATTAAAGAAAATAAAGCTAGAAAAGTGAGAATTGCAAAGCCCCCCCCCTTTTTTTTCTTTTTCTTTCTTTAAAGACTTTTGGCTATAAGGTGCATATACTCAATGGTGAGACAGAGAGACAAAAAGTGAGAAATCACCCCCTAGAAGGGATGGCTACATGGCAATCTCTTCTCCTCCATTCTCCTCCTCGGATCTCGGACACACACACACCTGGCATGAGTTTCAAGCCGCCAGCTTTGGGATTCAAACCATAGTCGGCCATGTAGGAGTCAAGCAATGTAACCATTATGCCATCTGCTGGCCTCCTAAATTAGATCTTTTAAAAGACTAATAGAATTGGGCCAGCCCCTAGCCTAATGGATATGGGAGCCATTTCACATGGCTGACCTTGGTTCAAATCCTAGCCCTGGTGGCTTGAAAAACACTTTGGGCACACGTGCCCCAAATCCTGAGGGTAGGGAGAAATGGGGAAGAGATTGCAGCATGACTACACACCATTGAGAGATTTTCTCTCTCTCTGTTTCTTTCACAAGCATATGTAACCTCTGACAATTAAACAAAGAAAAACTAGGACCAGCAGATGGTATAACGGTTACATTGCTGGACTCTCACATAGTCGACTGTGGCTTGAGTCCCAGACCTGGAGGCTTAAAACTCACGCCAAGTGTGTATGCATGTGTGACCAAAATCCTGAGAGGAGAATAGAGGAAAAATGATTGTGGTGTGGCCATCCCCCTGGGGAGTGATTTCTCACTTTCTGTCCCTCTGGCCAGTGCACATGCCTTATAGCAAAAGTCTCTCTAAAAAAAAGAAAAAAAAAATCAGAACACTATAATCATACTGACAGTAAAAGAGACATTAAAAGAATATTCTGAGCATTATGTCAATACATCCAAAAATTTAGACAAAATGATCAAAGTTTTGGTTAAAAACCAACAAACTAAAGCTGACACAAAAATAGAAAATCTGAATAGTCCTCTATCTATGAGTAAAATGAAATGTCATAAAAATCCTCCTACATAAACCTCCCACACAGAAGAATTCCAAATAATGTAGAGTCTACACTGCCCTCCAAGGAGTGGGGCATGACTCCCCACTCCCTCCCTGTGACTGTGTATCACGACTTCCTTCCTAAGAGTACAATATCGAAGGTGGAGGAAACCCGGCACGGTTATATATTGTTACGGTGGGACCCTGGCAAGTTACCCCACCTTTCCGGTCTCCGGTCTGCTTATGTGCACGCTGACACTAGTGCGCCCTCAGTACACAGGTGCCGATACCGTTATCATTATGCAAGAATGAATCTAGCCATCTGCAGTTCTTGGACCTAGCACGGCTCTCACGGAACTCAAAGCTGTTTTGGCACAACACTGATCCTGAAATACTCAGAGCTTGTCTTTAAGCATTCAACGAACAGTGGCATGATGAATTTGGACAGTTTAAAACATGAAATCAATATTGGAGGGAGCCTGACGACCTAGGACAAATGTAGTGTCCGCACACGTGGCGAACACGACGTCTGGGGCCAACCGCTCTGCCAGCCGACGCTCGCAAACGGAAGCCCCAGCCTATCAAGCCCTACGGCCCCCAACTACAAATCCCAGAGGGCAGCGCGCTCGCGAGAAGGCGTCCTCCCCGCCGCGAGGCCCGCCGGGAGTCGTAGTCTTACAGGGCAGGAAACCGCGCCAACAGCTTACCTGAGGAATCGCGTTGTCGCCCTCGGGGCCTGCACTCCGCTCCAGGAAGAAAGTGCCGAGGCGGGGAATGGGGGTCTCTGTGCGCACCGGGAGCTTCTCGTGGGACATCAGGATGTCGTCCAAAGAAAGAAAGTTCTCCTCAGGCCCCAGCGCGCCCGACTCCACCCGGAAATAAGCTTCGGACATGGCGGCGACTTGAGATTCTATGCTTCCACTCGCGTGGTTCTGGTAATTTCAGGGAGTCCGGGGTGTAAAATGAGGAGGAGAAGGCAGCGCAAGATAGTTAGGGTTGGGCCGGTCGCTGCGGCTCTCTGGCCGTATTGAAACTTCTTTCCCGCCTTGGAGACCGGGCCAGACAGAAGCAGTAGATCGGGGCGGGACCACCGCGTCACGCGCACTGCCCAGGCAGAAGCAATCGATTAAGGCCAGCGAGGCCGCTGTGTTGGGGAGCTGTGGCTCGGCCCACCGGAAGTTTTCTTCCCTTGGCGCGTGTAGCCTGGTGTGGGTGGAAACTGGACTATCCATTGAAACTGTAGGATTGAATAATTTACACTGCGTTGCGTTCGTGTGGTCCTTAAAGTCTTTATATGAAATTGAAAACACTTTGCAACATGTTAGGAGACTTGAAATAAAAGCGTTGTGTGCCTTCCACCCCAGGCCTGATCAAATCTAACCTTTCCGTCGTCAACACTTTGACATCTTGGGGTTTTGTTCCTCCATAGTTAACTAATGTCTAGAAATAACAGACAACTTGCCTGCAAATATGCCTTTCATAAACAAACCAATCCCAGCCTAGATCCCTACACTTCTGTCTACCACACGCCAACATTTCCCCTGCACCAAATCACTGTGGTATTCAGCCCAGCCTAAGTACCAGACAGCTAATGATCACCCCTGTATCCCAGTACCTGCCAATAGTATCCATACTCTTCAGTCCCAGTCTAGCTTAAAACTCATCTGTGTTGGGGGACCAGCAGTTGGCTTTATGGCTACATCGCTGGACTCGGATGTAGTCCACTGTGGTTCGAGGCCTGGACCCTGTGGCTTAAACTCACGCCGGGCATGTGTGCATCTGTGCCCACTATCCCGAGAGGAGAATGGAGGAGAAGGGATTGTGGCATGGTCATTCCCCCTGGGGGCTGATTTCTCACTTTCTGTCTGTCTTTCTGGGGAGCGTGCCAGCGCCCTATAGCAAAAAACTCTCAAAAAAACCCCCCACATCTGTCTGCCATTGCTTCACCCAGCTTCCCACAGAAAACACAATAAGGGCTCTGGGCCAGGCTCTCTCCTCCCTCCATCTCCCTCCTGACTGACCCTGCTACTTCCCCAGGTGAACCTCTCTGGCTGACATGACCCCTTCTCTTACAATCTGAGTAATAAAACTTCAAATGCCATTGACCACTGTGTCATCAATCACCTCTGTCAACAAACTTCTGAGGACAATCAAAACAGGTACACTAGGGAACCAGCAGTTAGCGTAATGGCTATGTCGCTGGGCTCCCACCTAGTTGAAACCACGGTTCGCATCCTGGACCCGGTGGCTTAGAACTCACGCTGGGCGCGTGTGTGTGCGTGCCCAAGATCCTGAGAGGAGAATGGAGGAGAAGGGATTGTGGTGTGACCATCCCCCCTGGGGGGTGACTTCTCGCTTTCTGTCTCTATGTCTCTGTCTGTCTGGTGAGAACACGTGCCCTATAGCAAAAACCTCTCTCAAAAAAAAAAAAAAAACCCAAGAAACAAAAAACAGGTACACTAAGGACAGCAGGACTGAATTGTTGGAAAGCCTTGGGGAATTAAGCTATAATATGTATAATATGTATAATAAATATACATCTGCTGGACCCTAAATAAATAATTTTTATTTAATCCAGTTAAGACACTGGATTCACACATGGCCCTCTGCAGTTCGAGGCCAAGATTCAGCAGCTTGAAAATCAAACCTGGTGCATTTGCATGCACACTCCAAATCCCAGGAGAATAAGGGATTATAGCATGGCCATCCCCCCTAGAGGGTGATTTCTTTCTCTACCATAGCAAATGGGAGGAAAATGGTCATTTTTTTCCCCTTTGCTATAGGGTATATGTACTGGCCTGAGAAAGAAGGAGAGAAAGTGAGAAAGTACCCACCGAGGGGGATGACCACGCACAGTCTCTTCTCCCCCATTTTCTTCTCGGGATTGTGGGCATGTGTGCACACACGCCCTGTGTGTTCTTCAAGCTGTTGGGTCTGAGACTTGAATTGTTTAGATAGCCATGTGGGATCCAGCAGCCTTAACCACTATGCCACATGGTTGGCCCAAAATGGTAAGGTTTTTGAGCAACTATATAAATGTGACCTTTAAGAATGGAATTCTAGGGGTCAGCAGGCAGCATGGTGTTGGGATGCTGGGCTCACATGGTTAACTGCAGTTTGACTCCCAGACCTGGTGGCTTGCTTTCTCACTTTCTCTCTCTCTGGTCAAATTAAAATAATAATAATAATAATAAATTTAAATAATCTTTAAAGAGTTTTTTGCCTTAGGGCATGTGCATTCACTGGAGAGAGACAGAGACAGTGAGAGGGAAAGTGAGAAATCACCCCCTGGGGGGATGGCCCCACCTCGATCTCTTCTCCATTCTCTTTCTGAATCTTGGGCATGCACATGTACCCGATGTGATTTTTCAAGCCACCGGATTCAGGACTCTAACTGTGGTCGGCCATGTACAAGTTCAGCAACGTAACCACTAAGCCATCTGCTGGACCCTAAATAAATAATTTTTATTTAATCCAGTTAAGACACTGGATTCACACATTGCCCACTGCAGTTTGAGGCCAAGATTCAGCAGCTTGAAAATCAAACCTGGTGCATTTGCATGCACACTCCAAATCCCAGGAGAATAAGGGATTATAGCATGGCCATCCCCTAGACGGTGATTTCTTTCTCTCTCTCTCTCTCTCTCTCTCTCTCTGTCTCTCTCCAGCAAGTGTACACGCCCTATGGCAAAAACTAGAGAAAAAAAAATGAAGATAGGAATTCTATGACTTGGATGAAAAAGGAAGAGATTAGATGCTGGAAGCCAGCCTAGAGCTGTTCAGTGGGAAATACTTGGCAACTAATTGGATATAAGAAGTGAGATATAGAGAGCGTTCCAAGATTCAAGTTTAACCTGACCAGGAAGACAGAGATGTCATTGATATCTATGTATGTACGGATTACAAGAATAGCGGCAATTTGAGGCAAAGGATGAGTTCAGTTTGGGACAAACTAAGTTTAGAGCTACTAGACAGGCCAGTCTGCCGCTTGTGGAGAAACCAGCCTAAAAGCTTTAGAGTTAGGAGGCATCTATTTAGAGGTAGTTATGTGAAGATTTTTTCCCCCTTATCATATTTTAAGTGTTTCTAGCTTGCTACACACTGCATTTTAAAAGTAAACGTAATCTCCAGTGATAGCTTAGAATTTCTCTAACAAAATGGATATGTATGGTACTATATATAATCTGGGATAAATACATAAATTAGTTTGTCTAATTGAAGGCAAAGCAGGTTATTTACTGCCAAGGGGAGTAAGTTATTTTTGAAACAGTTATAGATGCTTAATGGTTTATTGATGTCAAAGAAAGGCATTATTTTTTGTATCAAGAGAGAATATTGTCTCTAAACTAAAAAAAAAAATGTTATTTAATAGTAAAGTAACGGGCCAGCAGTTAAGATAAAATCAAATTGCTTTCTTGGCTCACCATGGAAATATCATTCATCGCTTATATGTTGTTACCCTATTTCATCTCTCTGCTCCTTGAACTAATAAACAAAGAAATAAATCAGAAAGAATAAAATTAGTGAAAATTTGAGTTTGTGATGCTAAATTGCATCAATTCATTTGACAAAAGTAGCACATGGTTTATCAAGTATAGATCAGTTTATAACTTACTTCATAAGAACCAGGGATGTTTCTTTTCACTGAGAAAACTGTGTCCCTTAACATCCAGCCAACCAACCAATGCACCAGAATTACACAACTATGTGATTTCACTATGTCCCTCAAAGTTCATATGTTTGAAACCTAATGCCCAAATCAAAAGTGTTCATTGAATGGGGAGGGGGGGGGCGGGATTTAAGAGATTATTAGTTAATGGATTCATGCCATTTTCAAGAGAGTGAGTGAGTTATCACCGAGGTGGGCTCCTGATAAAAGAGTAAGTTCAGCCCCCACACTCTCTCTGTTGTGTTTGCTTGTCCTGCCACAATGAGACAATGCAGTGTGAAGACCTTTGCCAGACTCTTGTATTCC
This sequence comes from Tupaia belangeri chinensis, assembly GCF_000334495.1. Lineage (NCBI taxonomy): Eukaryota > Metazoa > Chordata > Mammalia > Scandentia > Tupaiidae > Tupaia > Tupaia belangeri. Next base: position 5,715,921 of record NW_006159713.1, on the reverse strand, counting down.
CAGCCTCCAGAATGATGAGCCGAATTATCTAGTCTCCTAGGACTGTAGTATGTTAGAACACAGCGTGAGTGTTGTGGTGAACAGGTGGTGCACTCCTTTTATGACGCCCTTAGAAGTCACAGCCTCAGAAAAGCACACAGGCTTTAGATAAGCAAAACCCAAAGCAGCTTCACCTCTGTTTTAAATACCAGCATTTCCTACATTTCTTTCATTGATGATGAGGTTGTGATGCAAGGAACAGAAATCTAAATCCGGGGGGTGGGGAGGGCCTATGGGAGGAAGAAAATAAAAATGTATTGAACTTCATGTTTCCAGTTGTGTGCTCAGGTTAAAAGTTCTGAGGTTTTCTATGGTTCCCTTCCACAGACCCTAACACTCTACAACTAGCCCTTTAGCAAATGTTGGCTCTCCCTTCACATTTTTTTCTTTAGATTTTTTGCTATAGGGCATGTGCTCGCCAGAGAAACAGAAAGACAGAAAGTGAGAAATCACCCCCCAGGGGGATGGCTGCTCCTCAGTCCCTTCTCCTCTATTCTCCTCTCGGGATTTTGGGCACACACGCACACGTGCTGGGTGTGAGTTTTAAGCTGCAGGGTCCAGGATTTGAGCCATGGTTGACTACGTGGGAGTCCAGTGACATAACCATGATGCCACCTGCTGGTCCCTACCCTCACACTTTTGGGACCTGACCACTTCTTGTCACTCTGATCCCAGCCACCATCATCTCTTACTTGGGGTTTTGCATCACCTCTCTGTCTAGTCTTGAACATCCCAGGCACGCTAGCTCCTCAGGCCTCTGTACTCTCTGTTCCCACTACTTGGATTGCCTTTCTCTTGGATTTCCCCATGGCTGGTCCCTTTCAGGTCTTTACTCAAAAGTCAGTGTCTCTAAGAAGCCTTCCCTGGTCGGTCACCCTCTCTAAAATGTTAACTCTTCTTTTCACTTGATATCCTTCTGCTGTAGTTTGAATGTGTTTGCCCAGATTCATGTGTTAGAAACTTAAATCTTGCTATTGTTTCCATGTTCTCTCAAAATTCATGATGGGATTAATAGGGTGAAAACTTAATCCAACTATGGTATTGAAAGGTGGTGCCTTTGGGAGGAGATTAGGACTAAGGTCATTAGGGCAGGGACTGACTGGTGAGTTTATAAGGAGAGGGAATTGAGATCAGAGCAGAGATACACAAACTCTTGCCTCCACCATGTTGCAATACAGCCCAAATACTACTTCTTTTAAAAAAAGAATTATTTTATTTAACTTTATTTATTTATTTATTTATTTATTTATTTAAATTTGACCAGAGAGGGACAAGTGAGGGGTAGTGAGAGAGCAGGCCTCCAGGTCTGGGACTTGAACCACAGTCAGACATGTAGGAGTCCAGTGCCCTTGAGCACCATGCCACCTGCCAGCCCGTAAACCTGTGTTTTTGTAAGTCACTCAGACTCAGATATTAGCAACAGAATGGACTAGAGTAATCCCCAGTGTAACAGTGCTGGGAAGTGGGGCCTAATGGGAGGAGTTTAGATCATGAGGGCTCTGCTCTCAAAGATAGATTAATGCTGCTATAAAAAAGGCTTGTGGGATCAGCAGATGGCGTAGCCATTACATCACTGGACTCCCACATGGGTGACCGTGATTTGAGTCCCAGACCCAGTGACTTGAAAATCATGCTGGCTGCATGTGTGTGTGTACCCAAGATTCTAGGAGGAGAAGGGAAGAGAAGAGAAGGGATTGTGGCATGGTCATCCCCCCTTGGGGGGGGGGCATTTCTCATTTTCTGTCTCCCGGTCTCTATCTCTCTCTGGCAAGTGCATGTGCCCTAAGGCAAAAACCTCTTAAAAAAATAAAAGAAAAAGGCTTGCAGGAGTGGGCTCTGTCTCTCTTTACTCTTCTGCCAAGTGAAGATGCAGCAAAAAGGTCCTTATTAGATACAGTGAACGTGATCTTGGACTTCTCAGTCTCCAGAACTGTGAGTGAATGTATTTTTGTTCTTTATAAATTACCTAGTCTATGGTATTCTGTCACAATAGCACGAAATGGGCTAAAGACAACTCCCCTCCCCAATCCCATCTATTCACTCCCTAATAAACTTTATATTTGACTTATTTATTGTGTTTGTTGTCTGTCATCCCTCCAAGAACATTAGCTCTATGAGGGCAGGGATTCTTTTTAGTCTGTTTTGCACTGCTGTGTCTCTACTGCATAGTGTTTGTTAGGCATTTCAGACGTTTGTTGAATGAATTTGGGGCTCTTTATTTATAGTAGTGATTAAATCTTTAAAACATCAAGTGGAAAACAATGAGTCAGTTTTAAGAAAACAATATTACAGGTGGTATACAGCTATTTCAACAGTTACAAAAGGTAGTGTTGGAACACTGAAAACACCAAATTAAAGTAGTTAAAACTGTTTGCTAAGATCCAGGCTGTCACATTATAATTTTCTAGATCCATGAGCTTGTTTTATCTATGATAAAAGCTCATTGATTGGGCCCTACTAATTTTGATTTTGTTGAAGTTTTGATAGAAATGTACTGAATTTTACCTTTACACCAAGTGTAAAAATGAAATGCTTGGTGAGCTGGTGGCATGGTGGTTAAGGAGGCTGGATCACACATTAACAGTCCGAGTCCTGGACCTGGCGGCTTAAAAAGCATACGGGGCACGTGTGTGTGTGTGCGTGCCCAGAATCATAAGAGGACAATGGAAGAGAAGGAGAGAAGGGACTGTGGCGTGGCCATCTCCCCTGGAGGGTGATTTCTCACTTTCTCTCTCTTTTTCTGGTGAGTGCACACACTCTACAGCAAAACTAAAAGTTAAAAAAAAAAAATTAAAAAAAAAAAAGGAATGCTTAAACAAATAGAGTGACTATATTACTAGAGGGCATGTGTGCTCACCAGACAGAGACAGAGATAGAAAGAGGGAGAGGGAGAAAGTATCCCTGCTCCCCAAGGAGAGTGCTCAAACTGCAATCCCATTTCTCCATTCTGTCAAGATTTTAGGCAGGCAGGCACATGCACCTAGCATGTTTTTCAGGTTGCCAGGCTGGGATTTGAACCATGCACTAGGCCTTCTGGGATTTAGTTCTTTTACCCACTAGGCTATGAAGCTGGCCTTTGAGTGAATACATTTAAAAATTTTTTCCCCCACCTATGAAACATTTCTAGCAGCTACCTCTACTCGATTGCTATGCCACTTCCAAACCCAACAGGTGTGAGAAGAGTATAGTTTTCACCATTTAATGGTGTTTGTGGTCTCATGTGAGTTACCTCTAGGAAGCTTCTGTATCTGCAGAATGGGAATGATGTAGCAGCTCACAAAGTTGTGATGACAGTGAAACAAATGAGCCAATAGATACAGAACATTGAGCTCAGGACTGGCCCTTAAGGGCTCTATAACTGTTTCTCATTGTTTATGCATATTTGTTCTCATTATGTATGCATATTTATTCTCATTATGTATGCATATTTGTTCACTCTTGTATCCTCAGCACCTCGGATAATGCCTGCACTGTACATGGCAAGCATTAAAATGGACATTAGTTAAATAATTATCTTCTTTGGTCTAGACCCGGCTACACATGTTCCCACTGCAGTTCAAGTTACTAAATATACTAGAAGGTGATAAATTATTGTTCTCCAATTCAACTCTTTCCTGCAAAAAAATTCATGTAGACTTTATCTTATGAGATAAAAATTTTTAAAGATTTTTTTATTTCTTTTAAAATTACAGTACTAGGTTTAGAATCTTATTATGTAAGGTTAATGAGTTCATTTTTACATAATTTCAATGTTCTTTTAGTTGAGCTATTTCTTGAGCACAGATCCTAAACGCCTTCCATGAGATCAAAATAAATTGATAGGCACGATGCGACCTTATGTGTGGGTAGTACCAATTTTAGATTCTTCCCACGGTCTTCATCAGTACTAACAAATTGTAAACCCATCTTTTATATTCAAAAAGGTTGTGTGTGTGTGTGTGTGTGTGTGTGTGTGTGTGTGTGACCCTCATGACTCGGCAAAGAAGCAGCAATTGCATCATTATAATGAAGGTACTTGTTAATTCAACTTATTTGGTGTGTGTTTCTAGTTCCATAAAATACCTTTTCATATCATCCCTATATTCCCATGTTTTTCTGGTAATTTGTGATATCATTTAAACCATGATCTGATAGCCAGTGCCTCTCAGTCCAAAGGGGATAGGGTGGCAAGCAAGTTTATTAGTTTGAGCAGAAAGTGGAGAACAGCTAATATTTATTCCTCAAGATGTTCTGGTGCCTATTAGATGTTCTGGGGACATATTTGGGATAAAGAGCCTCGTCCAAAATGTCAGGGAAGCTCAGAAAGGTGGTGAATTCTGATGGGACATATGAAGAGTTTAGAAAGGCTTTAAAGGAAGAGACATCAAATCAAGGACTTAGAGTAGGAGTAGGACTTTTTCAGCAGGCCCACCGGTGTGAAAGGGGATCATTCCAGGTCCATGGATCAACATTAACCCGAGATGTGAGCTTGTGGAAGTTCAGGACAACATAGCTCTCCTTTGAAACCAATTGCTCTTTTGCTTTGCTCATGCACCGAATCTTCAAAAAGTTCATGACAAATATGTAGCATGAAAAAAGTATGCATGAATTTCTAATAGTTTTTGCACCAAAATAAACTTGTATAGTGATTCCATTTTTCATGAACTTTTTGAAGTACCTGTCTACATCCTGGTTAATGTCTTCTTTATCCACTTGATTGCTTTTTAATATATTATATATATATATATTTTGAGAGGTTTTTGCTATAGGGCACGTGTGTTCTCCAGACAGACAGAGAGAAAGATAGAAAGCGAGAAAATCACCCCGCAGGGGGATGGCCATGCCTCAATCCCTTCTCCATTCTCCTCTCGGGATCGTGGGTACACATGCACACATGCCCGGCATGAGTTTTAAGCCACCAGGTCCGGGACATGAACCGTGGTCGACTACGTGGAAGTCCAGTGACATAGCCATTATGCTAACTGCTGGTCCCTGCCTTTTTTTTTTAAAGACAAGGTCTTACCGTGTCATGACCCTCTTGCCTCAGCTTCCCAGCTGGAACCGCAGGTGTGTACCGTCATGCCTAACTCTTCTCCACTCCTCTTCAGGGCCTTATTCTAGTGCCTAAGCCAACCTTGAGCTGCCAGCCTCCCTAAGTCATCGACATTACAGGCTATGCTGTTGTGTCCAGTCTTTAGGTCGCACTGGGGGTCACACCCAGGCTTTCCATGTGGTCCAACCCAAGGAACACAGTATCTTAGGAATGGCTACACTGGCTGCTGGCCTACCTGTATTTTTTATGTGTTGAATAATAGGAAAATTCCACTTAAATCAGCCTATACAACCAGGGGATTTATAGGCTTCATGACAGGAGAGTCTAGAACTTTATGGTTGGTTGACCACCCCACAGAGGGCACTGGAGATCTGTCTTTACTGTAGTCAGCACATAGTCAGGTCCCTGGTCTAGGTTCACTTTGAATAACAAGACAGTTGCCAATTAAATCAGATCTGTCAGCCTCCTTGCTCTAGTCAAGTGGGAGAGAGTGCTTGGGACCCACTACCATGTTCTAATGAAGAGTACTGATATTCACCCTGATTGTCAGGTTTAGATTATAATTATGTGGTCACTCCTGAACCCCAAACTATAGCCAGAGCCATAGAATGTGCTAATTAGTGTAAGTCTGTCAAGGCCCATCTTTAAAGATGGAGTAGAGGCTGCACAATGGAGGAGGTTGGAAAGTGGTCCTAAGAAATCACCTGGTGCTTTTTGGAAGAAGGAAACTGGGTAGAAAACAAATATTCTCTTAATCACTGCCCAATTCAGAGACATGGGAAGAATTACCCACATTTCCTCCACATCCAATCAATCAATAGATTCTGCTAATTCTACCTTCTTATCATTCTCCTCTGTCCAATTGCCCTTGTTCAAGCCCTCATCATTTTTCACCTATACTCTTGAAATGTCTCCAAACTGGTCCCTGCCTCTTCTCTCTCCTTGTTCCAAAGTTCTTTGTACCACTCT
>NW_006159713.1:5689279-5709850 GCF_000334495.1 Tupaia belangeri chinensis | reverse complement strand
CTTCCTTCCCAAAAGCTCTGGTTCTGCTCCTCTCTTGCTTACAAACCAAATGGATTCTCATTAGTTACAGAATTAATTCCGAAAATTCAGAGGTCTCCATAGACTGTCCAAATGGGACACTGAAGATAACACTCTCACACACATAACAGTCTGCAAGATTTAGTTTTGCCTAAACTTGGCCTTATTTGTAAATATCAATGTGCGTCAAAGATCTCTTAGGGAACCAGCAGTTAGCGTAATGGCTATGTCGCTGGACTCCTACGTAGTCGACCGCGGTTCGCGTCTCGGACCCGGGGGCTTAAATCCCACGCCGGGCGCGTGTGTGTGTGTGCCCAAGATCCCGAGAGGAGAATGGAGGAGAAGGGATTGCGGCATGACCATCCCCCCTGGGGGGTGATTTCTCGCTTTCTGTCTCTATGTCTCTGTCTGTCTGGCGAGCGCACGCGCCCTATAGCGAAAACCTCTCAAAAAAAAAAAAAGATCTAACTCTTACAATGCTGAGAGGATTTTCCATGAATAAGAAACTTCATAAAAAGTAGTCATTTTCTTTATATTTGAGATCTTCTTTCCTCATGTTTTTGTGTATTATTTATTAAACATGCTCGCTGCCAAGGACACCACTTTTCTGTATTTTTTTACATTGCATTACTTGCAAGACAGCAGACTGCTCAGTTTTGGGCATTAAGCGTTTTTTGTTTCTTTTTTTTTTTTTTTTTTTGGTATTACTGTCAGGACAGTCGGGAAACCTTCTGTTTCTTGTGGTCTGCAATGTGGCCGTTGTGTCTTTAGAGCAGAAGCAGTAGGGTTTTTTTTTTGTTTGTTTGTTTGTTTGTTTGTTTTGAGAGGTTTTTGCTATAGGGCGTGTGCACTCTCCGGACAGACAGAGAGAGACAGAGAGACAGAAAGCGAGAAATCACCCCCCAGAGGGGATGGCCATGCCGCAATCCCTTCTCCTCCATTCTCCTCTCGGGATCTTGGGCATGCACGCACACGCGCCCGGCATGAGTTTAAACCACTGGGTCTGGGACTCGAACCACGGTCAACCATGTGGGAGTCCAGCGACGTAGCCATTACGCCAACTGCTGGTCCCAAGGTTTTGGGGAGGTGTAACATTTTATTTGTGTTGGTTTTCCAACTGCAGGCACTGACAGATATGAGCATCTTTCAGGTCTGAAATATTTGAGATCTTTCATTACATTGAAGATAGGTGGAGGGAAAGGAAAAAAAAGTAAAATACGTGATCCGTTCATCATGGAATTAAACCATAGTGTGTGTTCATACTTTAAATCTCTTATTTTAAAACTTCAACTGGATGATGCCTTCTTTTGTTTACTGAGTGCAGAATGCAGTTTTTTGTTTGTTTGTATGTGCCATAGGGTATATGCCACTGCATGGAGACAGTGAGAGGGGAAGTGAGAAACAACCTCCTGGGGGGTACCTATGTAGCAATCTCTTCTCCTCCGTTCTCCTCCAGGGATTTTGTCACATGTGCCCGGCATGAGTTTCAAGTCTCCAGGTCCAGGACTTGAACCATGGTCAGCCATGTGGGAATCCAGTGCTTTCACCACCACGCCTCCTGCTGGCCTCTTTTAAATTGTATTTTTACAGAATCTTTGGTTAACTTTTCTGTTTTCATTAAATAAAATCCTGTAACTCAGAAAAAGAGGTTTCACCAACAAATACTAGGTGAACAGGATAAACTGTAAGGAACTTAAAATAATTTCATAATAATGGAATCACATTGATAATTGCAAATAGGTATCCTGGTCTGTTTTAAAGATCAAACAAGTATGTAGCTTCATTTTAAAAATCAGAATTGTTGGGACCAGCAGATGGCATAATGGTTACATTGCTTGACTCCTACGTAGTTGACCGCAGTTTGAGTCCGAGATCCAGCAGCATAGAACTCACACTGGGCATGTGTGCATGTGTGCCCAAAATCCCAAGAGGAGAATGAAGGAGAAGGGATTGCAGCTTGGCCATCTCCCTGGGGGGCAATTTCTCACTTTCTGTCTCTCTGGAGAGCACATGTGCCGTATAGCAAAAATCTCTTTAAAAAAAATCAAAAGTGTCAAAGGGGCGGTCCTGGAACCTGCCAGAAGCGTGGGTCTACTTTACCTTCAGCACACCCTCCAACTCAACATGTTAATACATAAGAACACCTACGTGAATGATTAAAATGTTTAAATGATGTATAATGATATTGCAGAAGATAAAATTTCCCCTGGGGCTGAGCCATGGTGGCTTGAAGTGAAGTCACGGGGCTGTCTACACACCTACCTGTCTGCGCATCTAGCAGAATATGTTGAAAAACTATGCCTTTATCAATTCATAGGGTACAGTCACATTCTTTTCCACTCCAAACTTAACTGTAGGAGGCTCAGGTGGTCTTTTGCTGGATCTAGGACTCAAACCATGCAGTCAACCATGTGGTATCCAGTGCCTTAACCACCATGCCACCTGCTGACCCCTGCACCTTGCTTTTTTAAAAAAATTTTAAAAGGATTATTTGTTTATTCATCATTGATATTTATTTATTTATTTATTTATTTTTAATTTGAGCACAGAGAGATACAGAAAGAGAGAGGGAAAGTAAGAAAGGAAGCTGCCAGGTCTGGGATTCAAACCATGGTCAGCCATGTGGGAGTCCAACACCCCAACAACTACACCACCTATAAGCCCTTTTTTATTTCTTTTAAGAGAGATTTTTGCTATAGGGCAGATGGACTTGTTCAAGAAGCTGGAACTAAGATCTGTAGCTTTCAAGGAGAGATTCTATCATCTATCTATTTATCTATCTCTGTATTTTTCTTTTTTGGAGAGGTTTTTGCTATAGGGCGCGTGCGCTCGCCAGACAGGCAGAGAGAGACATAGAGACAGAAAGCAAGAAATCACCCCCCAGGGGGGATGGTCACGCCGCAATCCCTTCTCCTCCATTCTCCTCTCGTGATCTTGGGCATGCACACACACGCGCCCGGCGTGAGTTTTAAGCCACCGGGTCCGGGACGCGAACCGCGGTCGACTACTTGGGAGTCCAGCGACATAGCCATTACGCTAACTGCTGGTTCCCTCTGTATTTTTCTTGAGAGAGATTTTTCCTATAGGACATGTGTGCTTGCCAGAGAGATAGACAAAAAGTGAGAAATCACCCCCCAGGAGGACAGACATGTTGCAATCCCTTCTCCTCCATTCTCCTCTTGGAATTCTGGGGATGTATCCACACGTGCCCAGCAAGAGTTTTAATCTGCTGAGTCTGGGTCTCCAACTGCAGTCGACTACATGGGAGTCCAGCAACATAACCATTACATTACACCATCTGCTGGTTTCTTTCTCAAAGGGGAGATACTATATTTTTAAGCCTATGCATTTTCCCTAGTATTTTTTAAAGGTCATGTAATTCTTTCTATGCAAGAGAGAGAGAAAAATAACTAGATCCCCAACATGGTCCTGAAACCATGCTCTACCCTCAGCTTTTGCCAGCCTGGATTGCATGTATGTGTGTGCCTGGTGTGTAAAGGAAGTACCTAGGACATGATCCTATGTGGGTCTGATTGTCTTACTGCTGCATCACCACCGAGACTATTTTTTGTAGTCTTGATGGAATTTTTTTTTTAAGGTTTTTGCCATAGTGTGCGTACATTTGCTGAAGAGGCAGAGAGTGAGAGAGAGGGAAAGTGAGAAATTGCACACCCTCGGGGAGATGATCACACCTCATTCCCTTCTCCATTCTCCTGTTGGGACTTGGGGGATGCACGTATGCACAATGTGATTTTCAAGCCATTGGATCCGAGAATCCAACTATGGTAGGCCATGTGGGAGTCCAGAACCTTTAACCACCATGCCACCTGCTGACCCCCTTAATGGAAATTGTAAGACTAGGAATCATGTGATTTTTCGTCATTGATTCCCTAGTTCACAGCAGGGTAAATAACACATAGAAATTAGGGGGAGGGCCTATGATAGTCAAATGCATAAAGATAGAAAGTAGAAGGCAGTGTCAGACGCTACAGGAGAGAACAGGGAAGTATTACTTAATGAATATAAAGTTTCACTTCAGGAAGATGAAAACGTTCTGGAGGTGGATTTTGGTGAGAGTTGCACAATAATGTGAATGTGCCTAATGTCATTGAACTAAAAATTGATTAGCATGATACATTTTATGTTATATCTCTTTTGCCACAATTAAAGCAATTAAAAAAATACAATATGGGGGGCAGCAGGTGGCATTGTGGTTAAGAGCACTGGAAACCCCATGGTTTGAGTCCTGGACCTGGCAGCTTACCTTCTCACTTTCTCTCTCTCTCTCTCTTCTCTCTCACTTTCCTCTCTCTCTCTCTCTCTCTCTCTCTCTCTCTCTCTCTCTCTCTCTTTCTCTTTCTCCCCCCTCTCTGGTCAAATTTTTAAAAAATACATAAATAAAGCTAAATAAATAATTATTTAAAAAAATACCATGTGTAACCAAGAGGTTACATACTAGGTATTCTCATTTTATAATATTTTTGAAAAGACAAAATTTTGGGAATGGAGACTAGATCAGTGGTCACCAAGGATTCAGGATGTGGGGAGGGACAGGAGGCAGTAGGGTATATTTATAAAAGGGCAACATGGTGTTAGCTGATGGTGTGGTGGTGAAGGTGGCAGAAGCCCACATGGCTAACTATGCAGTTTGAGTCCTGGACTCGGTGGCTTAAAAAAAGCCAAGTGCATGTGTGCATAGGCCCAAAATCCCAAAAGGAGAGTGTAGTGGAAGAGAACAGATTGTGGCACAACCACCTCTTGTGTGTGTGTGAGTGTGTGGGGGGTGCTTTCTCACTTTCCCTCTCTGCCCCTTCTCCCCCCCTCCCCAGTGACCCTTCCCTTTGTGCACCCTCTAACAAATTTAAAGAAGAAGAAAGGGCAGGGTGAGACACTGTTTTGCGGGAACTGTGCTGTGCCTGGACTCTGGTGTGGGATGCACAAACATTTACATGTGATAACATTGTACAGAGTTAAATAAAGAAACAAGTGAAAAGGGGAAAATCTGAATGAGGTCTAGGAATTGTATTAATGTCAATAGCCTGGTTGTGACATTGTACAACACTGTTGCAAGATGTTACTAATGGAGGAAACTCCACAAGTTTACGGGGACCTCTCTAGCATTTCTCATAATTGCCTGTGAATCAACAAATACTCAAAAGTTTAACTTAAACAAAACAAGGTGTGGAACCAGAGATGGCATATTGGTTATGTTGCTGGACTCCCACATGGCCAACTGTGGTGCAAGTCCTGAACCCAGCAGCTTGAAACTCATGCTGGGCACTTGTGTGTCTGTGCCCAAAATCTCGAGAGGAGAATGGAGGAGAAGGGATTGCAGCATGGCCATCCCTGCTCAAGGATGATTTCTCACTTTCTGTCTCTTTGGCAAGTGCACACATCCTGCAGCAAAAACCTTTTTCTCTAAAAAACAACATATATATATATATATAGAGAGAGAGAGAGAGAGAGAGAGAGAGAGAGAGAATCTCCCCTTTCTAAGTTACAGATCTTAGTCCCAGCTTCTTGAATATCTGCACCCTGCACAATCAGACCTGAGTACATCTGGAGCCTGGATGAACTGGAGAGCTGTTGTAGGCTTGCTTGTGTGTGTGTGTGTGTGTGTGTGTGTGTGAGTGAAGAGCTGTCCTATGTCCTGAGGATAGAAAAGTGTTTCACTGTTTTCACTTCATTATTTGTATTGTGCATCATCCTCTTTCATGGATTTATATTAATTATGCTTTTTATAAAGTATATTCTTGTACTTTTATTCTTGGAAGGTCTGTGGGTCCCAAAATGTATGAGTCTTGGACTATGTGAATATTTCTGTATTTTGGCGTCTTGCTTTCATGCTATTTTGACAGGGTATAGAATTTTATGTTCAAAAGAATTTTCTTAGTTTTTAGTGAAAATTAATTACTTGGACCAGAAAAATATTCTGTGGAATTGAGTTAATAAAGTTCTGATTTGTTTTTCTTGCAGAGACTTAGATATCAAAAAAGCTGTACATTTTTCGTATCATTGGTGGCTTTCATCCTCTCAAGGCATTTTTCATTTTTTTAGAATTATTTATTTAATTTTATTTATGATTATTATATTATTTAAAAATTTGCTATAGGGCATGTGTGCTCACTAGAGAGAGACAGAAAGAGAAAGTAAGAAAGCAAGCCATCAGATCTGGGACTTGAACTACAGCTGGTCTTGTGAGAGTCCAGTACACCAACTACCATGCCACCTGCTTAGTCACTCAAGGCATTTTCTAGTCAAATACAAGTTGCCAAACTTTCCACATGGAAAATGTAACCTCCGTAGTTCTGCTAGCTGTGCACCACTGTACAATCTTTTAAGTCCTGTTTCAGTGCTGCACAGGCCCTGCTTAGTCACGTATGGCACCACGTGGCTCAGCGCCAGCAGTTCTGAGTCATGGCCGGGTACCTGTAACAGTGACATATGCTCTAATGGAGTCTGACTCACTTATGGAAACTCCCCTAACTTGACAGTTTGATTTTATAAAACTGAAGAGGACTCGCTGAACTTTTTTTTTTTCTTTTCATGTTTCTCTATAACCATGATATGAGTTCCAAGTTACCCCCTGGACCCCATATGGCCTTAACTGTTGCTTACGTCCTCTCCTTCCACCTCGAGTGATCTTTCTCGGAAGTGCAGTCTACCCTTGCTTTGTCTACCCCTTGCTCCAAACTTCTCTACCTCCTGCAACCTGCTCTCTGGCTACTGCCCACTCCCTGTCACTGAACTTCTTCATGACCTCTGTACCCTTTACAGATTTACCTGGCTTGGCTTTTGTGCAGCTTTTGATGCTAAGAGCCACTATATTCTTCTTCTTCCTTCTTCCTTCTTCTTCCTTCTCCTTCTTCTCTTCCTTCTCCTCCTCCTTCTTCTTTCATTTTTGCCATAGGGCATGTGCAGTTACCAGAGAGACAGAGAGGAGAAGTGAGAAAATCACGCCCCAGAGGGGTGGCCATGAAGCAATGCCTTTTTCTCCATTCTCTTCTCAGAGTTTTGGGGGGTGCATGCACACATGCCCACCATGATTCAAGCCGCTGGGTTCAGGACTCAAATCATGGCCGGTCATGTGGGAATCCAGCACCTTAACCACCACACCACCTGCTGCCCCCCCCCATTCTTCTTATATTTTCTTTCTTCTTGCATTCCAGGACAGCATTTTCTTTGGCACTTATCTTGCCTTTCATTTCTATTTTTGTTTTAAGTTTATTTATTTATTTTTGGGAGAGGTTTTTCGCTATAGGACGAGTGCGCTCGCCAGACAGACAGAGACATAGAGACAGAAAGCGAGAAATCACCCCCCAGGGGGGATGGTCACGCCACAATCCCTTTTCCTCCATTCTCCTCTCAGCATCTTGGGCATGCACGCACACGTGCCCGGCATGAGTTTTAAGCCACCGGGTCCGGGACGCGAACCGCAGTCGACTACATGGGAGTCCAGCGACATAGCCATTACGCTAACTACTGGTTCCCAAGTTTATTTATTTATTTTTTCATGAGAATGATAGGAGTTGGGGGAAGCGAGTACCTTCATCAGTGTCTCATGCTATAATCTCCCCACCAGCCCTCCTAGCTGGTCATGGTCACAGCCATATGTGCCTGGTGTGTACAGGTTGACCAGGGAACCAAGCCTGCCCTCTTCCATATGGATCCAGCTTTGCTTGAACTGTCCATTACTGCTGCATCATCAAACCCACCTGCACCGTTAGTTTTCAGCCTCTCCTGATGGCTACATTTTTTCCTCCCTCTCCTTCCATGAGGTATACCATCCTTACTTTTCTTTCTAGTCTACACCCCAGATGAGCTCGTCCACTGTCACAACTTCCAATATGACTCTCAGGCTGATGGCTCCTGAGTTCGTACCTACTTTTCCAATCACAAATTAAACACTTCTGTGTGAATGGCCACAGGCATGCAAATTCTACCAGCCCCCAGAATGGATTTATCACCTTTCTTTATTCTTACCTTGGTGAAGAGTGTCATCTTTCACTTCCCCAACAGGAACCTAAACGTCATTTTAGACATCACCTACTCTTCATCTTCCACATTCCATTAGTCACCATGTTTTGTTACTTTTAACTCTTAAACACGTCAATAATCCATCTTTTCCTTTCTGGGTATTGATTATTTCTCACTGGAAATATTTAGGAAGAGCTAGCTTCCTAAAGAGTCTCCTTTTTTGGACTCAACATCTGTCTCATCTTCCATAAGTCTATCCTCTACCCCACTGCCTTGGGATCTCTCTAATGTAACTTGAAACAATCTTGAGATCCCCAATGCATATCTCAGCTTGGTGTACCATTTAAAGAAATATGCCAGTGACTAAAGGTAATAAAACATAGTTCTAATGTTGGGGCCATTGGATCATGTGGTGGTTAAGGCACTGGACTCCCTCATGGCTGACTTCATGTTTTGAGCCCTAGACCCAGCAGCTGGAAAATCACACCAGGTAGAACTATTACTTGGTAGGCTTAGGCCAGACAGGAGGCCTAAGTTTGATTCCCAGCCCATCATAAAAGCAGTGTGGTGGTACACACCTATAGTCCCATCTACTCTAGAGGCTGAGACAATAGGATTGCAGCATAGCAAGACCCTGCCTAATAGGAAAGCAAATTTTAAAAAAGGTAAAATTTTTACAAGATAATAACAAAGATCTTCCAAAAAAACTCATGGAAATAAAACTATGCATGGTTTTCAATTTTTGCACCAAAATAAACTCATACCTAATGCCATTTTCCCATAGTTAAAAAAATTTTTTTTAACTTTTTAAAAAACAATTTGAAGAGGGACCAGCAGTTAGTGTAATGGCTATGTCGCTGGACTCCCACGTAGTTGACCGCGGTTCGTGTCCCAGACCCCGTGGCTTAAAACTCACACTGGGCGCGTGTGCGTGCGTGCCCAAGATGCCGAGAGGAGAATGGAGGAGCAGGGATTGTGGTGTGGCCACCCCCCCGGGGGGTGATTTTTCACTTTCTGTCTCTCTGTCTCTCTCTCTGTCTTTCTAGCAAGCGCACACGCCCTAGAGCATAAACCTCTCAGAAAAAAAAAAAAAAGAAAAGAAAAAAAAAATTTGAAGAGAGAGAGAGCACTCCCCTGGAGGATGGTCATTCCATAATCCCTTCTCCTCCACTCTCTTCTTGGAATTTTGGGCACCCATGCACATGCACCTGATGTGTTTCTCAAGTTACTGAGTTCAGGACTTGAACTGCACAGTCACCCATGTGGGATCCAGCCGCCATAACCACCATGATACCAGATAACTCTTCCACAAACTTTTTGAAATCCTCTGTGTAAGAGAAAATCTACATGACATTGGGTATGATGGCTACTTCTGAGACACAACACCAAAAGCATCATTCATGCAAGAAAGAATTGATCAGTTGACCTTCATTAAAAATTAAAAACCTCTACTCTGTGAAAAACAGTCAAGAGAATGAAAAGACAAGTCAGAGTAGGAGTAACTATTTGCAAAAGATTTATTTGTTATAGGAGTATTACCCAAAATATACAAAGAACTCTTAAAACTCAACAATTAAAAAAATCCCGATTACAAACTGTGCCAGAAATTTGAACAGAGAGCTCACCAAGGAAGATATACAGACAGCAAATAAATTTATGAAAAGCATATTCAACACCATATATCATCAGAAAATTGCAAATTACAGTGTCAATGAAATATCACTCTATGTATCTATTAGGATGGCCAAAATCCAGAGCACTGACAACACCAAATGCTGACAAGGATGTGTAGCAACAGGGACCCCCTCTGGCTCTCTCTCTGTCTCTCTAGCAAGCGCACACGCCCTAGAGCATAAACCTCTCAAAAAAAAAAAAAAAGAAAAGAAAAAAAAAATTTGAAGAGAGAGAGAGCACTCCCCTGGAGGATGGTCATTCCATAATCCCTTCTCCTCCACTCTCTTCTTGGAATTTTGGGCACCCATGCACATGCACCTGATGTGTTTCTCAAGTTACTGAGTTCAGGACTTGAACTGCACAGTCACCCATGTGGGATCCAGCCGCCATAACCACCATGATACCAGATAACTCTTCCACAAACTTTTTGAAATCCTCTGTGTAAGAGAAAATCTACATGACATTGGGTATGATGGCTACTTCTGAGACACAACACCAAAAGCATCATTCATGCAAGAAAGAATTGATCAGTTGACCTTCATTAAAAATTAAAAACCTCTACTCTGTGAAAAACAGTCAAGAGAATGAAAAGACAAGTCAGAGTAGGAGTAACTATTTGCAAAAGATTTATTTGTTATAGGAGTATTACCCAAAATATACAAAGAACTCTTAAAACTCAACAATTAAAAAAATCCCGATTACAAACTGTGCCAGAAATTTGAACAGAGAGCTCACCAAGGAAGATATACAGACAGCAAATAAATTTATGAAAAGCATATTCAACACCATATATCATCAGAAAATTGCAAATTACAGTGTCAATGAAATATCACTCTATGTATCTATTAGGATGGCCAAAATCCAGAGCACTGACAACACCAAATGCTGACAAGGATGTGTAGCAACAGGGACCCCCATTCATTGCTGCTGGAAATGCAGAATGGTAGAGATTTTAGAAAACATTGGCAATTTCTTACAAAACTAAACATGCTCTTACCATATGACCCAACAATTAAGTTTCTTGTTACTTACCTAAAGAAGTAGAAAACTTAATGTCCACACAAAAACCTGTACTTGTATGTTTATACACCTATATTCAAATTTGCCAAAACTTGGAAACAACCAAGATGTCCCTGAGCAATGGATAAACTGTGGTACATCCAGGCAGTGGAATATTACTAAGTGCTAAAAAGGGATGAAATATGGGGCCAGCTAGTGGCATGGTGGTTGGAGTGGCTGGATCTCACATGGCCGACTGCAGGATTCGAGTCCCTAACCTGGCAACTTGAAAAACTCTCTGGGCACATGTGCATGCATGCCCAAAATCCTGAGGGAAGAAGGGAGAGGGGATTGTGGTGTGGTCATCCGTAAGGGATGCTTTCTTTCTCTCTCTCTTTCTCTCTTTCTCCCTTTCTCATATGAATGCATGCAACCTATAGCAAATCTTAAAAAATAAGAAAAAAAATAAACTATGAAGCATGAAAAGGCATGGAGGAACTTTAAAGATGCAATACTTAGAGAAAGCAGTTGACTTGAAAGGACATTTGCTGTGTAGTTCCAACTATGAGACATTCTGGAAAAGGGAACACTGTGGAGATAGGAAAAGGATCACTGGTTGCTAGAGGTTAGGGAATGAGTAGGGGGAGGACAGGAATTTTCAGGGCAGTGAAACTATGATACTCTGTTGGTGAATACTTTTATCAACAACCACACAATGCACAATACCCAAAGCGAGTCTAAAGCAAACCACGGACTCTGGATGATGACATGTTGATGTAGGTTCAATGATAAGGAATTATGTGGGACTTTGATAAGGGGAGAGGCTATGCGTATGCAGGGGTGGAGATATACAGGAAGCATCTGTGCTCTCCACTCAATTTAGCTGTGAACCTGAAATTGTTCTAAAAAAACCCAAATGTCTATTTTTAAAAAAATCTCTTTATATCATTTCCGTCAGTCCCCACTCAAAATTCCCCCTTGCATCCCACTTGCAGAGACTTTTCTCCTGCCTTCTTCCTTCTCTTTCCATTCCTTAGGTCTTTACAAGTAAATTGCACATCTGTAAATCTCACCACTAAGTATTCTGACCTGGGTCATTGTCATCCTGGTTATACTTAGATGTTGCTCCTTGTTTTAAAACCCTCTGGTAACCACAGGAAAATACCCCTGCTGTTCAAACCCTCCTTAATCTTGTTCCTCCCCACTTATAACAACTTCGATCCATGAGCCATTCGGCCAGCTTCCCAGAACATTTCCTTCCACCCTTTTATTACCCACGTTGGACTTTTAATTTAACATGCCTCCGTCACTCAAAAGTGAGCCTGGGGAGGTGGGATTTAATCTTTCTCATCAGTGTCTCTTGGTGCCCAGCACAGAGGCTGGAGCACAGGACATGAATGGTTTTAGGATAAGACTACATATGGTGAGTGCCCACTGTGTACATGGGCCTTCAAGTAGGTCAAAATGGGACCTGTCATCATCTCAGTCCTCTCCTAGAAGACAGCTCTGCCCTAGTCCTGTGCAGAGGGAGTATCCAGAGGTGGTCACTCCTGGACCACTGATACCCACGTCGGGCAGGAGGAGCCGACTCCAGACCAGCCCACCCAGAAGATCAGCACTCCGAAGAGACCCACTGAAAAAAAATCTCTACCAGACTAGGGTAGGTCGTGATGAGCTGGGCATGTCAGGTTCTCCCTGAGGAATTTTAACTGGGAAATCCCAGGGAAGACTCAGTAGAAAAGGTAGAAGCTGAAAAGATGCATGGCAAAAGGCTGTCAGGCCCCGATGACTGTGACTAAACAGAAGCAGTGAAATAGAGGAAAAGTGCAGAGTGGAGATGGAGAGGGGGTTGCGGTGGGGGTGGGGGAGGCTGGGCAAGGACAGTGGGGGACAGGGAAGCTAGTGACGCAGACAGTGGCAAAAGAATCTGGTTTCAGAGCAGGGCTGCATTCTTATCACTGCACAGGTCTCCCTCAGTCTTGGCTGGTGGCTGTTTTCGTGAAGTCTGGCATGGGGGACCTGCCTGGGTGAGTTTGGTCTCCGGCAACTGATGTCTCCTGATAAGCCCCAAGTTACTTGCGAGTATCTCTGTTACCATGAAGCCTGCCAGTGTGGGTGCTTCCCATTGCTGCCTGGTCAGTTTTCACAAGCACCTGGAGACGCTCAGAGGTGAAGTGACCTTATACAGTGTTGAGCGGAGCTATGAACTCAGGCTCAACAATTCCAAAGCTTGGGGTGCGGTGATTGTCTGTGGACATTCTAATGTCTAGCGCTTTCCTTGATAAGGTGATGGATAAAGCCACTTTTGTCAACTCCAGCCTCTTCCCAAGCTGCACGGTGCAGGCACATATTCAACATAGCTTTGTTTTTATAAGTCATTTATTTCCCATTGCAGAGGCTGGCAACTCTTCAGGAATCTTCATAATAACTGTCCCAGATGGTATTCCAAGCCCCATGTGCATGTAACCAGCTCAGTTTCAACTTGGTGACAGTGATAACAGAAGGCAACGAGCACAGAAAACAGCAGATCATATTTATGGTGGTTGAATATTGGACTATTCACTCTCTTTTATCTGCTCTCAACCTCTTCCCCACTCCCTCCTCCCTTTCTGGAACATGCTTCTCTATCTACATCGGCCCTGTGGTTTGAGTGGGACCTGGCTATTACAGACTCCACATTCCCAACTGGAGTTAATTGGATCAGGAATGTGGGTATCTGCTCATTCTCCTCTCCAGCTTGGGCAAAGCATGGTGTTCCTACTCTAGTCACATTTGATTGGTCCAGATAAGGGCATGTCCAAAGTCTGGCCAATCAGACCCCTTCTCAGAGAGATATGTAAGTGTGGATAGGGCCAGTTCCAAGGCACAGTGGCAATGTGCTGTTCTTGGGAAGTTGTACCTCATTGGTGACTTCAGTTTGAATTCCCAGTCTGGTTAGCCTCCAACATGCCACATGTGCATGAGTGCCCAAGATTCAATGGGCTGGAGGGCTGGAAGAAGGGCATTGTGGCATGGCCAGGCCCAGAGGGTTCTCAGGCGTTGTGGCAGGACCAGACCCAGAGGGTTCTCATCTCTCTCTCTTTCTCTCTGTCACACACACATATTCATTCTATCATGAATAAAGCTAAAAAGGTATGTAGAATACTTATTCCCTCCACAACAAATGAAGTGAACTTGATAGGATTTTATTTAAATTATAGTAAAATACACGTAATTTTTTCTAGAGAGAGAGAAAAGCCACCAGGTCTGTGACTCTGGAGTGTGGAGTGGGGAAACAGCCTACTGTGTAGACCAGGATTTTCTTAACTCAATACTAGGACACCTTGAGCCAGATAATCCTCATTGCAGGGGCTGTCCTGTGCACTGAGGAGGATTTGGCAGCACCCCTGGCCTCTGCCCATTCCATACCAGGGGCATTTGAACCCCAGTAGTGACCACCAAAAATGTCTCTAGGCATGGCCATATGTCTCCTGGGGTGGCAAATCTCTTTCAGTGAAGGACCACGGGTGTAGTTTTAGCCACCAAAGCAGGACTGTCAGTAACTTGGAACTGGGCTGGTTACAGCCACACAGCACTCGAGACGCCACCTGGTGCCATCATTACAGAGATTAATGAGGAAGCTGTCTGCTTTGGCTCATTTGGGAAATGCTAAAAAGTAAAATGTGAGCTGATCATCCTACGGTGGTTAAATAATCAGACTATAATATATTCAGTGTCTTTATAAACTGTAAGCAGTTTCAGTTCAGTCAAGTTTCTCTTCTTTAAATACAAAACTATAGATTTGTATCATTCCACTTATATTAAGTATGCAGAGCAGTACATTTATGGAGACAGAAAGTAGAAAGGGGAGGGCATTCCCAACATAGGAAAGGTCCTGTGTTTGCATCCCTAGACCTCCCTGAGCACACTAGATATTAGTACATGTGTGCACAATCTGGCTGGTGAAGACAGGGAATTGATCACGGCATAAGGACCCTGTTGGGAGTGCCTGCTTCTCTGAGTTACTCTCTCTGTCTCTCACTATCATGGAAGTAATAAAGTAAATTTAAAAAAGAAAAATAGAATAGTGGTTGCCAGGGATTTGAGGAGATGAGACATTGTTGTTTAATGGGTATAGAGTTTTCATTTTGCAAGATGAAAAGAATTGGGAGATTCGAGTTAGTTCGAGTTGGCCATTCCAATCAGGGAATCATAGCTAAGATAAAGGAATTAAAAAGCATCTTTTTTTATCTAAAAAGAGGCCTAGGAGAGTCTAACTGCTTCAGTCTACCACCAAGAACATTGCCAAATGTTTTTTTCCCCTGTTTAGTGATCCCCAAACTTGACTTTATGTGGTATCTTACCTCGCCCAAAAATGTGTGTGTATGTGTGTGGTGGTTTTTTAGATAGGGTCTTGCTGTATCGCAATCCTGTGTCAGCCGCCTGAGTAGCTGGGATGACAGGCATGCCACTGTGCCAAGCTTTTTAAAATTTAATTGCCAGAGAGCATGTGTACTTGTCAGAGAGGGACAAAGAGAGAGAGAGAGAGGGAGAGAGAGAGAATACCCCTCAAAGGGGCGTGGTCATGCCACAATCCCTTCTCCATTCTTTCAGGATTTTCAGTATGTACACACATGTGCCCAGCATGTTTTACAAGCCACCAGGACCAAGATTTGAACATTGATTGGTCGTGTGGGATCCTGCCCCCTTAACCATTCAACTATGGGGTTGGCCCTCTGCCAAGCTTTTATTGTGGACCAGGTATTGAACCCAAGGTTTCCACGTGGCCTCAGCATCCATTACATACCACTGCAGCTGGGCCACCTGATTCTTTTTCACCTTTTCTTGTATCTTACTTGACATTTTTGGCATTTTATGGTGGAAACCACAAATAATACCAGTATTCCAGGTTTTTGGAGAGTATTATTGGTCTACACTCCTTCTTTCAGCTATTATCGAAGAGTACTTTCAAATTCCTGGATCTTAGTGGTCTGAAAAATGAGGTAATTAATACAAATTTATTTATTTTGTCTCTTCCACCAAGGACCCGCCAAGATGGGCCACATTCACACCAAAACCATGCAGAGGTGGGCCGGGTCGTCATCGGGAAGTATTACATGCATCTGGGCAATGACTTCCACACAAACAAGCGCGTGTGTGAATCATTCCCAACAAGAAGCTCCACGACAAGATAGCAGGCTACATCAGGTATCTGATGACGTGCATTCAGAGAGGTCCCGTGAGAGGCATCTCCATCAAGCTGCAGGAGGAGAGAGAAAGGAGAGAGAATGATGTTCCTGAGGTCTCAGCCCTGGATCAGGAAATCACTGAAGTGGATCCCAACACTAAGGAAATGCTGAAGCTTTTAGACTTTGGCAGCCTGTCCAAACTGCAGGTCATGCAGCCTACAGTTGGAATGAATTTCAAAACACTATGTGGAGCTATTTGAATCTTTCTGCTATGCTGTCATATATTCAATAAGCCTAGGATAACAAAAAATATATATACAAATTTATTTCTTTGCAGCAAGTTTTCCCACATGAGTACTACTATGAAAGAATTCAGCTGAAATATAAAGGATCCAGATAATTCTCTTCACTCAGCAGCCAACATCTGGTATACACATCTTCAAAATTCCAAGTGATAGTATTTCCCTGAAGATTTCCCAGAAGAGGAAGTGAAATCAGGCACTTCAGGTATTATTTGAGAGTTTGAATTTAGAAGTAATCAGAGTAGCCTCACAATCTGTGGGCTAGTTAGTGACTAAAGGAATCTCTGAGTTTATGTCAGTGCTTAATGATATGTTCAGTTAGCTTCTTCGTACAATTTAGTTAAGTACCTTGGGGCCGGCAGGTGGCATAGTGGTTAAGAGCGCTGGATTTCACAGGGCCGACTGTGTTTCGAGTCCTGGACCTGGTGGCTTGCTTTCTCACTTTCTCTCTCTCTCTCTCTCTCTCTCTGTCCCTCTCTGGTCAAATTGAAATAAACAAATGAATAAATAATAAATAAAGTTAAATAAAATAATTATTTAAAAAACAGACAAACAAACAATGCAGTTAAGAGCCTTATACCAACTTAATGAATGCATGTCTTGTCAGCTAGGTCCTCACACCATGACCACTCCCAGCTCAGCCAGCCCCAGATTGTGGGTACCTGCATGTCTACCATGCTCAGGGAGGTCTTGGGATGTGAACCTAAAACCTTCGAGTGTCAGTCAGCCTTGCAGGGCATTGTGTTTTACTGCTGCACCACAGTTTAGCCCCTCAGGTTCTTACAAGTCTCAGAAGACCCATCCCCAAGTGACTTAAAGAAAATGAGGGGGGGCAGCAGGTGGCATGGTGGTTAAGGTGCTAGACTCCCTCATGACTGACCACAGTTCGAGTCACAGATCTAGCAGCTTGCTTTCTCATTTTCTCTCTCTATGGTGAGCTCAAGTAGCAAATTAAAACAAAATAAAAACACAATAAGTGAAGTTAAATAATTCTTTTAAAAAGGGGGGGGGCCAGCAGAAGGCGTAATGGCAATGTCACTGGACTCCCATATAGTAAACCGTGATTCAAGTCCTGGACCTGGTGGCTTAAGCTCATGCCAGGCACATGTACGTGCATGCCCAAGATCCCAAGAGGAGAATGGAGGAGAAGGGATTGCAATGTGGCCATCCCTCCTGGGGGTGATTTCTTGCTTTCTGTCTTTCTGTCTCTCTCTTTCTTTCTGGCAAGCATACATGCCCTGTAGCAAAAACTTCTCAAAAAAAAAAGAATATGTTGATATAATAGCAGTTTTAGGGGGAATGACGTTTACAGTGAGGCACTCACTGTAGAGGCTCCCATCTCTTGGCCTTTGGCTCTGTGTACCCTAGGTGGTGACTTTGCTCTAAGGCGTCCCACACAGGAGGCAAGGTACCTGCAGCTCCACACTCTCATCTTTCCAAATTCCAGTCCAGCACAAGAGAAAACACTCATCATCCCTTAGGGGTCCCTTAGAGTTTCCTCCAAGCCTTGCTGGGGCACGTGCCATCCCGTGGCCAGGCCTAGCTTCCTCCGTCATCAGGCCTTGGGAGGGTAGAGTTGACTGCACCCAAAGCACATGGCTGAGAGTAGGAAAGGGTTAACCTGTTCTAGCCTCTTCTGTTGCCAATAACACAGATACCTGACTGGGCAGTTTGAGACAACAGATTATTGAGCTCACAGTTTGGGACCATGAGAAGTTCAAGAGCATGGTGCCAGCATCTGGTGAGCATCTTGTTGCATGACAACGTGGCTGAGACCAGGAGCTTGCACAGAGCAGACCACATGTCGTCTGTTGTATTCCCTCTTTGTAAATCCACCAGGGGGGTTTACAATAATGGGGGCTTTGTCCTGATGCTTAATCACTTTCCAAAGGCCCCACCTTCAAAGCCAAGATCAGATTAAATCCCCACCCTCTCAACACTATTACAGTGACTTGTTAAATTTTAGGGAGTGAATTTTGGGGAGACACCTTCAACCACAACAGGCCCTGAGGGTGAATTTGCTGTTACCAGCAGCAGAAGAAGTTGATGCTGGACTATCAAAACAACAAATGACTACTACTAGCATAAAAAAAAGTATATGGGGGGATAGCAGGTGGTTTGGTAGTTGAGGCACTGGACTCCCACATGGCTGATTGTGGTTTGAGTCCTGAGTCTGGTGGCTTTCTCACTTTCCCTCTCTCTCTCTCTTGCTCTCTCTCTCTCTTTCTTCGGTGAGCACATGTGCCATATAGTAAATTGAAAAATAATAGTGATAATAAATAAAATAAATAATCCTTTCAAAATGTATATGAGGGTCTTCAAAAGTTCACGAAAATGTGTATTATAAAAAAATTATGCATGGATTTCAAAAATTTTTGCACCAAAATAAATGCATATAATTTGGATCCACACTGTTAAGAGAGTTGGATCCCACATAGCTGACCATGGTTCAAATCCTGGCTCCAGATGCTTGAAAAACACACTAGGCACATGTACATGCCTGCACAAGATCCTGACAGAATGGAGAAATGGAGAAGGAATTGCAGCATGACCACACCACATAGAGGGCTGCTTTTTCCCTCTCTTTATCATTCTGTCTCTGGCAAGATCTTGTGTCTTTTGGCATTTAAAAAATGCATATAACTTGTTATAACATGTCCAGATAGGGTCTAATTTGAGGCACTAGAAGGATAGGACATCATTTGGAAAGGGTCCCCATCAGAGCAACATGAATCCTGCTAAATTTGGAGCAAGAATGAACATCAAACTTATGGTAAAGATGGTGTGTAAGAATAGTGAAATTATTGATCCTTTATGAAAGGTTTATGGGGACAATGCCCATTAGCAGTTTACAAGTGGATAATGTATTTTAATAAGGAATGAGGAGAGGGTATTGAAGATGATGACTTCAATGGCAGACCACCCACATCAATTTATGAGGAAAATATTCATCTCATGCACATCTTAATTGAAGAGGACAAACAGGTAACAGCAAGAAACAGAGGCCAACACCACACACATCTCAACTGCCCCAGCGTACATAGTTCTGATTGAAAATTAGAAGTTGATCAAATTTTCTGCCCAGTGGGTGCCCAGATCAGATGCAGACAAGGGCAGAGCTTTCAATGAAAATTTTAAACAGGTGAGATCAAGATCCTGAAGCATTTCTTCAAAGAAATGTTTTGGTTTTTGAGATTTTTTTTTTTTTTTCTATAAGGCACATGTGCTCACCAGAGAGAAACAGAGACAGAGAGACAGAAAGTGAGAAATCACCCCCCTCCCCAGAGGGATGAGTATGCTGCAATCCTTTCTCCTCTATTCTCTTGGGATCTTGGGCATGCACGCACATGTGCCCCCGAGAGTCTTAAGCCACCTGGTCTGGGACACAAACCACAGTCAACTATGTGGGAGTCCAGCAATGTAACCATTAACACCATCTGCTGGCCTCTTCTTCAAAGAATTGTACAAGGAGATGGCACATGGCTTTATGAGTACAATCCTGAAGATAAAACACTATCAAAGCAATGGCTGTCAAGAGGTGGAAGAGGTCCAGTCAAAACAAAAGCCCAGAAAAAAGGTCAAGGCAACATTCTTTTGGATGTTCAAGGTATTTTGCCTGTTGACTTTCTGGATGGCCAAAGAACAATAACATCTGTTCATTACGAGACTATTTGGAGAAAGCTGGCTAAGACTTTAGCACGATAACATCTAGGAAAACACCCTAAGAAAGTCCCTTCTCTACCATGACAATGTTCCTGTCTCCCCTCAAACAAGGGCAATTTTGTGAGTTTTGATGAGAAATCATTAGGCATCCACTGTTCTGTCTTGATTTGGCTTCCTCTGATTACTTTTTGTTTCTGAATCTTTAAAAATCTGTGAAGGGCACTGTTTTTCTTTTTTTGTTTTTTTCTTTTTTTCTTCAGTGAATGATGTCGAATTGCATTGACATGCTTACATTTTTAGGACTCTCAATTATTCTGGGATGAACTAAATGGCTGGTATCATTTACAAAAGTGTCTTGAGCTTGATGGAGCTTATGTTGAGAATAATGTTTATCTTTATTTTGTCTTTTTTTGTTTTTAAATACACCAGAGGATACACTTGTTCTCTAGAGAGAGAGAGTGAGAAAACAACTCTCATAGGGATGATCACTCCTCCATTCTCCCCACCCCTTCTGGATTTTGGGCATGCACGCACATGTGCTCACTGTGTTTCTCACACCTCTGAGTCTAGGACTAGAACTGCATGGCCAGTCATGTGGGATATAGCCATTTGAATCACCAGGCCACAGGCTAGTCCTTATTTTTACCATTTTACTTCATTTTCCACAAACTTTTTAAAGTCCCCTCATAAAAAGAGTATTAAAAAAAGGACAGATATCCATCAGTTGGCCAACTTTTAGCATTCAAAAATTTTCAGTGTTTTTATGATGT
>NW_006159713.1:5668585-5689262 GCF_000334495.1 Tupaia belangeri chinensis | reverse complement strand
CATAACTTAGTTGAGGCAAGTGCTACTACTCTGTCCTCTCAGGGGAGAAAACTAAAGCACCACGTGGCTTGTCTAAGGTTGTCACTTGCTCTGGGGCAAAGGCCTGATGAGAAGCCAGGTCTTGGGTTCTGAAAGTTGTTCCCTATTCATCCCAAGGACAGAACTTCTCTATCCACAGATTATTATGTGGGGATTTATTTTATTATTACTATTTTTAATAGCATTGGCTAAGTTTCTGCTCCAGACAGGTAGAAGAATCTACCAGTCAGGAGCCTAAAAGTACTCACATTCCTTGTGATACAACTAGAGTGCTTTAGGAATCCCTTCATTTCCAGAGTCGGGGATGGAAGAGCTCAAAGAGTATGAGGAGTCTTCAAAAAGTTCATGAAAATGTATATTAAGAAAAAACTATGCAATGGATTTCAACTTTTTTGTATCAAAATAAACTTTTTTTTTTTTTTAGGTTTTTGCCATAGAGCACATGGCTCGCTGGAGAGAGACAGAGGCAGGAAAAGTGAGAAATCACCCTCCAGAGGGTATGACCACACTGCAATTCTTTCTCCTCCAGTCTCCTTGCAGGATTTTGGTCATGCACACTACTTGTGCCTAACATGATTTTCAAACCGCCAGGTCTGGGACTCAAACCGTGGTCGGCCATATGGGAATCCTGTGTCTTAAATACCATGCCACCTGCTGGCCTCAATAAACACATATTTTAATTCCATCTTTTCATGAATTTTTGGAAGTCCCTTTGTATGATGAAGATATAGGTGATAATATGCTCTGGACCTTGAGATTGTAAAATCAGTGGTCTTGGGAAAGCACAGAAAACACTTGTCTTTAAAGAGATGCATGCTCTATGTCCTTGGTTTTCACCTGAGCTGTCAGGCAATGGCAGCCTTCCATACAGACATGGCCCTGGACCCCACAGGCAGATGGATTGGGGAAGTGATCAGCTTCCAAATGATCAACCAGGCAATAGCTTGCTTTGTATTGTTTTAGTGGTTAACATCTTTCTGAAAGGTGTTGGGTGGATTGAGCCTTGGGGATTTGTTTGGTGGTGCTCCGAAAATTTCTTGTCTCTGTTCCTAATTTTAAAGCCAGCAGCTGTCACTGCTTTGTTCTAAGTCGGTAATTTTCCATTCCCCTCGCATATTTGTATTTCCTTCATATATTTAATTATTCTCTTTGCAAACACTTTCAAATTGATCTTATTTTTTTAACCCCAAAGAAGGGTGTGAATATTATATATTCTGTCATTTAGCATTTTGTCATTTCTGTAACATGGCAATCATTTTTTAAAAAGAATTATTTAATTTATTATTTTTAATTCTGCTATAGGGCACATGCACTTACCAGAGCGAGACAGAGAGAGAGAGAGAAAGTGAAAAAGCAAGCTGCCAGGTCCGGGACTTGAGCCATGAAGGAGTCCAGTGCCTTAACCACCATGCCACCGGCTGGTTCCATGGTAATAATTTTTAAAAATTATTTATTTTATTTTATATTATTATTTTCTAATTTGCTATAGTCACCAGAAAGAGACAGAGAGAGAGGGAAAGTGATAAAGCAAGCCACCAGGTCTGGGACTCGAACTGTGGTCAGCCATGTGGGAGTGTACAGTGCCTTAACCACCATGCCACCTGCTGGTCCCCCTGGAAAAAAAAATCTTGTATTAAACAGATAATGGCCATAACAAAACAAGATTATTCTGAAGACTAGCTATTCTTTCTGGTTTTCTTTCTTCCTTTCTTTCTTCTTTTTTTTTTTTTTTTTTGAGAGGTTTTTGCTGTAGGGCACACACTTGCCAGAAAGACAGAAATGTTTGAATATTGTC
Organism: Tupaia belangeri chinensis; assembly: GCF_000334495.1. Taxonomy (NCBI): domain Eukaryota; kingdom Metazoa; phylum Chordata; class Mammalia; order Scandentia; family Tupaiidae; genus Tupaia; species Tupaia belangeri. Next base: position 5,687,428 of record NW_006159713.1, on the reverse strand, counting down.
CCATGGTGGGGATGGCCACGCCACAATCCCTTCTCCTCCAGTTTCCTCTTGGGATCTTGGGCACACATGCACACCTGCCTGGAGTGAGTTTAAGCCACCAGGTCCAGGACTCAAATCACAGTCGACTATGTGGAAGTCCAGCGACATAGCCATTATGCTAACTGCTGGTCCCAACCCTGCCATTCTTTTGGTTTTCAAATCATAGGAACAAGGTTCTGTCAGTGGCCAGAAAAGTTTCCCCAGGGACTTGGTCATAAGTTTGAAGGCGATTTCCCATGTGCATAGTCTCCTGAGCTGGGGTAGGAAAGATTCCTCATGGTCAGATCTGCTGCCTTGACCCCTTGCTGAGCCACCAAACATGACCTGGCACGTCACCAACGCCCTGCTTCTGTAAACCGAGGGAGGTGAACCGTGTGAGCTGTCCTTTCCAACTCTCAATTATCCGTGGTGGTTTGTTTCTGCTGCTGTCAGGGCTAGCACAGAGGAACAGGGATATGGTTTTCCTCAAGGAAATAAAATGAAGCTGAATGTGCTAGGAAGGCAAGGAGAAGAAAGGGGAGGAGCAGCCCCTGTGCAGGGGGAAGCTGCCCACCTGCCAGCCAGGTAAGGATAGAATTCTCTCACAGGAAGTCCTCGCTGTCCAGATGTTTCCTCCAGTCAACATGTGCCAGGTGTGCCCTGCAAACTCACCTGTGCTCTAAGTAGGGATGCATTATTGTCTCCCCCAAATTGGAGACTTTGCGATACTAATTTGTGGAAACCTGAAAGGCATGTGTGTTGGTCATCCTTCAAAAATAGTTGTGATTGCAGTTTTCCGCTCTCAGCTTGGATTTCTCAAACTGCCATTTAGGTGACGTGGAGGTTAAGGCAGCTGGGTCCCACATGACCAATTCTGTGGTTTGAGCCTTGGGCCTGGTAGCTTAAAAAATATACCAGGCACATGTGCCTGTGTGCCAAAATTCCCAAGGGGGGATGGAAAAGAAGGGATTGTGCCGTGGCCAGCCCTACCTACTCCCTACCTGCCACCAGGGGTAATTTCTCACTTTATCTCTCTCTCTCTCTCTGGTGAGCTCACACACCCTATAGCAAAACTAAATAATAAAATATTTTTTTAAAATTCAAACTTACAAATATTAACTTTGGAGAACATATTCTGTTGGCTGTAACAAGGTTTAAACACTATTTCTGTCAAGGGTTTTATCCTTGCCAACTGAATTAATTTCTCAAGTCTAGAAACTTAGAGTCCAATTCCTACCTGCCTCCCTGTGCAGCTGATACTCCTGGACTGCTGTCAAATAGTCATTTTGAGGGTTGGTTTGTTTTGACAGCAACAGAAAATTTCCATCAAGTGAAGTAATTAAAAAAAAAATTTTTTTTTTCAATAGGGCTTGTGTGTTCACCAGAGAGAGGCAGAGACAGTGAGAGGGAAAGTGAAGAATCACACCTTCCCACCTTGGGGGGTAGTGGTCACACCACAATTCACTCTCAATTATCCGTGGTGGTTTGTTTCTGCTGCTGTCAGGGCTAGCACAGAGGAACAGGGATATGGTTTTCCTCAAGGAAATAAAATGAAGCTGAATGTGCTAGGAAGGCAAGGAGAAGAAAGGGGAGGAGCAGCCCCTGTGCAGGGGGAAGCTGCCCACCTGCCAGCCAGGTAAGGATAGAATTCTCTCACAGGAAGTCCTCGCTGTCCAGATGTTTCCTCCAGTCAACATGTGCCAGGTGTGCCCTGCAAACTCACCTGTGCTCTAAGTAGGGATGCATTATTGTCTCCCCCAAATTGGAGACTTTGCGATACTAATTTGTGGAAACCTGAAAGGCATGTGTGTTGGTCATCCTTCAAAAATAGTTGTGATTGCAGTTTTCCGCTCTCAGCTTGGATTTCTCAAACTGCCATTTAGGTGACGTGGAGGTTAAGGCAGCTGGGTCCCACATGACCAATTCTGTGGTTTGAGCCTTGGGCCTGGTAGCTTAAAAAATATACCAGGCACATGTGCCTGTGTGCCAAAATTCCCAAGGGGGGATGGAAAAGAAGGGATTTGCCGTGGCCAGCCCTACCTACTCCCTACCTGCCACCAGGGGTAATTTCTCACTTTATCTCTCTCTCTCTCTCTGGTGAGCTCACACACCCTATAGCAAAACTAAATAATAAAATATTTTTTTAAAATTCAAACTTACAAATATTAACTTTGGAGAACATATTCTGTTGGCTGTAACAAGGTTTAAACACTATTTCTGTCAAGTGTTTTATCCTTGCCAACTGAATTAATTTCTCAAGTCTAGAAACTTAGAGTCCAATTCCTACCTGCCTCCCTGTGCAGCTGATACTCCTGGACTGCTGTCAAATAGTCATTTTGAGGGTTGGTTTGTTTTGACAGCAACAGAAAATTTCCATCAAGTGAAGTAATTAAAAAAAAAATTTTTTTTTTCAATAGGGCTTGTGTGTTCACCAGAGAGAGGCAGAGACAGTGAGAGGGAAAGTGAAGAATCACACCTTCCCACCTTGGGGGGTAGTGGTCACACCACAATTCCTTCTCCATTTTCCTCCTGGGATTCTGGACATATACGGGTGCCTGGTGTGGGTTTCAAGCCACCGCGTCTGGAACTCAGACTATGGTCAGCCACGTGGAAGTCCAGTGCAGTGACCACTATGCCACCTGCTGGTCCCATCATCAATTGAGATCTTGCTTTTGAGCTCCAGTAGAGAAACAGGTACGGCTGCTGAACGGTCTCTACTTGGTCTCCTGGGTTCGCTCAGGTCTAGAAAACAATACAAAGCAAGCCAAAGAGTAGAACCCTGAGAATTCAGTGATGCAGAAATAATATTCCAAACACTGCCATTCCGTGACAGACATTTCCTTGCAGGCTAATCTGCTTTGAGGGCTCACTTCACAGAAAGCAGGTGCTAAGCTGTGTTGAGCCTACCATTCTGCCTCATTGGCATGAAGGCTAACGAAAACCCAGCTGACGTCAATGAAAGAAGGAAAAATATATTCAAAATTTTAACGTTTGCAACAAAGTGACAAAGCAGTTTCCTTCCCCTTTCTTTCCTTTTAAGCATTTCTCCCTAACAACAATGTTCAGAAAACAGGGAAAGCACATTTGCTTTTGAGCACGTTCGTCCTGCTCTTTGCAAATAGCTTCTCCGCCAACGCCAAAGAATCATCCACGTGGAAACCTTTTTTCCATTAATTGTCTTAAGTGCCACGTCAGACTGCCTTTTGAGAAGCTAGAATGTGGAATGTTGCAGGCAAGATCGCCACCTATCGGCCGAAAGGATCATTGCACGAAAGCGTCAGTGTAGCTTCTGACCCCTGTTTCGGAGGATGGAAATATTTGTACTGGCTGGAATATTCTGGACAATGTATAAGTGATAATATTTATGTGGTCACCCAGGGAAATGAACAAAAGCTCAAAACGAATCCAGTTGATGAAGAAAATGTTCTCATTTCCTTTGCAACTCTCCTAGAATTCTTTGTGCCTCTCTGGTATGTGTTTTGTCTCACGTGAGTAGTATTTTACAAACTCATCTTCTCCTAAAATTGAAGCTCTAAAATAAGTCATTTTTATTGACTTATGAGTTATTAAATTTTACAAGGCAAGCCAACTCATAAGTTCTTGGACACATTGCCTTGGGGGCCACAGGAATAACCAGCTCCTCATTACGGGGCCTGAGTGCAATATTAGCTGTAGCCAGTAATACCCAGCCCCAGGTGAGGTGTTGTGAATGCAAGGATGTTATTTGGGGGTCCCTCGCTCAAAGGCTAGGGATTGGCTTGCAGCATGTTCTCCCCATTTTTTAAACAGGCCCATTGAATATCCCTTTTATTTATTTAATGAAAAAGACAGACCCCCCCCCCAGTAGGATCTTCACCTCATAATCTACCCCCTAGTATCAGCCATCATGGAGCACAGGAGCCCCCCAGTGTGTACAGAGACCCTAGGATCTGAACCCAGAATCTTTCCCAGGTGGGTCCAGTTCATTACCACCGCACCACCACCCAGTCCCTGAATTTTCCATCCATTTTAGATCCTTCTTACCACTGAGTGGGTGCATATCTATGCAGATCAGTAGGTCATTCCTTCACCAACACATTTTTTCAAGAAAATATTTTTAATTTAGAACATACACTTCAAAGTCAGACAGAATTGGGTTTGCATCCCAGCTCCCCGTCTTACCAGCTATGTGACCTTGGGCAAGTTGTTTAACCTCTCTGGGCCTCTGAACTTTAAGCAGTGAATGATAAATTGTACCCCAAATAGTAGCTGTGACGATTACATAGGACAATCAGTGTTAACCCATTGAGCCCAGTTTGGGCTCATAGGAGAAAGAAATAGTTGTATTTCAGAGTGTAAATTAAGTGTATTGAACTGGTTTTGTTCTCTGACTTTTGTCCCACAGAAGCCTGGCTGGGAAACTTAATCTAAGGTTAGTGGCTACAGATATGTGTTGAAACTTCACCATGACATGGTGTATCTTCCCTCTCCTTTAACTTAAGACTTTGACCATTTTTTCAAGGTTTCTATAGGGTATGCACTTGCTGGAAAGAGACAGAAAGAGGAAAAGTGAGAAATCACCCCCATCACCTCTCAGAGGGGATGATTATGCCACGATCCTTTCTCTTCCACTCTCCTCTCGGGATTTTGGTCATGCATGCACACATGCCTGGCATGACTTTCAAGCTATCTGGCCCGAGACTCAAACCATGCAGCTGGCCATGTAAAATCCAGCTGCTTAATCTCTGTGCCACCTGCTGACCCAGTTTTGGCCTTTTAACTGCAATCCGTTCCTATTTCTGCAGCCAGGTTGTCTTCTGTGAGGTGGAATCCATCTTCCTGGGACCTAAAATCTCTGGGGGAAAAGTCAGAGAAACAAAATAGGTCATTCTTCCTCTCCACTCCTGTATGTAGCTCTTTAACCGTTACTTCCTTTTTCTTTTCTTTTTTTTTTTCCCTGTAGGGCACATGGGCTCACTGGACAGAGGCAGAGAGAGAGAGAGAGAGAGAAAGTGAAAAATTACCTCCTGGGGGGATGGCTGTGTTGCAATCTCTTCTCCGTTCTCCTCTTGGGATTTTGGGCTTACATGCATGTGCTGAGCATTTTTTTTCAGGCTGCTGGGTCTTGGACTCGAACTGAGCAGTTGACTATGTGGGGATGATCCAGCACCTTAACCACCACATCACCTGGTGGCTGACTGATACATCCTTAAAATCATGTCCTGCTTTAAGGCTGGGTGGTGGTGGGACAGAAGGAACAAGACTTGGTGAGGCCCTGTGGAAAATAATTCTACAAATGACCCTCTCATTTAAACTAAGAAAATAAAAAGGAAATTGTATTTTATTTTGTTTTTACTACTACGAATGAATTTTTCAGACTATAGGAAATTTACATATGAAATGTTTGAATATTGTCCCAGAAAATCTAAAAACATTACTTTCCTAAAAATTCATGCCAATAAATAGTAAATACAAAATGAAAAAGTGCCTACTGATTCAAGTAGCAATTTCTTGTGCTACTTAAATCATAAATATACATTTTTAATTTTTTTCAAATATTTAAAATGTTTGATTTTAGAAATAATCGGCTTAGTAGAACTGGCTATTAGCATGAGGTAACCTTGTTTTAAAGAGTGGGGGTTGCTGGATAAATATGTCTTTTCCCTGGAGGGGAAAATAAATAAATCTATTGATTTTATTCCTGTGACCCAGAGATGACAAATAGGGCCTTTCCTGTGAGAAATCTCTGATTGAGCGGTATCAACTACTTGTTCTGGGAAGCATGCTAAGGAGGAAGTGTAAGCTCAGGGGAAAGTGTGCAGTGTTAGATTAAGGATGTCTGCCGTGAGCATGGCATCAGAGGGTTGCAGTGTGGACATCAATTATCGCAGTCTTGTCAAATCACTTTATTTCCTTTTATCAAATACCATGGAGTGTTAAGACAGACAGGTGGTCATTTGTTATTTTCTAAAGGCCTAGCAACTGTAAATAGACCTCTGTGTTTCAGATATATGATCAGAAAGGACAGAATGAACAGAGTTTCAGATTTGTTCCTGACTTTTTGAAGAACTCTGCTTTTTATTCAAGTTTATGTTTTTCCAAGTAAAACCCAAAGTGTCAGGCATAGTTTTGGTAGAAATTGCTCTCAACATTCTAGGTATAGTCATGAGCCCTGTAGCAATGTTTGAGTCAACAAAGGACCACTTAAGTGACAATGGTCCCATAAGATTATAATGGAGCTGGAAAATTCCTATTGCCTAGTGATGTCATAGCCACTGGACCATGGACGCACCATGGTTTGCATTACTCATGCGTTTGTGGTGATGCTGTTGGAAACAAACTTAAACCTAGTACACTGCCATCGGCATGAAAGTATAGCATATATAATGATGCACAGCACATAATACTTGATCGTGATGATAATAAACCATGTGACTGGTTAATGTATTTGCCACACTCTACTTTTTAAGTAATTTTTTTTTTTTTTGGCTGTAGGACACGTGCGCTTGCCAGAAAAAGAGAGAAAGCAAGAAATCACCCCCCAGGGGGGGATGGCCACGCTGCCATGCCACAATCCCTTCTCCTCCATTCTCCTCTCAGGATCTTGGGCATACATACACACTTGCCCAATATGAGTTTAAGCCACCGGGTCCAGGACTCGAACCGTGGTTGACTATGTGGGAGTCCAGCGACATAGCCATTACCTCAACTGCTGGTCCCCACACTCTACTTTTTATCATTATTTTAGAATGTCACCCTTTTACTTGTGTAAGAAAAAGTTTACTGTAACGGACAAGAAGCATCTAGGCCTCCAGTGTGATTCCTTGTACCGGACTAAACGAATGTGGGAGAATGATGAATTCAAGTAAGCAGCCAAATACCTGCATGAATAAGACCGAAAAATAGCAACCGAAAAAAATCTGAAGTGCAAATAGGAAGCACAACGACTACCTGAAGATTACGTCTTATTCTGGTGGGAATCTGTTAGTCTAGTTTCTTCTGTCTGGTCTGTTGTCAAGCTCAGTCTCTTTTAGGCTTTGGGCATCACTGCAAATGAAGTAGTCTAAGAACCCTTTCATTTCAAAACTATGCAGAGGGGGACCAGCAGATGGCATAACGATTATGTCGCTGGAGTCCCACATGACTGCCTGTGATGGGCGTCCTGGACCGGGAGGCTTGTAACTCACCCAGGCACATGAACATGCATGCCCAAAATCCCAAGAGGAGAATAGATTGCAATGTGGCCATCCCCCTGGGGGGAGTGATTTCTTGCTTTCTATTTCTCTGTTTCCGGAAAGATCCAGTCCCCGGTAGCAAAAAAAAAAAAAAAAAAAAAAAACTCTCAAAAACAACAACCACAACAAAACAGTACAGAGGACGTGCTCTTGGAGTTATCTTCCTCTCTGAAGCTTTATGAAAGATTCCAAGAAAACTGAGCTGAGGTCAGAGCTTCTAACAGCTTAAAATACTGTAGTGCTAAACCAGTGGCAAGGGTGGGAAGCCTAGCCACGGTTTTTAGTAGTGCCCTCTGGTGACCAGCAGGAGAAGAAGTAAATTCTCTGGAATAAAACCACATCCAGTGCAGACTCCTAGGATACCCACAGAGTAAGAATAAAGAAACTGAGGCTAGCAGATGGTGTAGTGGTTAAAGCACTGGACTCCCACATGGGTGATTATGGTGGCTTGAAACTCACACTGGGTGCATGTACGTGCATGTGTGTGCCCAAAGTCCCAAGAGGAGAATGGAGGAGGAGGCATTGCAGTGTGGCCATTCCCTCACTTTCCATTTTTCATTTCTCTCTAGTGTACCCCATAGCAAAACCAAAATTAAAAGTGGGGAGACAGAAAAGACAGATCATTTACTGTTTCAAGGAACAAAGGATAGGGACCAGCAGTTAGCGTAATGGCTATGTCGCTGGACTCCCACGTAGTCGACCACGGTTCGCGTCTGGACCCGGTGGCTTAAAACTCACGCCGGGCACGTGTGTGTGCGTGCCCAAGATCCTGAGAGGAGAATGGAGGAGAAGGGATTGTGGTGTGGCCATCCCCCCTGGGGGGTGATTTCTCGCTTTCTGTCTCTCTGTCTCTCTGTCTCTGTCTGTCTGGCGAGCGCACACGCCCTATAGCACAAACCTCTCAAAAAAAAAAAAAAGGAACAATAATTAGAATGAGAGAAGACTTCTCAAGGAAGTCTAGAAAAGAATATCTTCAAAAATTGAGAGAAAATAGAGGTCAGCAGGTAGCATGGTGGTTGATTGAGTTGCTGGACTCCCACATGGCAAACTGGTTTGAGTCCTCTATCTGGCAGCTTGCTTTCTTACTTTCTGTCTCTCATGAGTGCACGTGCCCCATAGCAAGTTTAAAAATAGTAATAATAATAAATAAAATTAATATTTTTAATTGAGTGAAAATAACTATTAACCTAGAATTGTATCCCACCAAAACTTGTTTTTAAAAAAAGATACAAAAAAGACATTTACAGATCAGTAAAACTTTTGAGAGGCTTTATAGTATTTAGTATTACTTAATTCGTGTTAACCATCAAGAAACTGAGACAAAAAAAATTTCCAGGGCCAGTTGGTGGCAGTGGTTAAGGTGCTAGACTCCCACATGGCTGACCATAGTTCAAGTCCTGGACCTGGTGGCTTGTTTTCTCACTTTCCCTCTCTCTCTCTCTCTCTGTTTCTCTCCGGTGAGCACATGTGCCCTATAGCAAAACTTAAAAATAACAATAAATAAATAATTAAAAAGAAATGTCTTCCCTGTTTTTCAGGGAAGAGATATAAGGTCTAGGATATAAGAAGGAACAGTGAGCAAATACCAGAACTATCTGACAGAACTTGCTGCAATTTCAGATGTCCTTTAATTAGGAACTGGGACTTTCTAACTTAATGAAAGTGAAGAGTAAGCATTGAAAGCGGTGGTTAACCACTGACATTTCACACTGCCACTATCCTAGCTACAGAACCTTTGCTGTCAGACCGCAATTTTCTTCTCAAAGACATACAACTACTATTACTGCTCCTATTATTTTTTTAGATTTATTTATTTATTTAATTTCATTTGTTATTATTTTTCAATTTGACCAGAGTGAGACAGAGAGAGAGAGAGAGAAAGGGAAAGTGAGAAAGCAAGCTGCCAGGTCCTGGACTTGAACTGTCAATTAGCCATGTGAGAATCCAGCGCCCTTAACCACTACACCACCTGCCGGCTCATGGCTATTATTATTAACCTTAAATAATTAATTATTTTAAAATGATGATGAATATTTCAAAAATTTACATGAAGTGGATGGTTTGCCTTACGTGGTCCAGCAAGGGTGAGAATTTGAGGCCTGCTGTTCGTAAGGCCTGCTGGGTCCCTGCAGGATTCAGAGTCTTCCCTGTGGTCAGCCATGCCGGATCATCCCTGGGAGGGGTCATGATGCTCTCCATGGTCTGCAGGTGGCTTCCTTTCATGGGGAGTTGAAGGGAGTTGGAATTCATGGAGGAATATGGAGGGAGTTGGGATCTTGAGTGCTCACCGAGCATCCACGCTTTGTGAGAGCTGCCCCAGCTTTGGAAGGCACTTTGTCTGCTCTATCCCCTACCAGGCAGCCCACAGCCCAGATTCAGAAGCTCAGACTTGGAGATGCCTTTCCACCTGTGACTGGAGAGCTCTGAGTTTGAGGCCTGCCCCGACATTTCCTAGGTCTTTGACTCTTAGGAAATGAATTTCCCTGCTCTGAGCCTCCATATCCTCATTTGAAAAGTTCACGTAGTTCCTTCATCTTACCAGGGTGATTGTGGATCACCAGTGAGAAAATGGATATGAAAGCTGAGATCCACAATGTGGAACACGTGGCAGGATCGACTCCCACTTCCTCCTCAGCCAGAAAACTGTTTCTGTTCTATCCTTCCAGCAGAGGGGAAACCCTGCATGAGGTCAGAGGCAATGGGAAAGGTTGAGGCACACAGCACATCTGGGGCCCACGAGTGAAGGAGATAGTGGCTTTCTGACTCAGGTTTCCCTTTCTAGCCAGCCATCCCACCTCCCATTAGCCATTCATCCCTCTGCCCAATAAACAGCCCCTGAGTGCCTGTGCCGGTGGTCTGGGAGCTCTGGGCTTCTGTGAATTATCTCTCTCCAACATGTTGTCAACACGTTCTCTGAGTCTTGGCATTTGTGCTAAAACCAAAGCGGCTCGCAGCAGCTGGAGTGCTGATCCCATCTGGCCTTCTGGTTTGTCAGAGGCAATCTGATTGTTTAGCTTGGACCTGCAAGCCAAGAGACTAAAGAAAACTGTGCTGAGCCTCAAAGAAACCACACTGGGAGTGTAAGAAGCTGACGAGGACTGGAAACCCCAAATCCACCCTTGCTGTGGGCTTCCTCAGTCCTGTGTGACAAACTTGTGTGGACATAGGGTGGGTGCCGTGGGAGGTGACAGACTGTGGCCATGACCAGAGAGGACTTTGTGATCTAGCAAAGTGGTGAGACACTTGTTTCCAGCATAGCCCTGCCAAGCTCGGGTAACAAGCAGACTTTTCATCCTAGCTCCTTCTAAGTCCCTGCATCCAGGCGTTTGCTTGGTGCTGCCATGGTAACCATGATGCCACAATGGAACATTATTCCCGAGGTAGTAGAAGAAGTCCCTCTGTTGAGCTCTGTAAGGCCCAAGAGAGTTCATTTCTCCTTTAGAAAGAGCACTTCACGAAAGAACCCTGAGGACCATCCCGAGGACAAGAAGCATCCGGCGTCATGAGTAGAACATGGTGACCAGGAACTGTGCCCATGGGTTCCTGAGGCTACTGGGCATTGTTTGGGGCAAGGGTGTAGGCTTGGTGTTATGGCATGTGGGAGCTCTGTAAGGCCCGAGAGAGTTCATTTCTCCTTTAGAAAGAGCACTTCACGAAAGAACCCTGAGGACCATCCCGAGGACAAGAAGCATCTGGCGTCATGAGTAGAACATGGTGACCAGGAACTGTGCCCATGGGTTCCTGAGGCTACTGGGCATTGTTTGGGGGCAAGGGTGTAGGCTTAGTGATACGGCATGTGGTGGAGCACCTGTGGGCTTTGGATTCAGGCAGACAACTCAAATCCCAACTTCAGAACTTGGGAGCCGTGTGACTTTAACCTACTCAGTGTGTCTGAATCTCTGTTTCTAAGTCTGTAAAGTGGGGATATGAGACGGTCTACCTGTAGGATGACTGTTGGAATGAATTAAGCTAAATGCTGGGGCTGGTACCGTGTGTAAGTCCAGGCTGTTACTAGTTCAAAGAAATCCCAGCATTATGAAAGCCAGCAGGACTTAAGAGAGCTGAACTCACAGCATAGACATTAAGCCATAGGAGAGGGGGACTCTCATTAAAGCACAGTCTTTTCTTTTAAAAAAATTCTTTTAAAAATATTTATTTATTTACTTTAATTTGAACAAAGAGGGACAGAGCAAGAGAGAGAGATAGGGGCGGGGAGAGAGAGAAGTAAGAAAAAGCAAGCCACCAGGTCCAGGACTTGAACCATGGTCAGCCATGTGGGAGTCCAGCGCCCTTAACTGTCAAGCTGCCTGCCCCAGAACTCTGTCTTTTCTTTCAGCAGCATCTTACGGCTACAGAGTTAAGGCAAGGTTTGAATTCCACGAGTCAAAAATTTGGAGCCCCAATTTGCAGGGACACACAGGGGCCTGGGCTGGATTGAGAAGACACTGACTAGCTCAGGCCGTCTTCTCTCCTCCAGCCATCGTCCAAACGGCTGAGGACAGGCGCTGGGCAGCTGGCTCCTGCCTCTCTGCTGCAGGGAACCAGGTGCCAGGGATGTGACAGGTTGGTTTTTCCCACATCCTGAAACGGACTTTCTGTTTTCACAGCTGCTCATGGTGGCTGCTGCGGCTGCTCTCATTGGGGATGGCAGAGATGAGAGGGGTGCTCTTAGTACTGCTTTACGTCTCCCACACGTCTGCCAGTGAGTGTGCTGCCTCCACTCCAGGACTTGGGACCCACCGCGGGGAGGTCACCAGGGAGAATGAAACAGTGTTTCACATCCAGAGAGGGACGTGGGGAAGATGACTCTCAGCACGCTGTGCTGAGCAGCGGGTGTTGCTGGCAGGAACCAGGCAAAGCAGTGAACTGCGCAGAACGCATGGGGCAAATGATGCCTGGTGTCAAGGCTAATTATCAGGGCAAGAGCATGGTTAGGAAAATCAGGGTTAGGCTGCAGAAAGTCCCCGTGAACAGAGGGGTCAGCGCCAGGCCTCCTTCCCCATTCACAGCCCCTGCCCTGGCTGACATTTGGCATGGTCGGTCTTGGGCATACAGTCTGCCAAGCACTCTTCCATAACCTCACCTTGTATGATCTTCACGGCCACCCAAGAGGTATGCAGAGCCAGGATTATGACCCCAGGTTTCAAGGGAGGAAACCGAGCCCTAGAGAGGTGAAGTGGCTCACCCAAGGTCCCATAGCATACTAAGGGACCAACCAGACTTTGAACTCTGTATCCAGGCCCTTGCTGAGTACACGTTAGACCCTACCCCAGGGAGCTTGTAGACATGCAAGACCCAGGGATTCTGGTGGATGAATGATGCAGTCAGGAGAAAGAACCCTGCCCTCCACTTTGCTCTGGTGAGGGTGTGATGGGCATCCCTGGGTTCAACAAGGAGGGCCCGTGGGCAGTGGGGATTCATCTGAGCAGGCACACTGGCTGCTGAGGAGTGGCATGGGGCGGCGGAAGGGCTGGTCAGCCAGGGAGAGAAAAACAGCCCTTGTGGACGCCATCCTGTGACCACGCCCGGAAGTAGGAGGCTCAGCTCAGCCAGGCGGGCCTTGAAGAAGTCAGTTCCCCTTTCTGACTTAGATGAATTCCAGGGGTGCTTCCTGGTCTGACCTCCTAAGCCTCCTCATTAGCTCTATGAGTGTAGAACGTTTTCCCTTAGCTACAAGGTAAACCAGGGCTGGCATGAGAAGCGACATGCCATTTAAAACATTATTCAACCTTTAACTCTTACCGGGAATGAAGTCCAGGCCACTCAGGGAACTGTTCAGTTGGAGGGGAATGTCCACTGGAGGAAGGCAAAGGCTGAGCAGGCCCCGGGGGACCAGAGAAGGCCTCCACCTGCCGGGTCCTTTTAGCTCTTGATGACAAGAAGTCAGGGAGTGCCTAACTGGCAGAGCCTTTCTGTTCATGCACCAGATAATTTACTTAGCATGTACTATGTGCCAGGCACCATGCTAACACATAGGGAAATGCTGGCAAGACAGGCAGATACTGTTAGAAGAGCCACACATGCCAACAGCCTGGGGAGGAAGGCGGGCGAATTCGAGGACACAATGGGCATATGGCTGGAGCACAGCCTGTGGGGTTGGGAGGATGGAGTGTGGCTCCAGCTGGACTGACCGTATGTCCTACAAGCTGGGACAAGTGCTTCTCTGCTCTGAACTTCGATTCTCTCATCTGCAAACTAAGAATGACAGCCCAACCCTCAGGACTGTGGTGGGAATCATATGAAGTAGTGGATACCATTGGTTCTCAGGCTTTACGCGTAAAAACCGTTAAAGACCCCAAGAGAGTTTTTGCTTGTGAAGCGGTGTCTTTCCATATGTACCATATTAGTAATTAAAATTGGGAAAATTAGGGGCCAGCAGAGGACGGAATGGTTATGTCACTGGACTCCCACACAGCCAACTGCTGTTCAAGTCCCAGACCCAGTGGCTTAAAAATCAAAGCCAGGCATGTGTGTATGTGTGCCCAAGATCCCAGGAGGAGAATGGAGGAGAAGGGATTACAGTGTAACCATCTTCTCTGGGGGAGGTAATTTCTCACTTTCCCTCTCACCATCTCTGTCTCTCTTTCTCTGGAGAGCACATGTGCTATATGGCAAAAACCTATAAAAAAAATTTGAGAAAATGAAAAACACCTAGGAGAACATAAGATCACACATCCTCTTCGCCATCAGAGTGATGACATCATGTAGCCTCTGGAAAACGCCAGTGCATACCAGTGAGAGAATGAGGGTGAAAAAAACAAGTCACGTCTTAGTGCTCTTATGAAAATAGGTTTAACCTTGCAGACCCCTGGAAGGTCATGAGGACTCGCAGAAGCCCCAGACTACCCTTCGAGAATGGCTGATGTATACGAAAGGTTCTGGTTCTGTCTAGCGTGTCCTGCCGAGTGCTCCTTAGGTGACGGTATCAGTAGTCCAATTGGATTTTCAGGTTCAAAGATGTCACCACACATCTGTTATGGGGAAGAAGACCCACTAGGACAGGGAAAGGAACGGGGTGATGGAGTTAGCGATGAGCAAGATGGAGAGCCAACAGGAGAGGGGGTCTGCCTGAGGTCTGGGGGGAAGCCCAGAGGTGACCGTCTCCTGGCCTAGCATGAGGCCCCTGCACCCCTCTGTAGGTTGTGGCATCCAGAAAGTCTTCGATTTGGACAGTTCCGAGGACAACCCGGTCAGCAGCATGGAGTTCCCATGGGTGGTGTCGCTGCAGGATTCCCAGTACACCCACCTGGCTTTCGGCTGCATCCTCAGTGAGTTCTGGATCCTCAGCATCGCATCTGCCTTTCAGAACAGGCCAGTACCCCTGCCTCTGGGGCCCACACCGCCCCCTGGGGATGGGGTGGGGCAGCTCTGTTTCCTGCTCAGCCAGGGAGACCCTGCAAGGTGGATTTCAGGGTCTGGGGCTCTTTATCAACTGTTTTGAGGTCCTAAAATCACCAGTTGCCGAGGCTCCTCTGCTATAAGGACTGCGAGCCTCATAACTGAAAAGAGGATTATTCATTCCATACCGGGAAGCTATTCGTTCTGAGCTGATGGCAGTCACAGAGCCACTGACTTGAAATGCCAGTCCTTATTGTGTATCCCACTGAGCAAGTCCATAGGAAGCCTTACCTTAAAACAGTTACCTTGGCCTGGGACCAGCAAATAGCGTAATGGTTATGTCACTGGACTCCCACGTGGTCGACCACGGTTCAAGTCCTGGACCCAGCAGTTTAAAATTCATGCCGGGAGTGTGTGCATGTGTGCCCAAATATCTGAGAGGAGAAAGGAGGATAAGGGACTGTGGCATAGCCATCCGCCCTGGGGGTGATTTCTCTATTTCCTTCTCTCTGTCTCTCTGGCAAATGTACACATCCTATACCAAAAATCTTTCAAAAAATTAAAAATTAAAAAAATAAAAACAAAAAAAAATACACGTACCCTGGCCTTACAGGTGCTGCCACAATCACACATACAGAGAGAAAAGACTTACAGGAAATCCAGGAGCACTTTTTTTTTTAAAGAGGATTTTGCCATAGGACACTGTGCTGGCTGGAAAGAGGTTTTTGCCGTGGGGCACTGTGCTGACTTCTATGTAGCTACCACAGTTCAAGTCCCAGAAACTCATGCACACACATGCCCAGCATGTTTTTCTTCCTTTCTTTTTCTTTTCTTTTTTTTTTTTACAGGTTTTTGCCTTAGGGTACATGTGCTTGCCAGAGAGAGAGAGAGACAGAGAGACAGAAAGCGAGAAATCATCCCCCCGGGGGATGGCCATGCCACAATCCCTTCTCCTTCATTCTCCTCCTGGGATCTTAGGCATGCATGCACATGAATGTCCAAGATGTAATTTTCAAGTCATCAGGGTAAGGACTCGAACCACAGCTTGTCACGTGGGAGTCCAGCAAAGTAACCATTATGCCATCTGCTGCCCATCGCCAGCATGTTTTTCAAGTCGCTGGGTTTAGGACTTGAACTGCACAGTCTGCCATGTGGGATCCAGCCACCTTAAGTACCACACTACCTGGTTAGCCCATTACTGAATTTTTAACATACAATTTATAATTTTTAAATGAAGATCCATGTACATAGTATAATGTTCATGAGGAACCAAAGGGTGTGCAGTGAAAACAGCTTTTTCCCTCTCCTTTTCTTCAGTCAGTAATTTCCATCCCTTGAGCTATAGTCTGTCATCAGTTTCTTGAATATTCCTCCTTAAATACTCAATGCATTTATGGTTATCTATGTATTTATAGATCTAGCTATATTGATTTTTATACTTTTTTTAAGATATTTTTTGCTATAGGATTTATAGGGTTTTATAGATTTGTTGGTCGTGGTCACTCACCAGAGTGAGAGAGAGAGAGACAGAAAGTGAGAAATCACCCCCTGGGGAGATGGCCACAACGCAAACCCTTCTCCATTTTCCTTTCAGGGTTTTGGGCATGCAAGCATATGCGCCTGGTGTGAGTTTCAAGTGCCTGGGTCCAGGACTCAAGCTGCGGTTGGCCATGTGGGAGTCTAGTGCCTTCACCACCATGCCACCTGCTGGTCTCATGATTCTTGTACTATAAACAGAGAGAATTTTCTTCCTGCCTTGTATTAGTCAGCTTAGGTGGCCATAACAAAATATCATTGACTGGGAGACTTAAATAATAAAAATTTATTATTCACAATTTTGGAGGCTGTAAGTTTAAGATTAAGGTATTAGAATGGTTTCTCTTGAGGCCTCTCTCCCTGGCTTGCAGAGAGCTGCCTTCCGTCTATATTCTCTCATGGCTTTTTCTCTGTGTGTGTGTGCTCTCCTGGTGTCAAAGTCTTCCTCTTCTTAAAAGGACACCAGTTTTGGGGGCTGGCAGGTGATGTGGTGGATAAAGATGCTAAATTCCCACATGGTTGACCACGGTTTGAGTCTCAGACTTGGTGATGTGCTTTCTCGCTTTCCCCTTCTCTCTCTGTCTCTGTCTGGTCAAATCAAAACATAATAACACATGAAATTAAATAAATAAATCACTCTTAAGAGGAAAAAAAAAGGACGCGAGTTCTATTAGATGAGGGCCCCACCCTATGACTTCGCTGAACCTTAATTACGTCTACCTCTAAATATGGAGATGAAAGCCCTATCTCTAAATATGGTCACATTGAAGATTGGGACTTGGATAGAATTTTGGAGGGACACATTCTGTCCATAATATTCTTCCCTCAGTCCCCCCAAATTCGTGTCATTCTGGCATGCAAAATACATTTACCCCATTCCAACAGCCCCCAAAGTCTTAACCCATCCAGCGTCAACTTGGATGCTGAGAATCTTATCTAAATAGCATCTAAATCAAGTATTGGTGACTCAAGGCATGATTCATCTTGAGATAAAATTCCTCTCCAACTGCAAAGCTATGAAACCAACAAGTTATGTGCTTTCAAAATACATGGGAGAGTCAGGCATAAGATAAATATTCCCATTCCAAAGCAAGAAACTGGGAAGGCAGGGTCCAGGTCAAATCTGAAGTTTAGCAAGGCAACTTCCATTAGATCTTAAGGCTCGAGAACAATCCTTTTGGGACTGATGCTCTGCCCTCTGGGTTCAATGGGATGGCAGCATTGTCCCCTCTGCCCTGGAGGATGGCCACTCCCTGCTGCTGTGGGAGGAGGTCTTCTCCTTAAGGTACTGTGTTGCAGCAACTTCATCCACTGAACCTGAGGAACAGCCTTGTCCCACAAGCCTGTGCCTGCTGGTTCTGTGGTACATCTCTGAATCATCTATGGAGTCGTTCTTAAAAGCCTTTTCTTGACAAGTAATGCTTATTTGCTCTCTTAGCCCATCCTGTAGAATTCAAGAAGTCTGGGGGCCGGCAGGTGGCATAGTGGTTAAGGTCACTGGACTCCCACATGGCCAACGACAGTTCAAATCCTGGACCTGGTGACTTGCTTTCTTACTTTCCCTCTCTCTCCTTTCTTTCTTTCTCACTCTGTCCCTCTCTGACCAATTTGAAAATAAATAAATAAATAACATTAAATAAAATAATTTAAAAAAAAGAAGTTTTGGGCCAGTAGGGAGCGTAGTTGTTATGCTGCTGTACTCCTACATGCCCCACCATGATTCAAGTCCCAGACCCAGTGGCTTGAAAATCACACCACGTGGATTTGCACACGTGAGTGTCCAAGATCCTGGGAGGAGAATAGAGGAGAAGGGATTGCAGTGTGGCCATCTCCTTTGGGAATAGGAGTGATTTCTCACTTTCCCTCTCATTGTATCTGTCTCTCTCTTCTATTAGCTCATGTGCCCTAAGACAAAAACCTCTCAAAAAAATAAAAATAAAATTAGAAAGAATTGGCATGATTCTGCTGTATAAATCCATGATCTCAAGTGAAAGTCCAGCCTCACTCTTCGTGCTTGCTTTGAAACATGCTCTCTCTCTCTCCTTTTTTTTTTTTTTTGTTTTGTTTGCTTTGCAATGCAGACTGAGGATTTTTTAAATCTTTAAATTCTGGTTCCTTTTTTTTTTTTTGGAGAGGTTTTTTTTGCTATAGGGCGCATGTGCTCGCCAGACAGAGAGAGAGAGACAGAGACAGAAAGCGAGAAATCACCCCCCCAGGGGGGATGGTCACACTGCAATTCCTTCTCCTCCATTCTCCTCTCGGGATCTTGGGCACGCACACACACGCACCCGGCGTGAGTTTTAAGCCACCGGGTCCGGGACGCGAACCACGGTCGACTATGTGGGAGTCCAGCGACATAGCCATTACGCTAACTGCTGGTTCCTTGGTTCCTTTTTTCTTAACAATTCTTCAAATTCAGGTCTCTCTTTCCTTGTTTTACTAAAAAGCAATAAAGTAAAAGCAGGCCACACTTTCAATGCTTCACTTAGAAATTTCAGTCAAATAGTCAAGGTCATCACTTGTAACTTCTTCGCAAAATACTTGAACGCAATTCAATTCTTTGCCATTTTAGTAAAAGAATGATCTTTCCTCTTGTTTACATTTTCTAGCTAAGACCTGACCAGAATCACCTTTAGCATCATATTTCTACCGCCCAGCTTCTACAAGGCAATGCAGGCCTTTTCTGTTTATCAAGCACTCTTGAAGGTTCTTTTTTTTTTTTTTTTGTGGGGGTTTT
>NW_006159713.1:5667394-5668500 GCF_000334495.1 Tupaia belangeri chinensis | reverse complement strand
CCACAATCCCTTCTCTCCATTTTCCTCTTGGGATCTTGGGCACGCATGCACAAGCGCCCAGCGTGAGTTTTAAGCCCACCGGGTCCGAGACGCGAACCGTGGTCAACTACGTGGGAGTCCAGCGACATAGCCATTATGCTAACTGCTGGTTCCCAATGCAGGCTTTTTCTAACACGTGCCTCGAAACTCTTCCAGCTTCCACCCAATTCCAAAGCCACTTTCACATATTTAGGTATTTGTTGGAGTAGCACCCCACCACTCAGTACCAAAATCTTTATTAGATCTACTAGAGGTAAAAAATAGAATTTTTTTTTTTTTTCTCATCGTTCTGGAGGCTAAAAGTCCAAGATCAAGGGACTGGCAAATCTGGCATCTCTGGAAGCCTTTCTCTTTGGCCTGTAGATGGCTGTTCTCTCCTGGTCGCCTTGCATGGCCTCTGTTCTGTGCATGCTCTGAAATGGATTAGGGCCCCATTTTTATACCTCATTCAACTTTCATTGCCTCTGTAAGAACCCTATTTCCAAATATGGTCAGTGGGGGTTAGGGCTTCAACCTATAACCTATATGTTATAACCTATAACATATAACCTATATGTTAGGAGGGGGATGCAATTCAGTCCAGAACACCTCCAAATACAGTTGGTAGCACACCATACACATTTCATTCTTAGCTTTTTTTCACTCTACTGTGAATTTTGGCAACCTTTTCTTACTGATATATAGAGTGCTAGCACATTCTTTTTGTTAGCTGCAGCATATCCCATTATGAATGTACCATCATTCCAGTCCTCAAATAATGGAAATTTGGGCCGTTTTCAATCTTTTTTCTAGTACCGAAAAAGGTACAATGGATACACTTATATGTACATTATTTTTATGCACAGTCAAGTATATTGTAGTGTGAATAACCTAGGAGTTAAAAGACTGGGTTGGGGCCAGTCGATGGTGTATTGGTTATGTCGCTGGACTCTCACATAGTTGACTGCAGTTCAAGTCCTGAACCAGGCGGCTTAAAATTCACACCAGGTGCTTGTGCATGCATACCCAAAATCCCAAGAGGAGAGTGAAGGAGAAGGGATTGCAGTGTGGCCACACACCCCAACCCC
>NW_006159713.1:5665601-5667381 GCF_000334495.1 Tupaia belangeri chinensis | reverse complement strand
CCCCCCCCCCCACCCCCCCCCCCCCCAGGAGGTGATTTCTCACTTTCTGTCTCTCTGGTGAGCACATGCACCCTATAGCAAAAATTTCTCTAAAACAAACAAAAGACGGGGTTAGGGGCCAGCAAGTGGCATGCTGATCGCAGTGCTGGATTCCCACTTGGCCTATTACGGTTCAAGTCCAGGATTCGGTGGCTTGAAACTCATGCTAGGCACATGTGCACATGTGTGTCTAAGATCCCAAAACAGTGCAGAAGAAGAGATTGTGGCATGGCTGTGCCCCTGGCGGGTGATTTCTCACTTTCCCTCTCTTTGTCTCTCTCCAGTGAGAGCACATGCCCTATGGCCAAAAGAAAACAAAAAATATTTATAGTCTTGATAGTCATTACCAAGAAGCCTGCCACAGTTCAATTTTTTTATGTAGTGTTTTTCTTATTGCTATCTTCAACTTAGTCTGCTGTTCTGATTTAGATTTTCTTTTTGAATTAAGAGTTTTATTAAAGACAGTTTTTAAAAAATTATTTATTTATTTTTAGGTTTTTGCTATAGGGCACACATGCTCATCAGAGAGAGAGAGAGAG
The DNA here is from genome assembly GCF_000334495.1 of Tupaia belangeri chinensis. Taxonomy (NCBI): domain Eukaryota; kingdom Metazoa; phylum Chordata; class Mammalia; order Scandentia; family Tupaiidae; genus Tupaia; species Tupaia belangeri. The sequence continues at coordinate 5,666,803 of NW_006159713.1, read as the reverse complement.
AGAGAGCAAGAGAGGGAAAGTGAGAAATCACCCTCTCCCCCCAGGGTGGATGGCCATGCCACAATCCCTTTTCCTCCATTCTTTGTCTGAGATTTTGGGCATGCATGCATATGCGCCCAGTGTGGTTTTCAAGCCGCCAGGTCTGGAACTTGAACCATGGTTGGCCGTGTGGGAGTTCAATGCCTTAACTACCACCATGCCACCTGCTGGCCCCAAAGACAGAATTTTTAAATATCCAGGTGCTTAGAGTTTTTTGTTTGTTTTGTTCTCTAACTTTATGAATTTGGGGTTATACTGGATGGTGATCTATTTAGGAATTTGTTGAGATTGTTTTCTATGTGCACTATACTATATGTACTATGTGATCTGTGTAAGTACTTTCAACAGGTAAATTTAAAAGTTCATGCTCAATCCTTGGTGCATATATTGATCTATAAAATTGAGGGAGAGAGGGACCAACAGTTAGTGTAATGGCTATGTTGCTGGACTCCCATGTAGTAGACTGCAGTTTGACCAGACCCGGTGGCTTAAACTCACACTGGGTGCATATGTGTGCATGCCCAAGATCCTGAGAGGAGAATGGAGGAGAAGGGATTGTCGTGTGGCTATCCCCCCAGGGGGTGATTTCTCGCTTTCTGTCTCTCTGTCTCTCTCTGTCTTACCGCCCCTAAAAAAAAAACCTCCCCAAAAAAAAAAAAAAAAAAAAAAAGAAAAGAAAAAGAAAAAGAAAAGGGAAAAGAAAGGAAAAAAAATTGAGGGAGAGAATATTTGATCTGTCCTAGACTGAAAGAAGTGAATTGAAATCTATTACAAATAAGCTTCTGCCTTTTTCTCCTGTTTCCTGTAATTTTTATTTTGTGCATACTATGTCACTTGCTGCAGATATTTTAACTGTGAAGTCTTTACTATAGACGTAATTCTCTATCATTAAGAGCCTTTTTTGTTTGCTTTCTGCTATAAGGTGTGTGCGTTTGCTGAGAGACAGAGAGAGAGGGAAAGTGAGAAATCACCCCTGGGGGAGTTGGCCTTGCTATGAATCCCTTCTTCATCATCCTTTTGGGATTTTGGGCATGCACACACATGCACCTAGTATGTTTTTCAACCTTCAGGGTCTGGGACTCAAACTGCGTAGTTAGCAATGTGGGAGTCCAGTGCCTTAACCTCCTTCCCATCTGCTGGCCCACCTTTGTCTTGACACTCTT
>NW_006159713.1:5662432-5665581 GCF_000334495.1 Tupaia belangeri chinensis | reverse complement strand
TGTGATGCCTGCTGTTTGTTATTGTTCTAGGTTGTTTTTTTGTTTGTTTGTTTTTTGTTTTTTTTTCTCAATAAGAGACATTTAAAAAACATGTTTCCTCTGACAAACTGGAGAAGTTAATCAGCAAACACATGTTAATAGATGAGCTTTGCTGTATGGGATAAACGTTGTTAAGATAGAAGAATCCTCAAGATTCCATGGCTCATAGAGCAGTGCATAAACCTAGGGGTTCAGAAGAGATTTCCTAGAGACTCAGTTCCATGGAGTAAGTAAAAATGAAGGGAAAATGAATTACATGACTGTTTTAGGCTGAAAATAAAATGGTAAATATGAAACCAGGAAAGCAGAAAATTTCCTTGGTGGGACCAGCAGTTAGCGCAATGGCTATGTCGCTGAACTTCCATGTAGCCGACCGTGGTTCGAGTCCTGGACCCGGTGGCTTAAACTCACGCCAGGCGCGTGTGTGTGTGCCCAAGATCCCGAGAGGAGAATGGAGGAAAAGGGATTGCAGCGTGGACATCCCCCCCTGGGGGGGGGGGGGATTTCTCGCTTTCTATCTCTCTCTCTGTCTTTCTGGCGAGCACATGTACCCTATAGCAAAAACCTCTCAAAAAAAAAAAAAGAAGAAAACTTCCTTGGTATGTTGACTTCTCAAGATTCTCTTGCTCTCTCTCCAGGAAGGACATTGTTGTTATTGTTGGTATAGCTAACATGAATCCCACTAGGATCACCCACACAGAGTATCCAGTCAGTACCATCATCATCCACGAGGACTTCGATAACAAGTCAATGGGCAATAACATAGCTCTCCTGAAGACAGACACGGCAATATATTTCAACGACCTGGTCCAGTCCATTTGCTTCCTTGGTAGAAAGCTGCAGATGCCACCAGCCTTGTGGAATTGCTGGGTGTCAGGATGGAATCCCACATCTGCAGTTAAGGCATTCCTTCTCCGAGAGAAGGCTACGTGTGTGTTAATGGGGGGAGGAGGTGATAGACTTGGATGAATTGTTCTAGAACTTAATTTAATCATTGAGGTCACTCAATGTTCTAGAGTTGGACTGGAACCATCACCTGATCATTAAGACTCCTTGTGCTTGCTCTTTCTAAAGATTCTTACATTAACATTGGTAAATTTAAAAGTTCTTGAGCAGTGCATTACAACTATGTGATGGAACTGGCTTCAATGATGCTATTTTTTCCCTCAAGCCCTGCACTAAAACTAGATGTACAGAGGCAGTAGACAGTGTGAAATGAGTACAAGGTTAGGGAGGGGTGAGAGGACTTCATTCCTGATTAAGAACTAACTGTCCTCTTGTCTATGCCATCCTTGTTTTCTTTCATTCTTGGGAAGGAAACAAGGAGATATGGATACTTTATAAAAGTGGAAAAAGGGTGAATTGTTCTCTGCATGTTTAAACATCCAAATTCAAAGCAGAGGTAGTTTTCAGGCTCTGAACACAGGTTCTGATTTTTGTGAAGGAAAGGGATGTATGGGGGACATTTTCTACTCATTCCTGTTTGGCTATGTGAGTTGTAGTTGTGTTGATATAGGGGACCATCTTCTTGTTAATAACTCTTGGGCTCTTCGTTGCATGGTCCAGACAGGAAATCACATGACGATGAGTGTGCTGAGGAAAATGTCCGTGAAAGACATCAGCCTGTGCCCCCTACGCAAACTCTGGAAAACAGGATGTGGCAGTCACACAAAGGAGGAAACCAAGTCCATCTGCTTGGTAAGAACATGATGGAGCGTGTGTTGATCACATCAAGGGGATCCTTGGGCTTCTCCATCTCTGGGTGGGGCACATCGTGAGGGTTGGGACAATGGTGTGGCACATAGCAAGTGCTCAATAAAAATCTGCTGAATGGATTATCCAGTCACCATTTTTTTTTAAGAGAGGTTTTTTGCTATAGGATGCATGTGCTCACCAGAAAGACAGAGAGATAGAAAGTGAGAAATCACCTCCCAGAGGGGATGGCCACCCCTTCTCCATTCTCCTCTTGGGATCTTGAGCATACACACACACACACACCTGGTATGAGTTTAAGCTGCCAAGTCCAAAATTCGAACTGTGATCAGCTACATAGGAGTCCAGCGACATAACCATTACGCTATCTGCTGATCCCTGGTCACCATTTTAAATGTATCATGATTAAGATGTATACATCACAGATGATGTCTAACTAACTAAAAAATTTAAAGTGTGAGTCCAAATGCAGCTATACTTCAAGCAGGTCCACAGCATGGGGTCAATGTATTCAGGCCTATGGAACCTAGGTGCTTCTCTGTTGCAAATTTTTATTAGTAATTGGGCTTTTCTTCTATAAAAAACCCTTCCTTCCATACAGATGAGGATGGTACAGATGTGGCTATCCTACTGGCTCAGGAAAATGTATGGAATTCATAAACATCTGTTTTGGGCTCCCTCATGCCCAAACCCAGAGAAAGCGTGGTTTACCAGGGTCACACAATCAATAGTTAGAGTGAAGATGAGAAGCCAGGTCTACCAGATATCCAGGTAGAGCTTTCTTTCTCCACAATTGATATTTTAAGATGCTGATTCCCTACTGTCTTCTAAATAGCCTTCAATACTCCCTGATGAAGTTTCCCACCCCCCCCTATAATATCTAGAAGAGCAGGTTTTTTAGAAAAACAAAGACATATATACAGACGATTCTCTCTGAAAGTCATTTTATTATGAAAACTTGAAAGACTGTCTGTTATTAAGTTTGCCTTTTGATGTTGGTTCAATATTTATTGAACCAACAGGTAGAGTACGACCCTAACATCTTAAATTAGACAATGAGTTAAAACTGAGTAGAAGACATAAATATTTAATAATATCCTGCCATCAACCATCCCATCAACACAGTATCATACTTAATCAGATCTAACATATTACCAATTGCAGATTGCACCATTATTTTCTGTAATATCAAGAAAGAAAAAAATGCTGTTAGTTAAATTCTGACATCGACTGGTTAAAAGACATGAACTGATTTCAAAGATGCTAATTGAAAAAAATTACTTCTCTTTATTCACTATAGAGCATGTACACGAATGAACACATGTATGAATGTGTGTGTGTGTGTGTGTGTGTGTGTGTGTGTGTGTGTGTGTGTGTGTGTGTGTGAGAGAGAGAAA
>NW_006159713.1:5650379-5662181 GCF_000334495.1 Tupaia belangeri chinensis | reverse complement strand
CCCCAGTGGCGTCTGCGGGGACCTGCGGCAGAACGCAAGCATTTTCTGAGGTGGGAGGGGGGGGCTGTGGATTAGAAATAAACATAAAATAAACACACAAAGACATACAAATATAGAAAGCGAGGTTTGGGTTGGCTTGACTTCTCTGATGGAGAAAGCCATGATCCCAAACCAGTCTCAGGTTTATTATTTTATAGGGCAGAAAATGGGGGAAGAGGACATGGAATGCAAAGCCAGTTGTTTTCAGATGTTATTTGGCTGATGATGTGAGGACAACTGGCGCCATGTCATTTCTCTGATCTTTTGGCGCCAATTCTGATTAACACATGTGACTTTCTTTAACCTGATACTGCGATAACAGCACATATCTAGTGTGTTCATAAGTTAATTGCCTTCATTGCCATGCAAATTACAGCTCACATAACACTGTTTCTGCATGTGTCTGAAGGTCATCATATTTGCTCAGAATGGCCTTTCTCCACATCTAAATGATCACATTTTCTAATCCACCTGCAAAGTTCAAGTTGGGTTTAACTGTAGCACACCTGTAAACAGTCTTTCGTTTTTAAACAGAATAGTGTTTGCAAATTGTCTAATGGTGACTTATCTACCTAAAATCATTCCTTCTTGGAAATGTGTTCTAAGTCTAGCCCCATGGTACAGCAATTAAGGGAGACAGATACCATGTGGCCAACTTGCAGTTCAAATCCTAGCCCTGGTGGCTTGAAAAGCATAACTGCATGTGTGCGCAGGAGTGCCCTAAATCCCAACAAGATAAAGAAATGGAGAAGAGATTGAGGCATGACCACATCCCATTGCGGGGGGTGCTTCCCCTGCCTGTCTCTCTCTGGAGAATACATATACCCTCTAGCAATTAGAAAGAGAAAGAAAGAAAAGAAATATGTTTTAGTGTCTAGAGGTCCTCCAAAACATACCTCTCACATGTGGAAGAAACCACTATATTTGCTATCTACATTATGAGCTCACCCCAAGAAAGTCAGCACAAACAGACTCACTCTGAACTCCCGTAGCTCCACCTCCCACTTACCCACCCCTTTCTCTTTTTTCATTAATAAATTTATTCTTACATTTTTCTATAAACATTTATTTTACATATCAAAAAAATTTAGCTCATACTCCATAGTTCCTGACGGTTAATAAACTTACAAAATTTCAAAATGCTAAATTTTAAAAATAATGTTTAAAATATTTATAGTTTTGTGTAATTTTACTTGTGACTGTATAACAGCAGAAACAGTATGGTTTTAAATATTTTTGAGAAAATATTTACATGTCAACTTACTCAAATTGTTGAAAAGCAAATGCCCAGCACACGAGTCACACATAAACCTTCTCAATTCAACCCTGCCTACCAAGCATTCTGTGATATACTATCTGCTAGCAAAGATCAGTCTCTTTTTCTTCCTTCAAAGTCTTTCTCAAGATAATCCTCTGGTGTGGTTGCTCTTTTGCAATCTCTACTGATTACAATGCTGGGATGGAAAAGTCCAGGTTATTTTATGTTATAAATTCTTTCATATATCTTCTCTAATCCTCTCTGCCAGGCAGAACTATTTATGGTGCCAGGCCATCTTTCTAAGAGGTTCTGTTGGCTTGAGATCCACCTTAGTTCCATAGTTTTCTGATTAATCTTCAGATATGACATTCCAGTCAGAGCCCTGTCCAATAATGAGTATTTCCAATTTCTGATTCATGCAACAAGCATTATTAAACTTATGCAAATAACATTTCTGCCACAAAATACTACTACTCCCAAATATTTTCCAATTCCAGAGGTGTCATGAAGGAATAAAAATTTATGTTTCTATTTAAAGAAACAAACAAGAAAAATATTTTAACAAATTGCGGAACCTATCAACAACTCAAAAGAAAGTAAAATGCTTAAATTGGGAAAACAAAGCATAGTAAAAAAATCAATACTGTTTCACTCAAAAAGTCATAAAGTTATATTTCGCCAGTTCAGTCTTATGTTCAGACTCTCTTCTGTTGAATAAGCAATGTTACTGTGGTCCAATCTTTCCATCTAAATCCTGGAAGTTAACATTCAACATTATTATTGATATTTCTTGTCCCTAGCATTAAATTGGTCATTTTCTTGGTTGCCTTTTCTCCTCTTATTTCTGTATGTGTCTTTAGTTTTCCTGGTAGAGCACTCCTTTCAGAACTTCTTGAAGAGTGGGTCTGCTATTGGCAAATTCTTTCAGGTCTTGTTTATCTGAGAATGTTTTCATCCTTTCTTTCCATATGAAAGATAATCTTGCTGGGTATAGTATTCTTGGCACTTATCACTTTGAATATATTTTTTCATCCTTTCCTTGTTTGCATTGTTTCTGGTGAGAGGTCTGAGGTTAGCCTGATTGGATAACCGTTATTAAGTAACCTAACATTTTTCTCTTGCCAATTTTGTCTTTATCTGTAGATTTGGCCAGTCTGGCTATGATTTGCCTTGGAGAAAATCTTCTTGGGTTGATTCTATTAGGGGTCTTTTGTATTTCTTGGGTCTGGATATTTGAATGCCTCTCTAGATTTGGAGAGTCTTATTTCAAGATTTCATGGAATAGATTATCAATGCCCTTATTAGTTTCCTCACCTTCTGGGGTACTGATTATTCAGATGTTTGGGTGCTTAATGCTGTCTAGTATTTCTCGTATAGTATTCTCATTTTGGGGGGTTACTTTCTCAGGGTTTGTTTTGTTTTGTTTTTTGGGTTGTTTTTTTAGTTGAGAGGTTTTGCCTTCAACATCCGAGATTCAATTTTCTGCATGGACTAATCTGCTTTTAATACATTTGGGGGAGGTTTTGATTTCCTGAATGGCAGCCTTCATCTCTAATAGTTCCATTTGATTCCTTTCTATGGTGTGTATTTACTCTTTCAGGTCATGGAAGAACCTCAACACCTCCTGGAACTTGTCTCTTTTCTCCTGCATCTTCTGGAGTTCATTTTCTCTCAGCTCTTGGATCTTGTTTATTTTTGTCACAATGAATATTCTGAATTCTCTATCAGAAATTTCTGAGAGTTATACTGTACTGTCTGTGGATGTTGAGGGATTGTTCTTTTTCCTTAGGGGAGAGGTATTTTCTTGGTTTCTCCTGTTTCTTGTGCTCTATGGTGGTTTCTGGTCATTCCATGACAAAAATCTCTCCTCCACTGTGCTTTGCAATGTGATATCCACACAAAGAGATTACTAGTTCAGATTTATAAAAAGAAATTTCTTCCTTAAAGCAGGAGGTTCAATAAGCATTGAGGATTTCAATGACTCTAAAAGTATAGGGACCAGCATTTGGCATAATGGCTATGTCACTGGACTCCCATATAGTTGACCGTGGTTCGAGTCCCAGACCTGGTGGCTTGAAATCACCCCAGGCATGTGTGCGTGCATGCCCAAGATCCCATGAGGAGAATGAAAGAGAAGGGATTGCGGCATGGCCATCCGCTGGCGGGGTGCAGTGATTTCTCGCTTTTTGTCTGTCTTTCTGGTGAGCGCACACACCCTATTGCAAAAACCTCTCCAAAAAAAAAAAAGAAGGAGAAGAAGAAGGAGGAGGAGGAGGAGGAGAAGAAAATGCTTTATTGAGAGAGGTCACTCAAACCAGACCAGACACACTGGCCTTGGGATGGGAAGGGGCTGAGGTGGCCACTCTTCTGCCTTTCTGCTTTGCATTATTGAGTCCGTTGAGATTGTTTCTTGTTGCCAACTGCAACCCAGCTTCATGTTTCAGTCCAAACACCAAGAGCAACAGATCATTGCCCAGCTCTTCTAAGCATGCAGCAGGCAAAAGGCCCTTGGCTAGCCCTTGGGCAAGCACCAAGATGGATCATGGGGCATGGGTGAAAGTTGGGTATCCTTTTAATAACAAGGGGTTAAGAGTGAGCAGACCAGGTAAGGTAAATCATACTTTCTAGGTTGCCTTGTTGCTTTTTCCATTTTTCTCATTTTTTTGCAGAAAGTTGGTGGCCTGTTATACACATTGAGATGACAGTAGCTAATACATAATTGAGTGGATCCTGTGTGCCAGGCACTGTGCTAAGTGCACTGCATGTGTTAGGACATTACTACATCCCCATTTTGGCTCAGAGAGGACCAGGTTACTTGTCTGGGGTCACATATCTAACTAAGGCATGTCAAGCTTTTACCCACTTGCCTTAAGTGAGTTCCTGAATGCCAGATGACTGTCCCTTGGGAAACAGGGAAGGCCAGGGGCATGGGCAGGTGGGAAACTGTGAACCTAATCCAGCATGTGCTCCCTGGCTCTATCCCAATCTACTACCTTCCTCCCACTCCCAGGACTGTGGATGGGAGAGAGTCACTTAAACTAAGGATGGGAGCAAGATAGAGAGGAGAAGAGGAAATGTGAGCATTTCAGGCCAGAGAGGAGTGAATATCAAGGTTTGAGGAAGGACAAGCCAATAGAGTGGGAGACTTTAATCAAAAGTATTAGAAGGGGGCAAGAAAATGAAAATGAAATAACAACCAAGAAGCTATAGGCAATGTGCATAAGTTCACACATAATTTGCATAACAAAAGAAAAGGTCATCTAGGTAGAATTTGTGGTGGTGGCTTCCTAGATTTGGAATCATATCCTATAATTTGCCCCATGTCCAGCTAGAACCAGTGTAAAACATTTATAAAACAGTACATTGCATGCAAATATACTAAAGAAAAAAAGAAATCAAGGGTTTCTGAGACCTGAACCCTTCTGTCCTTTGTCACAGGGGGATCCCGGAAGCCCAATGATGTGCCAGCTACAGCAGATGGATCTGTGGGTCTTGAAGGGGATCCTGACCGTTGGTGGTGAGGATTGCCCTGGCATATTTCTGTACACAAAGGTGGATGACTACAGCAACTGGATCATGTCCAAGACAGAGAGCGCTGGCCTCCCCGTGTCTTCACTCCACCACTGGGAGAGGTTGATCTCTTTTCCCCGCCACCCATCATATGCGGTCACGACACGGAAAACACAGCCTGGACGGAGCCATATTGGGTGGTCCCCATCATACTTCCAAGGACAAAGGAGATCCACTGTGCATTCATGGATAACAAACAGTTCTAGAGATGGTCTAGACTTTAGGGAAAAGGACCTAAGGGAATCAGGCAAGTCTTCTGAGATGTCCATACAACCCATGTACTATGACTATTATGGTGGGGAAGTCGAGGGGGGGAGATCTATGGCAGGTCAGAATAGGCTGCATCAGTCCCAAGAAATTATTTTGGTGTTCTTCGTGCTTGTTTTCTTTTGCAGCAGTGTCTAGTCTAGAGCTAACTTACCAGACCGAAGAGTGCACTCACAAGGCTGAGTGCCAGGCTTTGACCTTGCTGCCTGGTGTCTGTTTTTGATCATTGCACACCTGGCCTGCCACGAATAGGTCCACAGCACACACGGGGCTGGTTCTCCGTCCCCTGTCCCACTCCCACATGCGGGAAGGTCACTTTGATTTGTGCTTGTGAACTAAATGTGGGCTAACAAGTGTCAAACCATTAGAGTGCCCTGTGGTTCTTTCAGTGTTAATGGTTCCAGGGGCCAGGCTATGAAAACACGCTCTGCAAGCAGATATGACCCCAAGAGGTGCCGGTCAGCCTGGCTGGGGATTCAGGACATCAGTCGGGACACCAGCCAGCACAGGGAATAGTGAGAGGCTCCTGGGACTAGAAAGAGGCTGATTATTTTAATGGATCACTTCTTGAGAGTGCATGCAGTGGCCTGCTTTTGGCTATTTCACAGAGGGACCAAGTGCCTGCAAATGCTCATTGGATGTTTTCATTGTATTCCAAGACTTGCGGTAGCCTTTTAAGGACATCTGCAAAAAAGAAAAAGGGAAAGGGGATAGAGGAGGAGGTCACGTAGGAAACACTGATTGTGACTATTCAGAATATAGCCCTCCCCTCATCCAGCCTTGCCGATGGTGCAGCTGGCACTGTGCCCTACCATGCATATCCTTGGGCAGTGGATACCCTTGGGCAGGGCCCACCAGAAGATCCTCCTAAGGCCCTCTTTCTGTTCAGTGAAGCAGGAAGTTGCAGGTTCCTAAGATCATCCTCTGTTACTACTCAGGTCCAGATTTGGCCCAATTTGGGATCATAATTTACTGCCTATCACCAAGTGGCCACAGGAAAGGCAGGAAAAATGAATATGGGAAATGGAGCTGGGGTCTAGGGGTGAAAATATCAAGCTCCCAGTTCTCCCAAGTGAACCGACTAGTTTTTTTAAGCGACTCTATAGCCACCTTGCAAATTGGCTGTGGCAGTCTTGATTTTTTTTTTTCTAACGCCAGCAGATAGTTACCACGTTGTCCGTTTCTCTTGGGCATCTCACAAGGAGCAAGGGTGCTTCCTGCACACACTGTACCATATCCAAAGGCTGCCAGATTAATTAACAATGAGAAGCCCCTGGCAATTATGTAAACACTTGGGGTCCAGTTCTGAGTGTTATTAAAAATCCATTATTATCTCTCTCATTTTTTTTTTAAATTGGCTTCTCTGTGTACTAAGTAACAACCACTAATTACCAGTGGTGTGGAGGAATGCAGAGGCTTCCAGAATTTATAAAGAAAACAAGCAACTAAAAACACACTATTACTACAGAGCCTCTCCCTGTTACCTGCAAAGACCCTGTTCCTAACAATGAAAAGGGGCTTTAAAGAAAAAAAAAAAATCCTTCATGTTTGTTTAATAGTTAAAGCAACTGCTGAGATTTCTCATAGACATTACAGGTCCAAACATCTGTATTCTTGGCCCCCAAAATAGAGCCTTAGACAAAAATGTTAAGGGCATAAAAGACTGGCTTGTCTTGGATTCGCAGGGACTCACCTCTGCAATCTCCACTTTCCTTTCCCACATCTTGATGGTCTTCTCCAGCTCCCCACTTTGGATCTTCTCCTGGACATACATCATCACTGCCGGGGCCCGAAACTCGACCAGCTGCTTCCGTAACCTCTTGTTCAAAGCCTCAGCTTTGGCTCGGTCCTGGGTTGGGAAGGACCAGTTACACCCAGGGAACACTGGCCACTCCGGCTTTGAGGACTCACTAGCCCTGTCAGCTCTGTCCACAGCTTCAATGTAGTTCTAACAATAATGTTTACATTTTCAAAGAGCTGAGGGGGCTTGGGACTCACAAGACCAATTCTGACAGATCGTGATGTTCTTAATCCAGTGCAGAAACCAAGCACTTTCCCTTCTTCCCTTTCTCTCCTTTAAAGAATATATTTTACTTAAGTTTTTTTGTGTGCGGAAAATTGTATATTTAAGTATACTCTGATTTAATCAGTCTCAATTCACCTTCCTACCTTATTATACATAAAGCATAAAATGTCCCATTTTCGCCATTGCTAAGTGTAAGTGCGGTTGCATGAAGTACATTCATGCCCGTGCAGTCATCACTGTATTCCTTCTTCAGAACTTTCTCATCTTCTCAACGTGACACTCTGTAGCTATCAGACAGTAGCTCCCCATTCTCATCTCCCAGCCCCTGGGAACACCTTTCTGCCTGTCTCTGTGAAGCTGACTGCTCTGGGTGCCTCATCTAAGCGGAATCAGACAGTATTTGTCCTTCTGTGACTGACTTTTTTCATGGAGCATAATGTCCATCCATGTTGTAAACTTTGTCAAAATTTCCTTTCTTTTTAAGGCTGAGTATTTCTCCATTGTGTGTATACTACATTCTATTTATTCATTCATCTACTGGTAGACACTTGGGTTGCTTCTATTTCCTCCCTATTGTGAATAACGCTGCTATGAACATAGGGGTACAAAAATCTGTTCAGGTCCCTGCTGTCAATTCTTTTGGGTATATGTACTCAGAATTGCTGGAACCTGTAGCAGTTCCAATTTTTTAAAAAATTTTTTTCCATAAGGTGTGTGTGCTTGCTGGAGAGAGACAGAAAGACAGTGAGAATCATCTCCTCCCCCCAAGTGGGGATGGCCACACTGAAATCCCTTCTCTTCCATTCTCCTCTTGGGACACATGCACATGTATCCAGCACAATTTTTAAGCTGCCAGGTCTGAGACTCAAACCATCGTGGGTCATGTGGGAATCCAGCACCACGCCACCTGCTGACCCCAACAATTCAATTTTTCATTTATTTTTTTGAAGACTCCCTATCTTGGGATCAGCAGATGATGTAATGGTTACGTTGCTGGACTCCCACAGAGTCAACTGCAGTCTGAGTCCCAGACCTGGTGACTTAAAACTCACATTGGGCACATGTGTGTGTGTGCCCAAAATCCTGAGAGGAGAATGAGGAGAAGCACTGTGGTGTGGCCATCCCCACCTTGGGGGTGATTTCTCACTTTCTGTCTCTCTGGTGAGCAAATGCACCTTATAGCAAAAATCTCTAAAAATAGATAAATAAATAAATAAATAAACCCTGTCTTTTCCATTTTTATTTTTGAAATTATCATAGAATAAAATTAACTACCCATCTAATTGAGTGAATCATTTTTGAATTAGCATTGCTCTTTTAATTTTTATTTAGCAATTGTTCTGTGTAGGCAATATATTTATTTAGCAATTGTTCTGTGTAAGCAATATATCTATTTAGCAATTGTTCTGTGTAGGCAATATATTTCATTCAAATGTTTTAAAAGTACATTGTGGGACCAGGAGGTGGCATAGTGGATACAGTGGTGGATTCCCACGTGGCCAACAGCAGTCTGAGTCCCGAACCTGGTGGCCTGAAAATCATGTTGGGTGCATGTGTGTGCCTGCCCAAAATCCCAGGAGGGGAATGGAGGAGAAGTGGTTGAGACATGGCCATCCACCCCGGGGAGTGATTTCTCACTTTTCCTCTCGCTGCCTTGCTCTTTCTCTGGTGAGCACACATTCCCTGTGACAAAAAAAAAAAAAAAAAAAAAAAAAAAAATTCTTTAGGGAAAAAAAGAATAGTGGAGATAGACATTTATTTTACCGAAAGAATTTTTGGGTCAGTTTGTTTAAAGTACAAACAAACAAACTCTCTTGATCTTTTAAGTGGAATACCATTATTTCACAGATCAGCTTAAAGAACTAAAATGTTTGTGATGTGGAATTGTCCTGAGTTTGCCTTTTAATTCCTTATGTCACCAAGTACAATCTGTGGCACTGGCATTATCTGGGATCTGGTTAGAAATGCAGATTCTTAGGCTACTCCTGACCTTCCTGGTCAGACTCTGCACTTATAATAAGATTCCAGGCGATTGGTTTGTACCTTTCAGCCAGAGAAGCACTGTTTTATTTCTTTTTTTTTTTTTTTTGAAAGATTTTTGCTATAGAGCACATTTGCTCACCAGAGAGACAAAGACAGAGAGATAGAAACTGAGAAATCATCCAATGAATTCCTTCTCCTCTCTCTCCTCTTGGGATTTTGGGTACACACATGGACCCAGCCTAGGTTTAAACTGCCAGGTCTGGGACTTGAACAGCAGTTGACTGCGTGGGAGTCCAGCGATGTAACCATTACGCCATCTGCTGGTCCCAGCACTGTGTTATTTCACTGTGAAGCAAACCAATAAGATTAATTTTTATTAACTTGTATTCAGAAGGCAATAAAAACTTGTCAAGGATTCAGTAAGTATCTGCCTAGGGTAGACACACAATTGCGGGGAGACTTAAAGATGTATACACCTTGTCAGGATGATGATTACAGAATAAAATATAATGTAGTAGCAAGAAATGAAGCATTCAAACGTAACTACGACAGCTGCGAAGGCACGCGGCTAAGACCAGCATCCCACTTGTAGAACAGGGGAGTCATTACAAGAAAGGGGGTCATTTATTTTCACCCTCAACTCCACACAGGGACATAGAAGTCTTACCCTGAGAGAAAGAGACCATCATTTGGAGAGTTCTGGAATGCTGAGAAAGGGGACTGGCTTTATTTGGAACCCTGTAATGATCTCATGCCTAAGAACTTTGGGGGAAACAACTGGAGACCTTTGGGGTGAGCTATTTGGAAGAGGCTCAGAGTTCCATGATATTAGTAGCAAAGAGCAAAGCAGTAGACCACCTACGTTTAACAGAGGTAACATGAGCCCTCTTGGGGTTGGAGCCAGCCTGAAAGGCAGGCAACACCTTACCCCTGTAGAGGGGCTTGTCTTTGATTGGGTCAGAATGCAGAACGGGGTGTTGTGGAAAGCCATAGAGCAATCAGCTAGCAGTGAATGGAGTGATGCCGATATAGGTAGACCAGCCAGGAGTTAGCGAAAGTCAGAGAGCTCAGCTGAAACAACAATTATTCCTGGTTGTCAGGGAGACTGTGTCCATGACCGAGGCTGCACCCTCTGAGGAGCAACATCAGAAACTGTGAACAGCAGGGAAGTGGACTTTACTGATCGAGTCCAGCCGAGTCACTAAATAAGCAACGAGCCAAAACGACAAGCTCCAAAAAGGGGCAATGCGAACCAATATTGAGAGATGCTACCATATAGAATCTAAAATAAAATGTTTTCATCAAAAATTATGAGATAGGCAAAGAAACAAGAAAGTGTGACTCACCCGGAGAAAAATGCAGGCAGCATAAACTGCCTTCGAGAAAGTCCAGATGGTAGACTGAGTAGACAAAATTTTCAAAGGAGCGACTCAAAGAATCAGAGGAAATCATGTTTAAAGAATTGAAAGAATACATCATCATAATGTCTTATCAAGTAGAGGTAGAAATTACTGATAAAGAGGTAGAAATTATTTTTTTAAAAAGGAACACATGGGGACCAACAGATGGAACAATGGTTACGTTGCTCGACTCCCATGTAGTTGACTGCAGTTCAAGTCCCAGACCCAGCAGCTTAAAACTCATGCCGGGTGCATGTGGCAGGCATGCCCAAAGTCCCAAGAGGAGAATGGAGAAGGGATTGTGACATGGTTGTCCCTTCTGGGGAGGTGATTTATCACTTTCTGTCTCTCTGGTAAACGCATGTGCCTTATATCAAAAACTCTAAAATTAAGGAACACATGATAAATCTGGAGTCTTTTCAATATGATGACTGAAATGAAAAATTCATTAGAGGAGGTAGACAGTAGATTTAAGGCAGTCAGAAGACTAAGAATCAGTAAATTTGAAGATCGATTGATGAAAGCTATACAATATAAAGAATGGAGAGGAAAAAGAAGAGACCCGGGACCAGCAGTTAGTGTAACAGCTATGTCACTGGACTCCCATGTAGTCGACCGCTGTTTGTGTCCTGGACCTGGTGGCTTAAAACTCACGCCAGGTGCATGTGCGTGCTTGCCCAAGATCCCGAGAGGGGAATGGAGGAGAAGGGATTGTGACGTGGCCATTCCCCCTGGAGGGTGATTTCTTGCTTTCTGTCTCTCTGTCTCTCTCTGTCTGTCTGGCGAGTGCACACGCCCTACAGCAAAAACCTCTAAAAAAAAAATAAAAGAAGAGGCCCAACTGCCGTGACACACACTGCTAAGATGCTGTGCTCTGCAGCCTGGGACCACATGGAAGGTCCCAAACTAAATGCTGTAGGTAGCGGTGTGCACCTATAATCCCAGAGACGTGGAGGCTGAGGCAGGATAATTGTGAATTCAAGACTAGCCTGGGAAAAGTCTTATCTGAAAAATCAGGCATGGTGGTATGCACCTGTGGTCTCAGCTACTTGGGAGCTTAGGCAGGGGGACTGCAACACAGTGGGACCTGGTCTTAAATATATCAATTAATTAAAGTAAAATGAAGAGTCTGAGAGAAACATAAAACATCATGGAGGGCCCAGGAGATGGTGTGATGGTTATGTAGCTGGACTCCCATGTGGTCATCCATGGTTGGAGTCCCAGACTCGGCAGCTTAACCCTCACATAGGACACATGTG
>NW_006159713.1:5601612-5649828 GCF_000334495.1 Tupaia belangeri chinensis | reverse complement strand
TGCGTGGGAGTCCAGCGATGTAACCATTACGCCATCTGCTGGTCCCAGCACTGTGTTATTTCACTGTGAAGCAAACCAATAAGATTAATTTTTATTAACTTGTATTCAGAAGGCAATAAAAACTTGTCAAGGATTCAGTAAGTATCTGCCTAGGGTAGACACACAATTGCGGGGAGACTTAAAGATGTATACACCTTGTCAGGATGATGATTACAGAATAAAATATAATGTAGTAGCAAGAAATGAAGCATTCAAACGTAACTACGACAGCTGCGAAGGCACGCGGCTAAGACCAGCATCCCACTTGTAGAACAGGGGAGTCATTACAAGAAAGGGGGTCATTTATTTTCACCCTCAACTCCACACAGGGACATAGAAGTCTTACCCTGAGAGAAAGAGACCATCATTTGGAGAGTTCTGGAATGCTGAGAAAGGGGACTGGCTTTATTTGGAACCCTGTAATGATCTCATGCCTAAGAACTTTGGGGGAAACAACTGGAGACCTTTGGGGTGAGCTATTTGGAAGAGGCTCAGAGTTCCATGATATTAGTAGCAAAGAGCAAAGCAGTAGACCACCTACGTTTAACAGAGGTAACATGAGCCCTCTTGGGGTTGGAGCCAGCCTGAAAGGCAGGCAACACCTTACCCCTGTAGAGGGGCTTGTCTTTGATTGGGTCAGAATGCAGAACGGGGTGTTGTGGAAAGCCATAGAGCAATCAGCTAGCAGTGAATGGAGTGATGCCGATATAGGTAGACCAGCCAGGAGTTAGCGAAAGTCAGAGAGCTCAGCTGAAACAACAATTATTCCTGGTTGTCAGGGAGACTGTGTCCATGACCGAGGCTGCACCCTCTGAGGAGCAACATCAGAAACTGTGAACAGCAGGGAAGTGGACTTTACTGATCGAGTCCAGCCGAGTCACTAAATAAGCAACGAGCCAAAACGACAAGCTCCAAAAAGGGGCAATGCGAACCAATATTGAGAGATGCTACCATATAGAATCTAAAATAAAATGTTTTCATCAAAAATTATGAGATAGGCAAAGAAACAAGAAAGTGTGACTCACCCGGAGAAAAATGCAGGCAGCATAAACTGCCTTCGAGAAAGTCCAGATGGTAGACTGAGTAGACAAAATTTTCAAAGGAGCGACTCAAAGAATCAGAGGAAATCATGTTTAAAGAATTGAAAGAATACATCATCATAATGTCTTATCAAGTAGAGGTAGAAATTACTGATAAAGAGGTAGAAATTATTTTTTTAAAAAGGAACACATGGGGACCAACAGATGGAACAATGGTTACGTTGCTCGACTCCCATGTAGTTGACTGCAGTTCAAGTCCCAGACCCAGCAGCTTAAAACTCATGCCGGGTGCATGTGGCAGGCATGCCCAAAGTCCCAAGAGGAGAATGGAGAAGGGATTGTGACATGGTTGTCCCTTCTGGGGAGGTGATTTATCACTTTCTGTCTCTCTGGTAAACGCATGTGCCTTATATCAAAAACTCTAAAATTAAGGAACACATGATAAATCTGGAGTCTTTTCAATATGATGACTGAAATGAAAAATTCATTAGAGGAGGTAGACAGTAGATTTAAGGCAGTCAGAAGACTAAGAATCAGTAAATTTGAAGATCGATTGATGAAAGCTATACAATATAAAGAATGGAGAGGAAAAAGAAGAGACCCGGGACCAGCAGTTAGTGTAACAGCTATGTCACTGGACTCCCATGTAGTCGACCGCTGTTTGTGTCCTGGACCTGGTGGCTTAAAACTCACACCAGGTGCATGTGCGTGCTTGCCCAAGATCCCGAGAGGGGAATGGAGGAGAAGGGATTGTGACGTGGCCATTCCCCCTGGAGGGTGATTTCTTGCTTTCTGTCTCTCTGTCTCTCTCTGTCTGTCTGGCGAGTGCACACGCCCTACAGCAAAAACCTCTAAAAAAAAAATAAAAGAAGAGGCCCAACTGCCGTGACACACACTGCTAAGATGCTGTGCTCTGCAGCCTGGGACCACATGGAAGGTCCCAAACTAAATGCTGTAGGTAGCGGTGTGCACCTATAATCCCAGAGACGTGGAGGCTGAGGCAGGATAATTGTGAATTCAAGACTAGCCTGGGAAAAGTCTTATCTGAAAAATCAGGCATGGTGGTATGCACCTGTGGTCTCAGCTACTTGGGAGCTTAGGCAGGGGGACTGCAACACAGTGGGACCTGGTCTTAAATATATCAATTAATTAAAGTAAAATGAAGAGTCTGAGAGAAACATAAAACATCATGGAGGGCCCAGTAGATGGTGTGATGGTTATGTAGCTGGACTCCCATGTGGTCATCCATGGTCGGAGTCCCAGACTCGGCAGCTTAAACCTCACATAGGAAACATGTGTGTGCGTGCCCAAGATCCTGAGAGGAGGGTGGAGGAGAAGGGATTGCGATGTGGCCATACTCCTGGGAGGTGATTTCTCATTTTTTGTCTCTCTGTCTGGCAAGCGCACGTACCCTATAGGAAAAATCTCTCAAAAAATAAAAACAAAAACAAAAAACACACATGTAATAGAAGAGGAGAAATAAAAAGGAATAGAAAAATATTCAGAGACACAATGGCTGGTGAGACAGACAGAAAGCAAGAAATTACGTCCCCCAGGGGAAGAGGGGATGGATATGTCACAACCTTTCTCCTCCATGCTCTTCTCAAGATTTTGGACACACATACGCACATGCCCGGCATGAGTTTTAAGGCACTGGGTCTGGGACTTGAACTATGGTCGACCATGTGGGGGTCCAGTGGTGTAACCATTATACAATCTGCTGATCCTGATAAAACTGATTTTTAAAATAAATAAATGGGAGAAATAAACAAACCTCTCATGCAGAAGAACCCCAAGTAGTTATGTGGAGAAACTCTCTAATTTCTAAGTGTGGAAGATACAAAATGTCTTCCTCTCAAAGAGTACAGTATGGAAAAGAGGGAGAGTAACTTTAGAATGGAGAGATCTTAAATATACTACTCCAGCTAGGTGAATGTCAGACCCTTAAAAATTCATTTCAAGTTTTTGAGACCATCAGATGGTGTAATGGTTACATGCTGGACTCCCACGTAGTAGACCACGGTTCGAGTCCCTGACTCGGTAGCTTAAAACTCACAGTAGGTATATGTGTGCCCAAAATCCTAAGAGGGGACTGGAGAAGAAGGAATTGCAGTGTGACCATCCCCCC
The DNA here is from genome assembly GCF_000334495.1 of Tupaia belangeri chinensis. Taxonomy (NCBI): domain Eukaryota; kingdom Metazoa; phylum Chordata; class Mammalia; order Scandentia; family Tupaiidae; genus Tupaia; species Tupaia belangeri. The sequence goes on along the minus strand of NW_006159713.1, from coordinate 5,646,621 downwards.
AGGGGGGTGATTTCTTGCTTTCTGTCTCTGTCTCTCTAGCGAGTGTATGTGCTATAGAGCAAAATTGTGTCTTAAAAACAATTCGTTTAAAATTTACTTGTAAGCTAATGACTATCGATCCCAGAGAAAAGCAAATCAAGCACCACAGAGAGTCCTCGTGGAGAGAGTGCACAGGCTTTTGCTTGAACGTTATCACCTGCTAGTCCGTACTGAGACTGGCATGTCTGCAGTGTTGGTCCATCAGGGAAGTGACATGGATGCCATAGGAAAACTGAGTCAGCCGGGGTAGACCTGTGGCTTTTGGGCCATTGTAGGCAGGTTTGGGGCCACACGTGCTGCTGAGGACACGAATAATTGTTTCAATGGTTTCAGAGGTCGACAAAGCATGGTTCTATTTGATCCCATTCAGTAAGCATAAAGATTGGGACCCCTTTTGCACAGATGTGGAAATGGAATCCTGTCTAGTTGAAAGACTTGGGGAAGACTGGAAACAACATCAAACCTGATGTCAGGCCTTCTGATGACAGTGCCCAGTGCTTTTTCCCCTAGCCTCCCCAAAAGTCCTCTTGGGTCACACCCCATATGTGCTCAGGGAAAGAAAGCGGTAAGTTGCAATGTAGGTCTGCAGGAAGCTCAGATGACCACCTGCCTTCTCACACAGCGAGCACTGTGTGGACAGAGGTCACAGGTCTGCCGTCCTTTGGTTGCTTTCTGCCCACAGACTGCTCTTGCTGTGAACAGCACCGTACTGAGTGGGAGTTATGTGTTTAAAGAACGCTCTCTCTCCTTTACGTAAAGCAATGGATTTTTGCCATGTGCACTTTTTCTCATATCGGTTACATTACTACATGCACTATAACGTTTTCTCCATGACTGTAGACATAAAACTTTGAATATTACACACTGTGGGCCACTTAAGGAATTCTCAAGTGTTATTTGGAAGCTGAGATTTTGGTCTTGTTGGGCTGACTTAGAACCCAGTCGGACAGTGAAATGCAACGTGGCTGGATGCTAAGTCTCCAGGTGCCACTTCCTGCTTTGCAGGCCCAGAGCTACTTTGATTTTTATGGTCTGGGCCTTCCTAGATGAACAACCAAGGTGTCCTGAATCTTGGTGGACATTGACTCAAGCAAATCCAGGGAGACAGGAGGAGACACACATCAGAAACGGCATGCTGGGGCCAGTAGGTGCAATGGTGGTTAAGGCACTGGACTCCCAAATGGCTGACGAAGGTTTGAGTCCTGGACCTGGCAGCTTGCTTTCTCACTTTCCCTTTCTCTCTCTCTCTATCTCTCTCTGGTCAAATTAAAAAATAATAACAAATAAAATTAAATAAATAATAAAAGGAAGAAAGAAACGGCATGCTTTATCCCTCCTACCTCCTCCACTTGTATGGTTTCTCTTTCAATTTTTTCAAGTAATTCATTTCTCAGCAAGATCTCCTTGTCCAGATTGACATGCATTTCCATTGCTCGGTGAAGTCTGCCCTAAAATATTACACAAGTGTTGAGCTAAGAGGACCCCTCAGAACTGTGGGGGTGAGGAAACAGCTCTTTGTTAAGTAGGAGAAAGGCAAGATCATCTAGAACCATGGGCCTGCCCTTCTCAGAGTTGCCCGGATTCTCAGAATCCTGGTGTCTGGAAACTGGTGGAGGAGGAGAGGGTTAGCTGGAGAGAGAGTGTTCAGACACACCGAGACCCAAATCCTGCCCCACTACTTACTGAGGGAAATTTTGAGTAAGTCCTAGAACTTCTCTAAACTTGGTCCAGTCACCTCGTGGGGTTGTGGAGAGATTTAAAAGGGATATCCTGGTGGGATGCTGAGCATAGGGCCCAGCCCCCTCAACAAACAGCTGCCACAACTACAGATAGGCAAACTCCCCACAAGGTGGCCGCCTCTGCTATCCCCACTTACAGGTGAGGGAACTGACCTTAGGGAGCGGAAGCCCTTCTTCCAAGGTCAGAGACAAGAGGGGACCAAAATTTGAACCGGCATTGTGATTCCACAGCCCACAGGCTCCACCACCGTCTCCACTGCCTAATGAGGTGGGGCCTGCTGGTGTCAGAGGATCTTGAAGGAGCTGCCTCACAGCTTCCCATTACATCCTGGGCTCTTCACCAGCTCCCCCAGACCCCTACCTTAGGGTGGGGCCCTGTGGATCACTCTCTGCCAGCAGGGAAGAGTCAGCCAAAAGAGCTGGGACATGATCTGCTTGGCTGAGGAGTGGGGCAGGGGAAAGAGCCAGTATTTTCAGGGGCTCACTGAAGAAATCTTGAGAACCCACCTACCCTGCACCAGACAGTCATCAGTGAGGCAACTTAGGCCCTGCCACCAGGAGGCTGGTACAGCCCGGATGGAGGCGGAAGGCAGTCAAATAACAGCAGGAAGAAATGTGAGTGTGTAAGACTGCCAGGCTGTAAGAATGCAGGACAGTGGCTGGAGGTTTTCCTGAGAAAGGAATGCTGGAAAGAGCTGAAAGATTTGAGTCGAGTGTGTTGAGGTGAGGAGGAAAAAAGGACATTCCACTCTCAGAAAAGAGCCTAAGAGAGGAGGGTTAAAGGAACTGGGAGAGTGGGTGATAGAGATTCAGAGCCATGGTCAAAGGGAAGGTGGAAGTAGGAGGTGCAAGGGTGAGGCCCCTGGGAGTCTGAACTTAGCTGTAGCAGGAGAGCTGGAGCCAGCTGCCTGGGAGACCTCAAGGATCACTCCTCCTTCCCACTCTCTTCCCTCCAGCCCTCACTTTTTTCTTTTAGAGAGAGATTTTTGCTATAGGGTGTGTGTGCTTGCTAGAGAGAGACAGAGAGACAAAAAGCAAGAAATCATCTTCTCCCCTGGAGGGATGGCCACACCACAATCCCTTCTCTTCCACTCTCCTCTCAGAATTTTGGGCACACACACACTCACGCTTGGCGTGAGTTTCAAGCTGCCAGGTCCAGGACTCAAACAGCGTTGGCCATGGTGGGAATCCAGCACCTTAACCACTATGCTACCTGCTGGCCCTTGGCCCTCACTTCTTGAAGGTCATTTCTTGCTCCATGTATTACATGAAAATTGTTCTGCTTAGAAAAGCAAAGGTGAAAGAGCAGACTAAGGAGGTTTGTTGTGGGCTGGGGAAGAGGGGCAGGACTTCACTGCAAGTCAGCAATCCAGGTGGGAGGAAAGGAGAGTGGAGGGAAGATGTTCGCTCAGCGATTTAAACAGGCAGGGTGGAAAAGAATCGAAGTGCGAGGGCCACAGCAAGGTGAGCCTTGGCTCTGTCGGGGCAAGGTCTCCACAAAGGTGTGAGGAGGGTTAAATCTCTGATATGGAAGTCAGGAACTCATTCCCGGAGGAGGCTACTCCTGAAAGGGCTTGTATTACTTTCTAATGCGGCCCAACATATTACCATAAACTTTGTGGTTAAAACAGCACCCATTTACCATCTCACTGTTTCCAGACACAATGTGTCTGAGTTCTCTGCCTGTGGCCCCACTGGGCTGAAATCAAGGTGTTAGCCAAGCCTATGGTTCACATCCGGGACTCCAGTTTGTCTTCCTTTTATATTCGTTGTTGGTAGACTGCACTTCCTTAAAATTGGAAGACTGAGGTTCTGATTTCTTTCTTGCTGTCAGACAAAGGTCACTCTCAGCTCCTAGAGGCCACTCTCGGTCCCCCTCTATCTTCACGTCACAGTGGAAAATTTCTTGCCCAGCAAATTCCCCTCATGGGTCACATCTCTGACCTCTTTCAGAAAAACGTTTGCTTTCAAAGGGCTCCTATAATTCAGACATGCTCACCTGGATAATCTCCCTACATTTTTTCTAAAAAGTTAGTTAGTATTTTGTCAGGGGATGCATGTGCTCACCGGAGAGAGTCAGAAAAATATAGAGAGACAGAGAGAGGGAAAAAGCATCTTCCAATGGAACATGGTCTTATCACAAGCCCTTCTCCATTTCTCCATCCTGTGAAGATCTGGGGCAGGCATGCACACACACCTGGCATATTTTCTAAGCCACCAGTGCCAGGACTTGAATCGTGGTCAGCCATGTGGGAACCGGCTTTCTTAACCACTAGGCTACAAGGATGACCCAATCTCCCTCTCTTAAGGTCAACTGTGCCATATAATATGAGGGATTTTTAAAATTTTGTGGAAAATGGAAATAAAGTATGAATTTATTTTGGTGGAAAATACATTTGAAATCCATATATATTTTTTCCCATAATATTCATTTCCTGTGAATTTTTTGAACACCCCTAGTATATCCTAATAATGTAACGGAGTGACAGAGCCCATCACACTCACAGGCCTGGCTAGAGATTGTACACCAGGGTGTGAGGAGTCTTAGGGGATAGCTGAGAATTCTGCCCACCAGAAGCACCAGATCACCGGTTCATAGTTAGTCAAGAGTGACTCATCATGGCACTTCTCGGGACTCTATTCTACTAGCTCCACCAGGCAGGGCTTGAGGGCATAAAGTCAGAGAAAAAGGGGAACCAGCAGTTAGCGTAATGGCTATGTCGCTGGACTCCCACATAGTCGACCGTGGTTTGTGTCCCGGACCCGGTGGCTTAAAACTCATGCCGGGTGTGTGTGCGTGCATGCCCAAGATCCTGAGAGGAGAATGGAGGAGAAGGGATTGCAGCGTGACCATCCCCACTGCGGGGTGATTTCTCGCTTTCTGTCTCTATGTCTCTCTTTGTCTGGTGAGCGCACGTGCCCTATAGCGAAAAACCTCTCCAAAAAAAAAAAGAAAAAAGAAATATAAAGTCAGAGAAAAAGGTACTACCTTGATTCAGGCTCACTCACGAAATTCACAGAAGAGCAGAGACCATGCCTGCCTTGTGCTGTCTATAAGTCATGCCCTTAGCCCTGTGCCTGGAACACCGTAGATATCTAAACTTTCAGTAATAAAAGTTTTTTTCTGTGTGTTTTTAACAAAGTCTCACACTTGAGTGTTTGATATTTATAGTGTTACCCTCCCATTCCACCAAACACAGCCGAACTGTTAGCAGTTCCCTCGGCAATGCCGGCTGAGGGCCTGCCATGGCTAGGCACTGCCCTCAGAGCTGGGGACACAGCATAGGCTAGATGGTACCCCATCCTGGTGTGAAGACTAAAATCCTCGCCTCTGAGAGATGAAGAAGCATCTCCCCCGTGGGACCCCCGTTCAAACCCAGGTGAGGGCTGACTCTACAGCTAGCAGTGTTGCCCCTGTTTCCCCTAGGAGACCTGAGCACTGAGACTTAGAAGAAGTGAGCCAGCTTCTCCCTCAACTCCTTGTGTCGACCTTGGGACTCCTGTGGGGTATCCCTCTAGAGCTCCACCATCTGCTTCCCTATCATATGCAACAAGCTTGTAAGCACAATGACTACGGGATTTGGACAGAAAGGCTTGGGCCCCCCCCCGTGTCACCTTCATTTTTGCTGCTTGGGAACAGCAAGCAATCTGCACTGTGTGTTTTGACCCATCCTAAGAGCTCAGGCTTTATTTTATAAGCCAGTAGCTCCATGTCCAAAACTCTTGGCTTTTTGCCACAACACGAGACAGGCCCTGTGCTACTTAACTGATTTTTCAGGATAAGACCAAGGTCCAGCGTGATCTGACCACATGTTACATCCGCCCTTCAGGCCATGAGGGCTCAGGAGCCACAGAGCTTCACTTTATCTTGAAATAATAATGATTGGAAAAGCTAAATAATGAGGAAATAAGCCAAAAGTGAATGATTTGTTACATGTTTATGATGCATGAGTGCCAGCAAAATACATCTATGTACTTTATGCCTGGGGAAGGCAGTGGTTAGGATGCACAGGGGGTTAGAAGTCCCAGCCTCAGTACTAACTTGTTGCTTGAATCTGGCAAATATGCTGCATCTTTCAACCTGTCTTTTCATTTGTAGAAGGAAAATGTTGGACAAACATGAGCCTGGTCTAAACACATTCAAATTCAAATTTATTTATTTATTTATTTATTTATTTTTGGAGAGGTTTTTGCTAGGGTGTGTGCACTTGCCAGAAAGACAGAGAGAGCCAGAGAGACAGAAAGCAAGAAGTCACCCCCCCAGGGGGAATGGCCATGCTGCAATCCTTTCTCTTCCACTCTCCTCTTGAGATCTTGGGCACGCACGCGTGAGTTTAAGCCACCTGGTCTGGGACTCGAACCGTGGTCGACTACATGGGAGTCCAGCAATGTAGCCATTACACCATTTTCTGGTTTCCCTCAAATTAATATTTTTTAAAAAGTGTACTTAAATTTTCCATGAGAGGAAGATGGGGAGTACCCCAATAGTGTCCCAGTAGTGTCCTTGCACCCCTAGTCTTAGCCAGCCTAGATCATGGGCACATATGTATTCCCACTGTATACAGAGAGACCTTGGGAGAGGAAGCTGGACCTTCCCATAGGGCCTCAACATTGTGGAGCGCTATGTTACTATTGTATCACCAATAGTAGTATTGTACTGCTATTTTGAGCTGGCCTTCAAATTCATATTTTTTTGAGAGAGATTTTTTCCAATAGGGTGTGTGAGCTCACCAGAGAGACAGAGAGAGAGAGACAGAAAGCTAGAAACCACCCCCAGGGAGGATGGCCACACCACAATCCCTTCTCTATTCTCCTCTCAGGATTTTGGGCATGCACACACACGTGCCTGGCATGAGTTTTAACCCATCGGGTCTGGGACTCAAACCATGGTCAACTATGTGAGTCCAGTGATGTAACCATTGCACCATCTGCTGGTCCCCAAATTCATACTTTTAAACAATGGTGTGTGAACCAAACAAAACCCACCTGCGAGCTACCTAAGCCCCTATTCTCTGATGACACTTGGGCACTCAGCCAGGAATCAACAAGCTTGCTTTCTTTCTTTCTTTTTTTGTTTGTTTGTTTAGAGGTTTTTGCCTTGTGCTTGTAGGATAGAGAGAGACAGAGACAGAGACAGATACAGACAGAAGAAAAGTGAGAAATCACCACCGGAGGGATGGCCACACCGCAATTCCTTTTCCTCCATTCTCCTCTCAGGATCTTGAGCACACACACATTCACACTGGACATGAGTTTCAAGCCACTGGGTCTGGGACTTGAACCGCGATCAGCCATGTGGGACTCTAGTGACATAACCACTACGTCATCTGCTGGCCCCAAACTTTCTATGTAAAGAACCAGATGGTAAGTGTTTTAGAAAATGTTTAATTAAAGTTTACTTCTTTGTTTCTTCCATGATCAAGAGACAGAGACAGAGAGGGAGCAAGAAAAAGAGACAGAAAAATGGTACCTCCAATAGGGTCTCAATGCCATGATCCACTCCCAACTTCAGCCAAGTCCAGATCATAGGCATGCACATGCAGTGTACTCAGAGAGGCCTCTGGATAAGGACCTCACAGAGCATATTTTACTGCTGTGTTACTGTCTGGCCCAAGACAGTAAATACTTCAGGCTTTGTAGGCCAGAAGCAAAACTGCGGCTATTAACAAGAGAGAAAAAAATTCCTTCGAATGTGTTATTGATTAAATTCAAAATATATTGAGTGCACTATTCTGGAATATAGGTCTACCAATGAGTGGAATGAAATTTCTGGGGGAGAAACCAATTTTACTTAATTTGATTTCAAAGTTACTGTTCTCTATCATCCAATCAATTGTGAATGTTCTTCATAGGCCAATGGGTAGGATACACTGGTTTTGGTTTGCAGGCCACTGTGTTGAATAGTCACCAACAGGGTGACCAAATGGGCTGGCCTACTGGGGACAGGCCCTGTTCAGACTATTGTTTCTGCTTAATTATTTATAGTGCCTCTTTTCTTTCCCTAAACAGTTGTGTTTGGATCATAAATTACTTACTAGTTTTTTTTTTTTTTTTTGAGAGATTTTCACTGTAGGGTGCGTGTGCTCGCCAGACAGACAGAGAGAGACATAGAGACAGAAAGCGAGAAATCACCCCCCAGGGGGGATGGTCACGCCGCAATCCCTTCTCCTCCATTCTCCTCTCGGGATCTTGGGCACGCACGCACACGCGCCCGGCGTGAGTTTTAAGCCACCGGGTCCGGGACACGAACCGCGGTCGACTACGTGGGAGTCCAGCGACATAGCCATTATGCTAACTGCTGGTTCCCTAGTTTTCTGATTTATAGCTTAGACTGTTTCCCTTTGCAGGGTTTTATGCAGGAAGTGTTTATTAGCTCTAACTTAAACAGGACCCTAAATGTAAAAATCACTGTACATAAAACTCACCTGGGGAGATAAAAACATTCTCGACAAAAACAAAGTGCTTGACCTAACCTCCTAATGCTGTTAGAGTAGGGGCTAGGGCATCTGTATGTTTTTGAAAAGAAAAAGCTTCCAGTGGTTCTCATGCATAGCCAGGCTCATAGGAACATTCAGGGAATACTCCGAGATGTGGCTCAGGCAAGTCAAGAGAAATCTAGGAGCAGCAGGACAGCGCAGGAACCCTAACCGCTGTGTGAACCTGCAGTGTGCACAGGACTTCTCTGTGTTTGGAAAGGGGGTGCAGGGATGCCCTTACTTTGTATGCATTGAGGACCTGGAGGGTATTTCCAGATGCCAGTTTTAGCTGGATCAAATCTTGGTTCTTTGCTTCAATCGTCTCTAAAAATTGAGCATTCTCGATCTTCAGCTGCTGAAAATCCACATCATGGAGAGCCTCACCCACCTCTTCCTTCTACAGCTCAGGAAGAAGAAAGAAAAGACATTATATTCAGTTGTGATTCTAAATATATGGCTCATATCTTGCAATTCTTGGTGAGATTTTGGAAGTCAGTCATCATTCAGTCATTCAACAAACCAGTATTGGTCATCTATTTGGTGCACCCCAGGCATAGTGCACATCATGTGTGTGTGTGTGTGTGTGTGCGTGCATGCTCAAAATCCTGAGAGGAGAATGGAGGAGAAGGGATTGCAGCATGGCTATCCCCCTGGGGGTGATTTCTTATTTTCCCTCTCTTTCTCTGTCTATCACCAGTGAACACACACATCCTACAATAAAATTTAAAATAAAAAAAAAAGGAAAAAGAATAGAGGTTTATTTAGCTCACGGTTTTGAGATCCCAGGTCAAGGGGCCCTATCTGGTGAAGGTCTTCTTGATGGTGGGTAGCATGGTAGAGGGCATCACATGGCAAGATGGGGCATGTGCATGCAAGTCTGTCTCCACGTGTCTCTCATTCTCTCTCCTTATAAACCACTAGGGCTCAATCATAGGACCCCTCCCTTAATGACCTTAATCCTAATCCTAATCACTTCCCAGTGGTCCCACCTTTCCACATCCTAGTTGGATTAGGTTTCTATTCTCTTAATACTTTCACCAATACAACAAAATTCCAACACATGGAGTTTTGGGGAAAACATTCCAAAATGTGTCCCAAAACTATAGCAAGTGTCTTATATTTGTCCTTAGTCACTTCATGTTGTTAAAGCTGTGCCAGTTTATTCAGGTCTTTCTGTATCCCAAGTCAATCAAGCAATAGTCCCCTGACACGTTCATTCTCATGTTCGATTTTTTTTTTTTTTTGCTATAGGGTGCATGCGCTCGCCAGATAGAGAGAGAGAGAGACAGAGAGATAGAAAGCGAGAAATCACCCCCCGGGGGGATGGCCACGCCGCAATCCCTTCTCCTCCATTCTCCTCTCGGAATCTTGGGCACGCACGCACACACACGCACCCGGTGTGAGTTTAAGCCACCAGGACGCAAACCACAGTCGACTACGTAGGAATCCAGCGACATAGCCATTACGCTAACTGCTGGTCCCTCATGTTCAATTTTTAATCATTATCAGTGGCATTATCATATAAACTATGCCATCAGTGCTACATTCAAGTTAATAATTAAAATATTGAGCTCGGAGAGAAGAGAGTCACATCACATTCTAGAGGTCCTAGCCACATCTGTCTTACTGCTTTTAATCAGGAGCCATTAGGGTCAACTGTCCAAAGACTCAGTATAACTGGGTCACCTGGGCCATAGTCCCCCAAAGGATGAGCAAGCGTGCCATGTTGTTCCTTTACATTCAAGCCAACTTTATCTTTAGAAAACCCTGATTTGCCTGCACTGTTGGCTGTTATTTTCCTATTACTCTGGAACAAACCTACTGGCTTACAGTGATACAAATTTATTATCTTCCAGTTCCAGAGATCAGAGTCTGAAATGGATTTGGGGGCTAAAATCAGGATGTTGGTAGAGATGCGTTTCTTTTGGACGTTCTAGGGGAGAATCTGTTTTCTCACTATATCCAGCTTCGAGAGGCTGCCTGTTTCCTTTGATTCATGACCCCTTCCTCTATCTTAAAAGTAGATTACTTCGGAACCAGCAGGTGATGTGATAGTTAAGGTGCTAAATACTCCCACATTGACCACAGTTGGAGTCCCAGACCTGGTGGCTTGCTTTCTCACTTTCCCTTTCTCTCTCTCTCTCTCTCTCTCTCTGCCTCTGTCTCTGTCTGGCCAAAAAAAAAAAAAGAATGAATAATTTAAAAATAAATAATTATTTAAAAACAAAAAGTAGATCACTCCAGGCCAGTAGGTGACATGATTGTTAATACACTGGACTGCCACGTGGCCATCCACAATTCAAGTCCTGGACCTGGCAGCTTGCTTTCTCACTTTTCCTCTCTCTGTTTTTCCCTGGTCAAAGTTTAAAATTAATTAAATTAATAATTCCTTTACAAAAAAAAATATACATCACTCTGCTCTCTGCTTCTGTTAACTTATCTTCTCTGACTCCCTCCCCTGTCTCCTTATACAAACTCTTGTGATTACATTGGGTCCATCCAAATAACCCAAGATCATCTCACCATCTCAAATTCCTTAAATTCATCACATTCACAAAATTCCTTTGCCAAGGGACGCAAAACATAATGTGTCCCCATTCTAAGGATTACGACAGGAGTACCATTATTCAGATTACCATAGTAACCTATAAAGATAAAGAACCACATACCTGCCTCAACTGTAAAAGCATTTTTTTCCTTTGAACTTTGAGAGAAACATTTTTCAAACGTAATTTATCCTTCATATTATCCTAAAAAATAAGAGCAAGTGTTAATTCATTTATTTCCCCCTCCTGCCCCCACCCACCACCACCCGTGGGTTTGAAATGCTGGGCAATCTCGGGCTGCAGACCAAACTTTGAGTTCCACATTTAACGACTCGTTTCAGGTCTGGCATGTTACTCATGACCAAGACGCAGAGAAAACCAGGTCTGCTCCATGCAAAGCTGATACTGCTTTGAACTTGAAAATTATTTGAGTGTAGGGCCGCTACCAGGGAGCTTCTTTACAAAAACAATCTTATGATTCTTTGGCCTTTTATTCTCGCAGTAACTTGCAAGATTAGTATTACTATTAACTTATTACCTGTTTCCAGCATCCAAAGCTCAATATGCTATAAAATTTCTGGAAATTCTTTTGTTTCCCAGGCCAGTCCAAGGTTTATAACCTTATAATAAGAACTCAAAGAACTTGACACTTACTTGTCATCTGATGATTTAGGCTGGATCAGCTCAGCCTCACTGCTTTCTTAATAAAATATATCAGGAAGTCAGCAGGTGGTGTGGTAGTTAAATGTTTGGACTTCCACATGGTTGACCATGGTTCAAGTCCTGGACCTGGCAGCTTGCTTTCTCACTTTCTCTCTGTCTCTCTCTCTCTCTTTTTGGTAGAGAGATTTTTGTTATAGGGCATGTGTGCTTGCTGGAGAGACAGAGAGTGACAGAAAGCAAAAAATCATCCCATGGGTGGGAGGACAGTCACACCGCAATTCCTTCTTCTCCATTCTCCTTTCAGGATTTTGGGCAGGCATGCACATGCACCCAGCATGAGTTTTAAGCCACCAGGTCAGGAGCTCAAACCACAGTTAACTATGTGGGAGTCCAGCGATGTAACCATTACGCCATCTGCTGGTCTCTCTCTCTCTCTCTCTCTCTCTCTCGTGCATATATCTTATAGCAAATTTTTAAAAATTATAATAATAAATGAAGTTAAATAAATCATTCTTCAATTAAAAAAGGAAAATACATCAGATCTTGAAACAATAACAAAAAAGAGGAAGTCAATCAGAACTACTGCTAACGTGCTTCCTGCCCAGTGGATTTTAGCCTTGATAAATGTACATTTTACAACACATACATCTCCTTTGGGGGTGCAAAACAACCTGCCTCTGTGGGCAACATTTATGGTGGGCCGAATGAAGTTAGGTTGCCTCACGTGGGTAATTTCTATGTCACAGTTGCCTGATTCCAGTCTTCCTTTCTAAGCTCTCTCAGCGCCTGCCAACTCACCCTCCTGCGGTTCATGTCCTCGATGTACTTCAACACTTTCTGAGTGGCCAAAATACTCCCTTTCTTCTTGGATATGGTTTTTAGAACGTCTTTCTCAAACTCGTGTATTGCTTTCTGAACTTCAGACCATTGGATTTCAGCTTCCTCGATGATAGCCTGAGGGAATCAGTGCAAAGAAACAACCATTTCTGAACATTCACACGGATATACATCTAAGGATAAGTTCCTGGGCCTCACTGTGTCCCACCACATAGAGTCTCTTCGTAGACTTAGGAAAAAATACCCTTAAGACAAAACCTGACTATGTGAATATTATTATTATTAAAAGACATGTCTCAGAAAATTCGATATCGATAAAAGGAGAGCAAACAAACAAAAACAGGTCTCAGGTATCCCTACACATACGTATTGTATTATTTATCTATTAAAAGTTATGTTACATAGGGCCAGCAGATGGCATGGAGGTTAAGGAGGATGGATTCCACATGGCTGACTGTGTGGTTCGACTCCCAGGCCCTGTGGCTTGAAAACACGCTGTGTGCATGTGCGTGCTTACATGTATGCTCAAAATCCTGAGGAGAATGGAGGAGAAGGGATTGTGGCATGGCCATACACCTGTGTGTGTGTGTGAGGGGGTGGTGGTGGTGATTTGTCATTTTCCTTTTCCTCTCTCTCTGTCTCTTTGGGGAGCACACATACCCTATAGCAAAACAAACAAACAAAACAAAACAAAATCATTCTTATCGTATACTTCTGTAAATTGGGGGAAAAAAAGATGTTATAAATGAATGCGCACAAGCACAGACACAGAAAGACGTCATTAAGCAAAATACTGAGTAGACATGGTAATGAGTATATAAAGTTCAAGATACTTAGGAGGCCAGTACGATTAAAAAGGGTGCTTTGGGCAACGGAGGAGGGCAATGAGACCTTGAAATGCAGGCAGAGGAGTTTATCTTTGGTATCTTAGAAACTGGTATATGACTAGAAACTTACCCAAAATCTAGAAGGAGAAAAATTCAAGGATCAACAGTAATTACTTCCAGGTGGTAATTCTGTGGTAATTTTTAAATGTTCTTTTTGCTTACCTATATATGCATGTGTGTGTGTGTGTATAATTGTTTTTTTGGCAAGAGATTTTTTTTTGCTCACAGATATATATAGAGAGAGAACCCCCAATGGGGCATGGTCATGCCATAATCCTTCTCCCCTATTCACACAACCTATCAGGATTTTGAGGCATGCTGACACACACACTCAGCATGCTTAATCACTGTGCTATGAGCTGGCCCACCATATCTTGATGTTCTACAACAAATATAGATTGCCTTGAAATAAGAAAACTCACACCCACACACACAGTTTTAAAGAAAAAAAAAAAAAAAGAGGAAGAGAGAAGTATTATGCCTGTACAGCAAATCATTCTCATTCAGGCTTTTTTTCTGGGCACCAAAATGCAAAAGCACGTTTACTGGCATCCTCAGGCTGCAGCCTCTTCTCAGTCCCATCGTCTTTACAGGCTGGGACATTAGCCCACCTTTAATGAGGCTTTTAACATGCTACTGTCCTGCTCAGTTATCTTCAGTGGGGTCCAGCTTTCTTTTTTCTCCCCTTTATTTATTATCATCATAATCTTGTTTATATTACATTGAATCACATGTAACTTTAGAGTGTATTCGATTTCTTTTTCCAGAAGGAATACCATGCATATCAGTCAATACAGAGACATTAAATCCCCATTTCATCATCCAATAGTTTTTCATTTTCTTCCCCTATTATTATTATTATCATTCCAATTATTTCCTTTTTTAAAATTATTTATTCACTTATTTTAATTTGACCAGAGACAGATACAGATAGAGTGAGAAAGTGAGAAAGCAAGCCACCAGGTCCAGGAATTGAACTGTGGTCAGCCATGTGGGAGTGTCCAGCGCCTCAACCACCACGCCACCTGCCGGGTCCCATCATTCCAATGATTTCTAAGACATCAGTGGTAAATGCCTCCGCCCACACTTCAAGCTGCATTTGTCCTACTTTGATTTCCAGACAGCTGAAAGCACCTCCTTCCATAATCATGCTGGCCTCCCTGGTGTCATGAACTTAATGCTCATTCCCATCTCCATGTCCTTGCTCATGTATTCGCCTTACCTAGGGTCTTCTCTTTCTCTGTTCTTTAGACAAATGCCATCATTCCTCAGGGCATGCCAAGTCCATGTTATCCCCACCTCCTCAACAAAGTCTTCTTTGACAACCACAGCCCGTACTGAACTCTGTCCTTGACCTTTACGTCACATGATCTTGGGAGGTCAGGACGATGCTACCACATCCTACGCTCTTTAGCTTGCTAGAATTCCACGGTGAATGTTGGAAGAAGGGAAGAGAGTGGAGGGAGATTAGGAGGAAGGGGGAGAAGAAGGTAGGGATCAGTCATGAGGTACGGATGGTCCCATCAATGGAAACAAGGCACTGATAGGTCCCTCTTGAGGCAATGAGCATGATTCTGTGTGTGCCCAACTTTCCGTAGAAAAATAGGAACTTTCAGGTATAGAAAAGAAGTGTCTATCTTCCATAAAACAGCTCTCAAATGCAAGTCAACAACTTCATCCCACGGGCAACAAAATTTGCAGGAATGTTTTCTGTCTAGAGGAAAACAGAATTTTGCTGGACTCACTATCAATCTTCAGTAAGATAAGCCCTGCGTACTATTATATGTGAAGGGTGACAGGGATTTTTCATCAAATTAAATGAGTAAGACCTCAAATCTCTTATATTATTTCAGAATTATTATACATTTTAAGGGCAGTTACGGTCATTATAGCTATTCTTTTTTTAAAATGTTTTTGCCATAGGGTATGTGCACTTGCCAGAGAGATAAAGAGATAGTGAGAGGGAAAGTGAGAAATCACTCCCCCCAGGGGGGGCGGGGATAGCCACACCAAAATCTCTTCTCCTCCATTTTCCTCCTGGGACCTTGGGCACGTACATACATGCACCCAGCATGAGTTTCAAGCCACCAGGTCTGTGACTCAAACTGTGATCACCCATGTGGGAGTCTAGTGCCTTAACCACCACTCTGCTTGCTAGCTCCATGGCTATTTTTTCAAAGAATCCATATCTTACAGACATATACTGAAATATTTACCAACAAATGATATGGTATGACCCACTTCATTATAACCCAGTGAGAAGAGAGCAAAATTGATCAGAACACTGATGACGCAAGACTGACCGTATGTTGATGATTGTTGCTTCCAGGTATTGACTACACAGGGGTTTGTACTTATGATTTTTTTTTAATTTAACTTTATTTATTTATTTTTAATTTGATCACAGAGAGACAAAGTGAGAGAGAGAGAGAGCGAGAGAAAGAGAGAAATTAAGAAAGCAAGCCATCAGGTCTTGGGCTTGAACCGCAGTCAGCCCTGAGGAAGTCCAGCACCCCTAACCAACATGCTACCTGCAGGCCTCACACTTGTGAATTTTTAAAAATTTGTGGGACCAGCAGATGGTGTAATGGTTACGTCACTGGACGCCCACGTAGCAAACTGCGGTTCAAGTCCCAGTCTCAGCCTCCTAAAACTCACACTGTGCATGCGTGTGTGTGTGCCTAAAATCCCGAGAGGAGAATGGAGGAGAAGGGACTGCAGCATGGCCATCCTCCCTGGGAGAGTGATTTCTCACCTTCCTTTTTTTTTTTTTTTAAAGAATTATTTATTTATCTTTATTCATTTACTTATTTTTAATTTGAGCAGAGAGAGACACACAGACACAGAGAGAAAGCAAACCACCAGGTCCGAGACTCAAACCATGGTTGGTCATGTGGGAGTGTCCAGCACCTTAACCACCATGCCACCCACCCAGTCCCCTGATTTCTCACTTCTGTCTATCTTGCCAGCAAGCGCAGGTTCTATATAGCAAAAATCTCTTTTAAAAAATTGCTAGAGGGTATGTATGCTCACCAGAGAAAGACAGACAGAGAAAAGATGAGAGATCACCTCTGTTCTCCTCTCAGGATTCTGGGCACACATGAACACACACCTGGCATGTCTTTCAAGCCATTGGGTCCTGGTCTCAAACCACATGGTAGGCCAAGTAAGATCTGGCTACCTCAACCACCGTGCCACTGGCTGGACATGTACTTGTGTATTTGAAATTTCCATTTAAAAAGTTTAAAGTTTTTCCTTAAAAATGGTGGTTAAGTTCCTGAAAGACTGGCCCTAAATTTGTTGTCCTACTATCACTTCCAAAGCACTGACAATGACACAAACATGCTATAGGTGCTCCTGGATGAGGCCACAGTGATGAGCCAGGTAGGAGAAAAGGATGTACCTCGTGATGCTGCAAGTTCCGCTCAGCATTAGCCCTCATGTGCCTTATTTCATCCTTCGTGTCTTCCAGCTCCTTCTGCACAAGCTCGAGTTTTTGCTCAACGTTGAGGCCTACCCAACGGTCCACACCCACACGGGATTTGGACTTACGCCTACCTCGAATCTGCAACCCAAGAAAAACAAAGCCATTGTCAAAGAGGACTTAGTAGTAAAGCAGCCCGAGGAGGGTGTCAAAATGATGCCTTAGACCTGCTAGAAATGACCCTGAATGACAGCCAGGGAGAACAAGGCATCCAGGACACTGGGTGTTAGGCCCAAAGTGACATTTATTTAGCAGTTACCTTCAGGTCCTGTGGTGAATCCTTCAAAGACCTATGTCTATCAATGAATGGAAAATATGAGAGAAGAAATGTCTGGAGAGTGAAAAGGCTGTGAACCTACTTAGCCCTATATTCAAGTCAAAATCAGGGAAGCCCAGAGCTCAGTGCTTCTCAAATTAAAGACAGAAGAGAAATTTCACCCAGGGGCATCTGTTCAGCAAAACAGGCAAATAAACAAACATCTTGTATGTTCCATACATTTAAGGCAAAGATCAGAAGTGGCTAGTCCAGGGAACGGACAGACCCGAAGATGGGTTTGCTAAACCTCTGAGATAAGGACACATACCAGGTCCACTTGACCCTTTATGTGATGGCTCAGGTCTTGTAAACAGTGAATCTCCCAGTTTATGGGAATTCTTTCAATAAGCCAAGGGTCCCCAACCTCCAGGCCATGGACTAGTACCAGTCCTTACAATTACAATGTGATGATAATAAAGTGCCCAATAAATATAATGTGCTTGAATCAACCCATAACAATACCCCCTGCCCCAGTCCATGGGAAAATGGTCTTCCATGAAACCAGTCTCTGGTGCTGAAAAGGTTGGAAAGAGCTAAGATATTCTGGGAGAGTCAGCCTACCACTAATTGAACACGATTCTCTTCATACTCACTTGAAAAGAAACCCTGGAGATGAAGGAAGAATCGAAAGTATCACAAGGAGAGAGGCATATGGCCACGTGGCCAAAGGAGGCACACCAAAGGCACATACACAAATGTCACTTACATTTAAGGGGACAAACACAATAAAGTCGTTTTCGGATCTCCATCATGTACCTGTGCAAGTTCTGCTGGTGATATTTTAATATCTGATAAGCGTGGAGGTCGCTGATCTCCGGGCTCCAGTTTAGAGTAATATTTCTCAAACATCTCTGTCTCGGTTTTGAGAGCAGAGTTTCCATAGCTGAAAGAGGGGATCTGGGTAAGTTCTATGAATAGGAGCTTAAACCCTAAATAACTAGTACCTACCACTTACTAGTTACGTGATGTTCTACAAGACAATTAAAGCTGTTGGTGCCTTGGTTTCCGCACCTATAAAGTGAGAATAATAATAGCACTTACCTTTTAGGCTTGCAATAAGTAATGCAAAGTCTTTAGGACAATACCCAGCACCTAGCACATGCTATTTATATTTGATATTTTTATTAATATGATTAATGAGCAATAAAATTCGGAGCACTGAAAGTTGTGATTACAGGTTTCACCTTCAAGTATCATCTAAGCCCTTTGTGAAATTCCTTCTGAATTACTACATCCCTGAAGTTGCACACACCCTCAATTTTTAGATGTTTCCATTGGTTTATTTTATTCAGCTCTTTTATTTCCAGCCCCCCAGAGATGCAAGTATCTACTGGAAGTTTATTATAAACTATAGAAAACTTTGAATGAATGGTTCTTAATCGGAGATGACAAAGCTAGTTTATCCTGTTTGTGCCAAGATTATGACCTTTTAAACCTCTTAACTTCTCATGTGTGTCTAACACATACATATATGTATACACTCATACGTGGGGTCTTCAGCGAGTTTGCAGAAAATACATATTATGAAAAAGTGTGCATAGATTTCCACTTTTGCACCAAAATAAACCTGTACTTTAATTCTTTTTTCCCTTGTGTGTGTTGGGGGTGGGAGGGTAAGAGACAAACAGAAGGCTTTGTTTGATGGTTTCATCTATTATTAAGCTAATTCCTGTTTGGCTCAATTTTCTTTCCAAGTTGCCAGAGGGTGCATGGTATGCTTGCCAGAGAGATAGGAAGGGAGGGAGAGGGAAAGAAAAAAGGAGAAACCACCCCCCAGTGGGGAGTAGCCATGCCATAATCCTTTCTCTTCAATCTCTCCATCCTGTTAGGAGTTTGGCCATGCATACACACAACGGGCGTGTTTCCCAAGCCTCCAGGATCAGGATTCGAACATCAGTCTTCCATATGGGATCCAGCTCCCCTCAAACCAGCAAACCATGGGACAGACAGACTTGTGCTTAGCTGAATTTTAAGATGGGTGGAAATGGCTGAATGGAAAGCACAATATGTCAAAGTGTCTCACTTTTTCAATATAAATGATGTCCCAGATGTAAACTGGGGGGTCTCACCTGAGTCTGAATCCCAGTAATACCACTAGCTTTGTGATCTTAGGGAAGTGATTTAACTTCCCGAAGTGACTGTGTCTTTGTTTCCTTACCCACCTTCTCAGGTTGCTGTGTCATTGTATAAAGTCATACATGCAAAACGCATGGTGTGTAATACACATTCAAAAATGGTTCTGACTTAAAACTGTACATGCATAGAAGTAACCACTATTCAACGGCCAAAGTCAGGATATTCCATGGAGACCAATAGGTTGTGTCATTAGCTTCAACTACGTTATGGAATCTTGATATCCAGTGTACTTGCTTTAGTAAATACGAAACAGACCTAAAAATACAAAATATTAGGCCATTCATTCTTTGCTTTTCTCCCTGCTTAAACTTTGGTTCAGGTACACATAGCTTAAAATCATCTCAATAGCGTCCTTTCTACCCTGCTGCCACAATAATATTATCGTGGAATCCGAGCCCGGGGAAGGGGTTTCGCAGTCACCTGGTCCAACCTGCCTCTGCACAATAGGGAGCAGCTAAGCACACGGTCTGTCACCCTGCCCACCCGCGAGGCCAGATCTCTAGCTTGGCCAGTTACCCTCTGGGAATCCCACTACCGGTCCCAACCCCTTCCCTCTTCCAACAACAGCCTGTGGGTCGATGGTGATAGAAACGCAGGGGGAAAGAGGCAGAGACGAATTTCTTCCCCACTTTGGGGGAATCAGATTCCCAGTGCTCTGTGTGGGCTTGGATGTCTCCAGGGGGACCTAAGGACCGAGGCCGCTCAGGGCGGAGGCCCACTGCAGAATGGGCGGCCCCCAACAGCCGGCTGGGGGTACCTGAGCTCCTCCACCAGCCCGCACAGCTGGATAACAGGCAGCTCGTTCTCCTCCCCCACGGGGGTCTCGCTGACGACGCTCATTCCTCATCTGCCATCCCTGCCGAAGCAGCCCTTGCCAACGCAGACTGTGCCCAGGAGCGCCGGGTGCTAGCCGCCTCGCGTCACTCAGGCTGCGACCCATGGCTCGTTGCCAGGGCAACCCGACGCTTGCAGGGGGAGAGGCGGGGCTTCCGGAGACCCCGCCCAGCGCTCACCAGCCCTGCGCTGACTTGAGCTGGCTGAGCGTATTTACTTTTGCTTCTTTAACCGTAATATTTTAAGAATTATTTTTAAATTTAAATCCCCAGGGGGGATGGCCACACCGCAATCCCTTCTCCTCCATTCTCCTCTCGGGATCTTGGGCATGCACGCACACGTGCCCAGTGTAAGTTTAAGCCGGGACTCGAACTGTGGTCAACAACATGGGAGTCCAGTGACATAGCCATTACGCCAACTGCTGGTCCCCATGCTGTTAACTCCTACACTGATGTGGAATGAGGCAAAGTGCAGCAAGGCAACATGGGGTGGGAAGTGGGGTCTTCTGTCTGCTCCCTCGCCATCCAGAGGGGGCAGAGGACAGGATAGACATTGGATGTGGTCAGAAAGCAAGCTGTGAGTGAGACCCTTCTGCAAGGGATACGTGTTAGCATCAACATGTAGTTACTAGGCTCCAAAGGATAGCTTTTGTGTTGCTGCTGAGGGTGTCCAACTTTGGGACAGAGTGGAATTTCTGGGAATGATAACAGAGAGGCTGAGCCCTGCCACTCCCTTCTCTCCAATGGTAGGTCTCCTTAGGCTCAGGGGACAATGCAAACCATACTTAGGAATAGCTAATACATCCATGTATCAGATGACAATAATGGATGTCTGTCCCAAGTGGAGCAAGAAAACGTTCTGCAGCAGGTGTGGGCTATGACACCAACAGCCCTGTCACTTGGGCCATGTGGTCCAATTGACCCTACTTACAGCCTTAGAAGTGTCAGTGGTAAAAGAGATGCAGCTGGAAGCTTAAAGCAAGACCCAGTGGGAGAATCACAATGCAGGACCCAGGACTCTGGAGCAAGACCATAGAATTGACAGCACAGAATTATATGTCCTTTCAGAAACCCATTACTACACCCCATTACTTTTCTGTCCCTAGCAGGGACAGAATATTTGACCATGGGCCACCAAGTGACAGTGCATCTGGTCCTACCCATTGCTATGTGGGTCCCATTGGGCCAATCAAGTCATAACATTAGACAGGTCCAGCTTCAGTCCATTGTAAAGTGGAGATGTTTCATCCAGGATCGAGCCCCAGTGGCACCGGAGAGCCTGAATAAACTGCACAGGGACCTCTCCCCCAGCTAACACTTAGACCGTATTTGGGGGTGGTGGGAGGTCATGACCACTTGGAAGAGGAGGAAAAAGCTCGAGCTTAATTTACAAATAAGCTGGTTTGGAATGTGGGTGCAAACCAAAAATGTTTTCTTATCGCCACTTTATAGGAGGCCCTGAAAAACAGTGGGGAGGAAAGATCTCCCAATGGGTAGACTGAGTGGTGCACCTGGTCACCTATTTTGCGTGGAGGGAAAAGTGGCCTCAGGGGAAAAGTGGACCCAGGAGACATTTGGCTCAAGAACTCCGTATTAGGCTGGCTGAAACCTTTAGAACTGTGCTTCTATCTGAGATGCTTGCTCCCCAGCCCTCCTGCCTTCCTCTCCCAAGTGTCATACTTATAGCACAGTCTAAAGGTTCCCCTTATCTGTTCCTGCTTCCTCTCTTTGGTCTGTCACAGAAACTTTCCCCAATAAGGGGGCCAACAGGTGGTATGGTGCTTAAGGGTGCTGGACTCCCACATGGCCGACCATGGTTTGAGTCCTGGACTTGGTAGTCTGCTTTCTCACCGCCCCCCACCACCACCACTCTGTTCCTCTCTGGTCAAATTAAAACTAACTAAATAAATAAAGTTAAATAAAATAATTCTTAAAAAAAAAGAAAATTTCCTTAATAAATAAAATCTCTTCATGTCTAATTTAATATTGGCATGGCTAACCCAAACCAACACAATCATTCTTTATAATATTTTTTGCTGGGCTGGCAGGTGGCATGGTGGTTGAGGCACTGGATTCCCACACAGCTGACTGTGGTTCAAGCCCTGGACCTGATGGCTTGCTTTCTCACTTTCCCTTTTTCTCTCTAGTCAAATTTAAAAATAGTAATAAAAAATACAATTAAATAAAATAATTATTTTTAAAAATATATTTTGGGCCCGGCAGGTGGCATGGTGGTTAAGAACATAGGACTCCCACATGGCCAGCTACTGTTCAAGTCCTGGACATGGGAGCTTGCTTTCTCACTTTCTCTCTCTCTCTCTCTCTCTCTCTCTCTCACTCTGTCCCTCTCTAGTCAAATTAAAATAAATAAATAAATAAATCCAAATAAAATAATTATTTAAATTAAATATATATATATGTGTGTATGTGTGTGTGTCTATATCTATCTATCTATCTATCTATCTATCTATCTATCTATCTATCTATGTTTTGCTAGAGGGCATGTGTGTTCTCCAGAGACAGAAAAGCAATCCCTTCCCCTCCACAGTCCTTTTAGGATTTGGGGCATGCATGGACACTCTTCCCCCAGATAAACATATGGCTTAAACCCTCACCTGCTTCAGACCCAATGACCATTCAAGGATAACTCCTTATTTCTGTCCCCTTCTCAGTCTTGGCAACTTAGGGAGAACAGTGATTGACTATGAGTACAAAGGGCTGAGACAGTATGTTTTCAGGATTCCTGTTCATGGCAGAAGAGGTCACACAGACATAAGCATCATCCCATGAACTCCTCACCTACGCCAATTCCTGCTTTGCCCCTTCAGTCACAGCCCCGCCCATCCTCACGCTGGTGCTGCTTCCTCTCTCAATCCCCTTCCCCACCACCTTATTCTCCCCTGATCTAAGCCCAGAGGCTGGGCCCTGTGGACTCCACATCCAGACTCCCTTACTGCCTAACTGCCTACTGATTTCAGCCAATAAGAGGCATCCAGAGGAGACAGGAAGGCAGAAGAGAGACTGCCCAGGGTATTTCTTCCCTGCTCCCTCCCTGCTCTGGCCCTCTGTGACCACAGTTCCTGCCTGGTAGCCCCTCTCTCACTGCCATCTCTCACTGGATGCTGGTTTCATTAACCCTCCCCTTCTCCTTCTTACCTAGAATGCAGCTGGTCTGGGGGGTGGGGCTCACCATCCTTGTTGGTTCTCTTAGCTCTACTGTGTGAGTGAGTGTAAATAGCTCCATCACTGGGACCAGCAGGTGGTGTAATGGTTACATTGCTGAACTCCCACAGAGTCCATTGTAGTTTGAGTCCTGGACCCAGCAGCTTAAAACTCACTCTGGGTGCAAGTATGTGTGTCTGTCCCAGATCCCAAGAGGAGAATGGAGGAGATGGGATTGTGGCATGGCCATCCCTCCTGGGGAGTGATTTCTCACTTTTTGTCTGTTTCTCTGGCAAGTGCACACACCCTACAGCAAAAATCTCTCTCTCAAGTAAATAAATAAATAAGTAAATAAAATGTCCCATCACTAAGGTCTCTTCAGTTGAACTGAGCAGAATTCTGGTTCCTACAGGACCCTGACTAATAAATACATCAGGAACTTTCCTACCTGAAGATTTCATATTAGCTCCATAAACTACCTGCCTGTCCGTTAGTTAGAGAGGTTTGTTGTGTAGATGTACCTGGGGGAGATTTCCATTCAGTATAAAGTCACTCTGCAGTGCGGGGCATCAGCTCCTTAGAGTCAGGCTTAGTGAGGTGGGTAGTACCAGGTATCTAAAAGAAGCAGGGGAGGGGGTGTCTTGCAGTGGAGAGAATCGGAGCAGATTGTGTTTTAATGGCTCTGGGTTCCATCCACGCTTGGCTGTGGGCTCCTTAAACTTGGTAACTCAAGGTTCGGTGCCTCAGTTTCCACTTACGTAAAATGGGGACAACACGTTTTTTAGTAACTACTCTATGTGTCTTAGAAGAGTACTCCCAGGCTCTGGGAACAGCGGATGATGTAATGGTTACATTGCTGGACTCCCACATGGTTGATCACAGTTTGAGTCCCAGACCCAGCAAACTAAATTCATGCCAGGCACAGGGGTCAGCAGATGACATGGTGGTTAAGGCACTGGACTACCACATGGCTGACCATGGTTCAAGTGCCAGACCTGGTGGCTTGCTTTCTCACTTTCCCTTTCTCTCTCTCTGGTCAAATTAAAACTAATAATAATAAATAAAATAAAATATATATTTTTTTAAAATGGCATTGCAAGCATGTTTCTTTAAAAAAAAAAAAAAAGAAAGAAAGAAAAGTTCACCCCCGGTGCATGTGTGTGCATGCCCAAAATCCCGAGAGGAGAATGGAGGAGAAGGGATTGCAGTATGGCCATCCCCCTGGAGGGTGATTTTTCACTTTCTGTCTCTCTGTCTTTCTGGTGAGTGCGCACGCCCTATAGCAAAAATCTCTCTTAAAAAAAAAAAAAAAGTACTACCAGGCTCAAATGGGATAGGGCAAGAGAAGTATGCAAAGTACAACCTGGAGACTGGCACTCCAGTGCCTCCTCTGGGAGGAGCCACGGCCCGTTTGGCAGCAGTTTGCAGTAGATTATTACATGAAAAACTGACTCAACCTGCAAGTTTTAAATCATGATAATTGGTATTGTCGTTTCTTAATGTATTTATTACCAATTAGGTAATATCTTTATTGCTTAATAAAAACACTTATAACAATTACTGTTTCAGTTACTATTTATTGAGTGCCTGATGCTGGCTAAGCTTGTTCCAGACATTATCTCGTTTCATCAGCCCGATGATTCTGTGAGATATGGGTACCTTCATGAGCCCCCATTTACTCATAAGGAGACTGAGGTTCAGAGGAGTGAACCAACTTGCTCACAGTCACGTAGCTATTCTGGGGAGGGGCTGAAACTCAAAGCCAGGTTTATCCCGATTTGCTCTGTCCTTTGGTCATTTCATCATACCCTCCCTGTTTGAATAGTGGTTCTTGGAAGGTGGATGGGGACTATTTTGCCCCCCGCTCGGGAACATTTTTGAGTCTGAGATAACTTTTTGTTTGTCTTAACTAAGGAGTGGACTATTGACCTGTAATGGGTAGAGCCAGAGATACCCCCTTGTATTAGTTTCCTAGAGCTATAACAAATGACTACAAAACAGCAAAAAATGTATTCTGGCACAGTTCTTGAGGCTGAGAGTCTCGAATGGAGGTGTCAGCAAAGCCATTCTCCTTCCTAAGCTCTTGGGAAGACGTGTCTTCAGCTTGAAAAGCATGCTAGGGGACCAGCAGATGGCATAATGGTTACATTGGTAGACTCCCACATAGTCAACCACGGTTCAAGTCCTAGACCCAGTGACTTAAAACTCATGCTGGGTATGTGTGGATGCATGCCCAAAATCCCGAGAGGAGAATGGAGGAGAGGGGATTACAGCATAGCCATTCCCCTGGGTGGTGAGGGGGTGATTTCTCACTTTCTGTCTCTCTGTCTCTCTGGTGAGCTCATGTGCCCTATATCAAAAAATCTCTCTCTAAAACAACAAAAAAAGGCAAGACGTGTGTAGGGGGGGAGTGTGCCCAAAATCTTGAAAGGAGAGAGAAATGAAGGAAATGGGATTCCATTGTGACCATGCTCTGTGGGGCAATTTCTCACTTTCCCTCTCTCCCACTCTCTGTCTCTCTCTAAGGAGCACACACAAATTAAATAATAATAAATAAAAATAGAACCAGCTCATGGTCTGGAGGTTAAGGTGACTAGATGCCACATAACTGCCTACATGGTTTGAGACCCAGACCCATTGGCTTGCAAAACATGCCGGGTGAATATGCATGTGTGCCCAAAATCCCCAAAGGAGGAAGAAATGGAGGAAAAGGGATTGCAACCCTCTGTGTGCATGTGTCCTCTGGCAAATTAAAATTTCTTTCATGAAAATCAAAATCTAAGGCACATAGCTTAGCGCCAGGAGCCACAGTCAGCACTACCAGTGTCCCCTGTTGCCGCTGGATCATAGAGGAACATACAGCTCACCAGGCTCAAATGGGATAGGGCAAGAGAAGTATGCAAAGTACAACCTGGAGACTGGCACTCCAGTGCCTCCTCTGGGAGGAGCCACGGCCCGTTTGGCAGCAGTTTGCAGTAGATTATTACATGAAAAACTGACTCAACCTGCAAGTTTTAAATCATGATAATTGGTATTGTCGTTTCTTAATGTATTTATTACCAATTAGGTAATATCTTTATTGCTTAATAAAAACACTTATAACAATTACTGTTTCAGTTACTATTTATTGAGTGCCTGATGCTGGCTAAGCTTGTTCCAGACATTATCTCGTTTCATCAGCCCGATGATTCTGTGAGATATGGGTACCTTCATGAGCCCCCATTTACTCATAAGGAGACTGAGGTTCAGAGGAGTGAACCAACTTGCTCACAGTCACGTAGCTATTCTGGGGAGGGGCTGAAACTCAAAGCCAGGTTTATCCCGATTTGCTCTGTGGTCTGGTCATTTCATCATACCCTCCCTGTTTGAATAGTGGTTCTTGGAAGGTGGATGGGGACTATTTTGCCCCCCGCTCGGGATTTGAGTCTGAGATAACTTTTTGTTTGTCTTAACTAAGGAGTGGACTATTGACCTGTAATGGGTAGAGCCAGAGATACCCCCTTGTATTAGTTTCCTAGAGCTATAACAAATGACTACAAAACAGCAAAAAATGTATTCTGGCACAGTTCTTGAGGCTGAGAGTCTCGAATGGAGGTGTCAGCAAAGCCATTCTCCTTCCTAAGCTCTTGGGAAGACGTGTCTTCAGCTTGAAAAGCATGCTAGGGGACCAGCAGATGGCATAATGGTTACATTGGTAGACTCCCACATAGTCAACCACGGTTCAAGTCCTAGACCCAGTGACTTAAAACTCATGCTGGGTATGTGTGGATGCATGCCCAAAATCCCGAGAGGAGAATGGAGGAGAGGGGATTACAGCATAGCCATTCCCCTGGGTGGTGAGGGGGTGATTTCTCACTTTCTGTCTCTCTGTCTCTCTGGTGAGCTCATGTGCCCTATATCAAAAAATCTCTCTCTAAAACAACAAAAAAAGGCAAGACGTGTGTAGGGGGGGAGTGTGCCCAAAATCTTGAAAGGAGAGAGAAATGAAGGAAATGGGATTCCATTGTGACCATGCTCTGTGGGGCAATTTCTCACTTTCCCTCTCTCCCACTCTCTGTCTCTCTCTAAGGAGCACACACAAATTAAATAATAATAAATAAAAATAGAACCAGCTCATGGTCTGGAGGTTAAGGTGACTAGATGCCACATAACTGCCTACATGGTTTGAGACCCAGACCCATTGGCTTGCAAAACATGCCGGGTGAATATGCATGTGTGCCCAAAATCCCCAAAGGAGGAAGAAATGGAGGAAAAGGGATTGCAACCCTCTGTGTGCATGTGTCCTCTGGCAAATTAAAATTTCTTTCATGAAAATCAAAATCTAAGGCACATAGCTTAGCGCCAGGAGCCACAGTCAGCACTACCAGTGTCCCCTGTTGCCGCTGGATCATAGAGGAACATACAGCTCAGACAGCAATAAAGCGGGTATGAGCGTGGGTGAACTGAGCTCAGATCTCGCCCCAGCCACTTACTAGCTGTGTAACACAGAGCAAGTCACCCCACCTGGCTGAGCCTCATTCCTCTTGGTCATAGTGTTGCCCCTAGGTGTTTGTACTGTGTGCAATGGAAGTGTCATGAAACCATTCCCCTAAGAGCTCAGGACTGGGCTTGGCACCCAAAAAGGGCCCAGTCTCTTGGGCATGTTTATTTTTCATCTTTGGCCATGAAACCCTGCCCAGCCTCCTCCTTCATCCAATTTCAAGGGAAATGCTCTAGCCTGCGATGGGAGAAGTAGGAAGTTTGGGGTGAAATGGTCTCTCCAATTCGGTATTCACTTTTTTTTTTTTTTTTGGTATAGGGTGCATGGGCTTGCAGGAAAGACAGAGAGATTACTTTTCCTTTCATTGTCTGTCTCTCTCTCCCAGCTAGCGCAGTGCTCTAAGGCAAAAAAAAGAAACCTCCCCAAAAAGATAAAAGAATCACAGGCCCAGCCACAATGGCACAGCGTGCTTAAAAACAGCAGTTTTTGATTCAAAAGATAGTGGTTTAGAGGACAGCAGGAGGCATGGTGGTTAGGGTGCTTGACTCCCACACGGCTGGCCTGACTGTAATTCGAGTCCCAGACCGGGTGACTTGCTTTCTTACTTTCTTGCTCTCTTTCTCTCTGTCTCTGGTGAGCGCATGTGCCCTATAGCAAAATTTAAAATGATAATGATAATAAATAAAATAAATAATTATTAAGAAAAAGAGAGAGAGAGAGAGGCTTGGGTCCGGCTCTGCCCCTTGCTAGCAAGTGACCTTCCTCAGTTTCCTTCATTGTAGAATGATGGAAATGATCCCCACCTAGCCACTTTCCTGGGAAAATTAAACACCGAATGAGCATCAGTGAGCTAAGTAGGGCAGCCTACGTGTGTGTTAATATGAAGAGAGAGAGACCTCCAGTAGAGACCACACACCATGATCCAACCCTAGCATAAGCCAGCCCGGACCACGGGCACACATGCAGTCACGTGGTGTGTGTACAGGGGGACCTCGGGATATGAACCTGGGATGTCCCCATAGGGCTTCAGCCTCATGGAGCATCGTGGTCCCACTGTACCACCTTGGCTGGCCTGTGACTTGGACCTTTTTGAAGAGTAAAGGCTAGTTATTTTCAAATGTTGCGACTCGATTTGGGCTTGTCTGATGTTTCCTCATGATTTGATTCAGGTTCTGCATCTTGGGCAGAAATACCTCGGGAGCAAGTGCCGTGCTCGATGTGGCATGTCAGGAAGCATTTGATATCGATGTGGTGATTCGAACACTGATCACTTGGTTAAGTGGTGCCTCCAGGTTCCTCTGCTGCCAAGTTACTGTTTTTCCCTTGGTCATTTGTAAGTATCTGTGGGAGGACACTTCGCGTCTGTGCCATTGCCCAGGGGCTCATACTTTCACCCACCAGTTTTAGCATGCATTGGTGATGCTCGCCCAAATGGATTGTTACTGTGACAGCTGCCGAATGGCCAGTTTTCTAATTCCATCGTTTCTTTTGCATGTCTTAGGCAGGACTCTATTTATCTTTATCAGTATGGGGTGATGAATTCTTATTTGATTTCATGAGTTGTCCTCCCTACTATAATGATTTCATTTGATGCTCAAATGGTCTCGGCTTGGCCAATGGAAACCCCTTTCAACTGACTCCTGTGTCCTTTTGACGTGTTCTCATTGTGTGTGTGTGTGTGTGCACATGTGTGTGTCCTTGCTTACTTACTGACAAACTAGATGTTCATCTATATGTCTCTTATCTAAATCTGTAATCAGCCATTTCTCCAAACAGCCCCAGTTCCTTTCAGTGGAGAATTTATAACTCAATTTAGGGGGGAAAAAAAGTGGTATTATAAATTGTAAGTGGGGGCGAGGAGAAGGAGGAGGTTTAATAGAATGAGAAAGAGGAGAAGGAATGCCAAAAAGAGTTACAAATAGGGGCCAGCAGGTGGCCTGGTGGTTAAGGTGCTGGATTCCCACATGGTTGGCCATGGTTGGAGTCCTGGAGCTGGCAGCTTGAGAGACAGGCCAGGCCCATGTACACACATGATCAAAATCCCCAAAAAATGGAGGAGAATCGGGTGATCTCTCAC
Source organism: Tupaia belangeri chinensis (assembly GCF_000334495.1). Classification (NCBI taxonomy): domain Eukaryota; kingdom Metazoa; phylum Chordata; class Mammalia; order Scandentia; family Tupaiidae; genus Tupaia; species Tupaia belangeri. The sequence continues at coordinate 5,616,946 of NW_006159713.1, read as the reverse complement.
TTTCCTTCTCTCTACCTCTCTCTGGCAGGCACATGTGCCCTATGGCAAAACCCTAAAAAAAAGGATTCCAGACATCACAGTATGTTTTAAGTGTTTGCACTCAACAAACCAATGGTTTAAAACAAAAAGGAGGCAAATACAATTTGTATTTCCCCCATAAGATAATTACACCAAAAGTCCACATTTGTAGGGGGTTTTGTTGTTGTTGTTTAAATAGAGTACATGCATTAGAGAGATGAGAGAGAGAGAGAGAGAAAACACCCCTTGGGAGAATGACCAAACCACAATCCCTCCTCCTCATGGGATTTTAGGTGTATACACACATGTACTCAGTGTGTGTTTCAAGCAGCTGGGTCTGGGACTAGAACCATGTCATCAGCCATGTGGGTTCTAGTCACCTTAACCACCATGCCACCTGCTGGCCCAAGGTTCTTTTTGAACATGGATCCAAGTAACTTCACTTCCTCCCCACCACACTCCATAATGGGCTCTATACTAGCAATACTCAAATGGGGAGGTGGAGAGAATTCCATAGTGCCATGTGGAATCTCAGGGAGCGCTGCTCTGGGATCTCTGAACCCCGAGCTTAATTCCTCCCCCACCCAGAACAGCTTAAAAATTACATCTGTTCCATATATTGCTATATTGGAATTTCAGTCCATTTTATTTAGGGAAGTTCTAGGGGTGCGGGGTGGAGAAGGTAGTTGAGAGCCAAGACTATCTGATTTCAAATCATGGCTCTGGCAAATGACTTACCATTTCTCTGCCTCAGTTTCCTCACTTGTAAAGTTGGGATGCAGTGTCCCCAGAAGATTTTGGAGAGGGTGACACTAATTGATGTATGTCAGGCACAGGGGACAGCATTGACGCATGAGAGCTTTAAACACGACGGTGGTGGTGTCATGACTTCCTGTGGAAGCTGCTGCTTTGGGAGACATGTCCAGGACCTCGGACGCCCCCTGCCCTCAAAGATTAGTGATCACAAAGTATCTTCGTGACCCAGGACTGGAAGACCTCCACCCTGGCCTAACTTCAGTCTTGGGAACCTGCATGCCTCTGCATTAGCATCTGTAAGGGTCAGGACCCTTTCTGGTGCAAAGGATAAAATACTGGCTCCTAGCTGGTTAAACGAAACAAGGATCTGGTGGCTCCAAGGGTGTTTCCTCCACCTTCAGGCATGGCTGGATCCAGCGACATAATTAACTATACTATCAGGGTATCAACTCCCTCCATGTCTTCTGGACTCAGTTTTCCTTATCTTGGCTTCACTCTGAGGCAGGTTTTTCTTTCCATGAGCTGAGCAACCCCAGTAAGAAGAGACAGTGGGTCTTCTGCGTTACTTCAGCAAAGGTCCTAAGACTCATGTTTATTAATCTGCTTGGATCCCGTGCCTACTCTGAACCAATCCCAGGCCCACACTATGCTGGGTTTCTTTCATTTGCTCCTCCGTTCTCCACTCCTTCCACTCTGCTTTGTCCCTGGAGAGGCCGACCCATATAAACAACAAAAATGGGCCCCCCTGCCTTCCTGGTTTAGGTCAGGTTCAGCAAATGGGGGGCACAAGCAGGAGACACCAGGGAAGAGAGGAAGATCGGGATGACTCTTCCAACTACTTCTCTTCCAGGTCTCCAAGGGCCAGCTGCGTGTCTCCACTCAAGGTCCAGGCTCCTGGCCAGGTGCCTTCTCCACACACCACATTATTTCTGGGTCCCGTAATCACTTCCTCTCCTGGCCCCTCTGACCAGGGAGGATGGAGGCTCCTGGGCACTGCACCATCTCTTGTTGGTTTCCCTAGATTCTGCTATCACCTTAAAGAGACTCTTTATTGGGACCAGCAGATGGTATAATGGTTACATCACTGGACTTTCATGTAGTGGGCCATGGTATGAGTCCTGGACCCAGTGGCTTAAAACTTACGCTGGGTAATATGCATGCATGTCTCAAATCCCAAGAAGAGGATGGAGGAAAAGGGATTGCAATGTGGCCATCCCCTAGAAGGTGATTTCTTGCTTTCTGTCTCTTTCTCTCAGGTGAGCGCATGTACCCTATAGGAAAACATTTCTCTTAAAAGAGAGAGAGAGAGAGAGAGCCTTTATCACACACTCCTCAATACCCAGTGTGTGCCACCTGTGTCCTGCTAATGCACATGCTCGCTTCTGCAGCGTGGGTAAGGCCTGTCCTGATGCACCCCACTGGAGCAATGCTACAAAAATCTGAGCACCTTTGTAAACCTCTAAGCAACAGATTACGGTGAGTGAGGGGAGTCAGTCTAGAAGTCAGAGCCCTCATCGCAGTCTTGGTTTCATTCTTCTTCTGCTCCGTTCCACTGTTGGGTGAGGAAGAAAACTGCATTTGAAGACCAAAGCCAAGAAACCACTCCCTCTTTCTTATCTCTCCTACTGTCCATGCGACCTGCATGAATTCCTCAGCCTCTCTGACCTCCCTTCAATGCTAACAGAATGGCATGAAATAATGACTGTGGAGAGGCAATCCTGTCTGTTGGTGTTCTCGCACACGCCCTATAGCAAAAATCTCTTAAAAAAAGAAAATGAAGACATGTAAAACAGGGCTACAAAATGCCCACATGGCCAGCCTAGCTGGAGGTAATAAAACTACCTCCACCACGGGCTCCATGTGAGACTGGAATGAGGTACGTGCGTAGAACACTTGGCCAGCTGATGGCAGGTGCTCCATCAATGTTGGGTGACTTCATGAGGAATGACTCACTCAGAGAGACCAGCGGATGGCTGAGAGCCCCATGTGGGCTCGGACTGCACCGCTCTGCCAGTCTGGCACCAGGTGCTGAGTTAGTTTTGGATCTCAAGGATGGAGACTAGTGTCTTGGGGGCAGTGGTGTCTCTCTGATTTCCTCTCAAGGATCCTGTGGCTGATAAAATGGCAAGAAGAAGGCCAGCTCCATGGCACAATGGTGGTGTGTTGATTAAGAGGAGCTGGATCCCACATGGCGACCATGGTTCGAATTCCCAGCCTGGTCGGCCATGCCAGGCACACATGCCAATGCCCATGATCTAATGGGCTAAAGGACTGGAGGAAGGGTATTGCAGCATGACCAGACCCCGCGGGGGGTGCTCTAAAAAAATTTTTTTTGAGAGATTTTTGCTATAGGGGATGTGCACTCACCAGAGAGACAGAGAGACAGAAAGTGAGAAATCACCCCTCCCTGAGGAGGGGGGGGATGGCCATGCTGGAATCCCTTCTCCTCCATTCACTTCTCAGGATCTTAGATACGCACGCACATGTGCCTGGCATGAGTTTGAAGCCACCAGGTCCAGGACGTGAACTGCAGTTGACCATGCAGGAATCCAGCAATGTAACCGTTAGACCACCTGCTGGTCCTAGGAACTGGTGGTTTCAAACTCACACTGGAGGCATGTGTGTGCATGCCCAAAATCCTGAGAGGAGAATAGAGGAGAAGAGATTGCGGTACGGCCATTCCCCCTGGTGGAGCGGGAGTGGAGGCTATGATTTCTCACTTTCTCTTTCTCTCTGGTAAGTAAAAGCACCCTATGGCAAAAAATAAACACAACAAAGCAACACACAAAAAAGTAAAAACAACAAAAAAGCCAAAGCAAGAGCGTGGGCTGAGCTCAGGAGACACTGTACCCAAAGTTCTGCAGGTAAGACTCATCCCAGGTGCCGGCCATCCCTTCCTCTCACCCTTTGGCCAATCAATGAGCCTTGCACAACTCTCCGGGGTGGTTCCAAGGGCACTTTGTGGTAAGGCCTAGATTCAAATGGCCCCTTGTTGCTATTGATTTGGAAAGACTCCTCCTTTAGGATTGCTAAAACAGGGCACTCTGTAGGGTCCGGCCCCACAGGTGGCATTTGTGGAAGGAAGAAGGAGCTATCTCCACCCCTCCTGAACAGTGAGTCACCCTGTCAACATGCCCTTCTGACATCACAGCTGGTCTTACCAGATCCCCTGGAGCCGGGCCCGCCCTTGCCAAGCCAAAACCCTTGGCCACCTTTCTCCTTCTTCTTTTTTAAATGATTATTTATTTTATTTTATCTTTATTTTAAATTTGCACTCACCAGAGAGAGACACAGAGATAGAGGGAGAGAGAAAGCGAGAAAGCAAGCCCCCAGATCCAGGACTTGAACCACAGTTAGCCATGTAGGAGTCCAGTACATTAACCACTATGATACCTACTGGTCCTGCCTTTCTCTTCTTGAGTCAAAGTAGGTGAATCATGCCATGCCAGAGGTACCAAGAGCCCAGCACCAATTCTACTCTATTCAAGAGTCTTTGCGACTGTAACGGTAAAATATAAACACTTGTTATCAAAGAACCAAGCGAAAAGAGCAAGTGTTCCCTTCCAGCCCTCCATCCCAGTTCACATCCCAAAGGAATTATTGACAGCTTGATGTGAACTCTAGATTTTGTCAAGTGCATATTCAGTTTTTTAATTTAAATTTAATTTTATAAGTAATTGCAAAACTTTATCTTCTTTGGAAAAAACAAAGCAGCATGAACATCCGCCTTGACCTTTATCTCCCGTCTGTGGGTATGCCTGCCGTCTCTTCCTCCTCTTTCTCGGTGTGTTTTTGTTTGTACATACATGTATTTCCATGGAAAATACATACTGCCTGTGTTATATATAAAGGTGGACAATATCACATCTCTATTTTTTTCCTTGCCAGAGTGTGTGTGTGTACTTGCCACAGAGAGACAGAGAAAGAGAGAAGGAGAAAGCACCCCCCAGTGGGGCATGATCTCCACAATCCTTCTCCATTTCTGCATCCCGTTGGCATTTGGGGTGTGCACACACACACACTCCTGGTGTGTTTCCCAAGTTGCCGAGGCTGGGATTTGAACTATAATGGTCCATGTGGGATCTGGTTCCCTTCACCACTAAGCTATGGGGCTAACCCATTTTATATATTTTTTTCCTTATTTATATTCCATTTCTGTATATCTTTGTGGGTACAATATGGATTTTCAAAGTATGCATGCAGTGTGAAATAATAAAACCAAGGCTATTACCGTATTTGTCATTTTCAACAAATACCACCTTATGCCATGTACCTCCAATTTTTGCTCTACTAATTTATATGTATATGATTGGCAATGTCCCCTTTCTTCACTGTGGTATGCCATTCCACAACCCATGCTTTCCAATGCTGTTAAGTGTTTTTGCCTGAGCCCTCCTACTCGTCCCCCAGAACCGTCTCTCATGCAGTCTCTGATATCTACGGTTGTTCTCTCCACTTCTATGTCTATGTTTTTGTTATTGTTGTTGTTTGTACAGCCACCTCTTCCAAGAGGGTGTGTGCACTTACTAGAGAGAGACAGAGACAGAGAGGAGAAAGAGAGAGAGAAACTCTCCCTATCATGGAGGATGATCATATCACAATCCATTTCCTCCATTTCTCCATCCTATCGGGATTTTGGACACACAAGCACACACACATCACACACACACACAGTGTGGTTTTTTGAGCCACTAGGGCCAGGACTCAACCCTCCTCAGCCATGTGGAATCTAGCTTTCAATGCATAGCTCTTGGGACCAGCAGGTGGCATGGTGGTTAAAGCAGCTGGACTCCCACATGGCTGACCACGGTTTGAATTTCAATGCATAGCGCTTAACCACTGCACTAGGGGGACAGCCCTGACACTGATTTTTTTTTTTTTTTTAAGTTTGTTTCTTCTGAGAGACCAGCACCCCTGCCAGGGTCCTTCTGCCATGCTCCACCCCAGTTTCAGCCAGACCAAATCACAGACGTGCACACATCCCGTATACGCAGGGCGGTACTGGGGCATGAACCTAGGATGATTTGTGTGTGAATCCAGTTTCCCTTTCGCTGCATCACCACCTGGCCTCCATATCACACCTTCCGCAGTCATACCAACTCAACTATTGGAGATCCCTCCATGTTAGATGTACACAGCAACCTCATTCTAAGCAGAGGGCTATATCCTGTTAGCTGAATATATCACACTTTAAATATTCTTTCTGTATTGGTAGGTGTTTAGGCTGTTTTCAATTTTTTCTTCGGTCTTTTATAAACATTATTTTTTCAACTTTGATCAAATCCATGCATTTCCATGGCATTAAGTCAGATAATATTACAAAGTTTACAGGGGGAAAAAAATCAGGGCTATTTCCTCCCTACGCACACACATAATACATTTCACCTTTGAGTCCTTCTCCTCTAAGAAAATGACTTCCTTCTGTTTCAGCTATTTCTGCTAGTATTTACCTCCACGTTCCTGAATAAGATGTTATAAGTGACTTCTGGATTTATCCCCCCTGGACTTGATCTACTGCCTTCCTGTTGTGGTCGAAGAGAATTTAATGCTTTTTACTCATCGTTCTCATCCATTTGCTGCCTCTCCTTCCATTTTTCTCATGCAGTTACGTGACAATTAAAGCAGCATGCCGTTTTTACTTTATTGTGATCACAAAAGTATCTTTTTTGATACCAAGCAGTGGTTCCCAATTTAACAGCACATTAAATCAGTCAAGGAGTTTTAAATCATTCCAAAGCCCAACCTGCACTCCAAATCTATTAAACCAGGCTCTCTGGGGGGCAGAGTTCAAGCCTCACAACTTCCTGATGTTCTCCAAGTGATTCCAGTGTTCAGCCTAGAGTAAGAACTATTGTTGCTAAGCCAGTTATAACCATATTGTTTTCCTAATTTAATATTTACTCTTTTTAATATTTATTTATTTAATTATATTTATTATAATAATAATTATTATTTAATCGGCTAGAGGATAATACGTTCTATGCCAGAGAGAGAGAGAAATGGGGGAGGTGAGAAAGAAAGCAAGCAACCAAGTCCGGTACTCAAACTTGGTCAGCTATGGGGAAGTCAAGTGCCTTAAAGACCATGCCACTTGCTGGCTCTAATATTTGCTCTTTTTCATATCTACTCAGTTTTCTGTCTCTATCACTATTTCTTTCCAAAACTGCTGGTAGATATGTAAAACTCCTCTTACTGCTGTGGTCTACACTGAGGAGCACAACAGGAAATCTGTAAGTTCCATTTCCTGAAAGGACCTTCTGGTTCCCTCCTCCAGCCTTCCACTACACAAAGCCACTCTCTCTGTGTGGCCAGCCACACAACTCTCTCTCATTCTGTGTTACATTCTCTATCACCTGGACCACTCATCTTTCTCTTTCTTGAAGTACTTCCTTCATTTTTATGTGCAGACCCTCTAGTAGCTTTCTGAGAAAGGGTGCACGGAGGTATATTTTTTTTTCTCCAAACTTGATGGACTGAGACTTTGCCTTCATTTAGAATTCTAGAGTTGGGGGGCTGGCAAGTGGCATGGTGGTTAAAGGCACTGGATTGCCACATGGTAGACTGTGGTTCGAGTCCCGGACCTGGCGGCTTGCTTTCACACTTTGTCTCTCTCTTTCTCACTCTGTCCCTCTGTGGTCAAATTGAAATAAGCAAATGAATAAATAAATTAAATAAAGTTAAATAAAATAATTTTTTTAAGAAAAAATAATTCTAGAGTTGGAAATTGCTTTTCCTAAGAATTTTAAAGCCATTATGTTTTGTTTCCTATGGTGGTTTTTGAGAAGTCCAATGACATTCTTATTTCTGATCTTTTGGAGTTTTAAGTTATTCTCTTTGATTTTTACAGTCTAAAATTTTATGATGATGTGGTCTGATACAGTTTCAGATTCACTTTGCTGAATATTTTATGGTCTCTTTGAATCTGAAAAGTCATGTTATTGAAAATTTTTATTAGTTGCTCTCATAACAATTTCCTGTCGCCATCTTTTTTTCTCTTTCCTAAAATTCCTAGTAGTTTTATGTTGGATGCCTTGGACATTTTTTTTCCTGTTTTATTCTCTTTTCATCTCTCTGATTTTTTTTTTTTTTAATTTTGCTATAGGGCACATGCACTCACCAGAAAGAGAAAGCAAGACCGAAAAAGAGAGAGAGAGTGAGAGAGACAGAGTGAGATATCATCTCCTAGGGGGGCATGGCCATGCCACAATCCCCTCTTCTCAACTCTCCTCTCAGGATTTGGGGCAAGTACACACACATGCTCAGCATGTCCTACAAGCAACCAGATCTGGGATTCAGACGATGTAGTCGGACATGTGGGATCCAGCTGCCTTAACCACCACACCACTAGCTGGCTCATCTTTCTGACTTTTTTTTAAAGAGATTTTCTGCTATAGTGCACAGGTGCTTGCCCGAGAGATAGAGAGACAAAAGCAAGAAATCACTCACTGTGGGGGTGTCTATGCTGCAATCCCTTCTCCTCCATTCTCCTCTTAGGATTTTGGGCATGTACACACACATGCCTGGCATGAGCTTGAGGCCATGGGGTTCAGGACTTGAACTGCAGTCAGCCATATGGGAGTCCGGCAACATAACCATTACACCACCTGCCAGTCCCTCATCTCTCTGACTTTTAATTTTACTTTTGAAAAATTATTTTATTTAGCTTTATTTATTTATTCAATTTGACCAGAGAAGGACAGAGTGAAAGAGAGGAAAGCGACAAAGCAAGCCACCAGGTCTGGGACTCTAACTGTGGTCCACCATGTGGGAGTCCAGCGTCCCTAACACCATGCAGACTGTTGACTCCTTAGTTTTACTTTTTGAAGGATTTCTTTAACATTTTTCTCCTCAAACTCCCATCAGATGTTTTATTTCTGATCTCACATTTTCCATACACAAGAACTCTTTCTTGTTTTTTCATCGTGTCTTATAGCAGATACTATGGGCACCCTGTCCATAGATGGTTAGCATTTGCCCCTGCTTGCTGTTCAAGGCTGTTGGCTACAGAGATGTGTGACTCTCTGGCCAAAGGCTGTCTCCTTCCAGGTAGTGTCCTCAGCCTAAGTCCAGGACAAGCTGGAATAAAGGAAGGTCAGTTCCCATGGAAGCAGTTGTCATCTGGTATTCCCCAGTCAGATCCAAATTCAATTGTCTACAAAAAACAAACAAACAAACAAACAAAAAAAACTGGCTTGAAAACACTCACTTTATTGGCTTCCTTTCCTTCTGTGTCTCATTTGCCCAATTCTCAAACAAAAATTACCTGACAGAAATTACTTGTACTGGAGTCATTGTCTAATTTAGTAGAATCTTATTCTTGTTCTATGAATACACTTTTTCCCCTAAGTTTATTCATTTATTTCATGAGTGAGAGAGACAGACACAGAGAGAGAGAGAAAAAGAGAGAGAATGAAGCAGAGAGACAACACCCTCAGCGTGGTCCTAATGCCGTCCACCCCAGCCTTAGCCAGGTGGCCCAGATCACAATGCACTCAAGTGCTTGTTGCACTCAGGAAGGTGTTCTTATGCAAACCTGAAGCTTTCCCATCGGGGAAGCCTTGCAGAGGATCGCACCACTGCCTGGCCCCCTGGATGCAACATCTTATTTTCTCTCTGAGAATATTAATTACAGTAAAATCTAACTGTTTCATTTTGTTTTCTGCCATAGGGCACATGTACTCACAGGAGAGAGACAGAGAGAAAGTGAGAAATCACCTCCTGGGATGGGGCGTTGGCTGTACTTCAATCCCTTTTCCTCCATTCTCCTCCTGGTATTTTGGGCACGCACACTCTGGGTCCGGGGCTCCAACCATGGTCAGCCGTGTAGGAGTCCAGTGCCTTAACCACCACGCCACGTGCTGGCCCCAATAAGCTAACATTTTTTAAAAGAAGGTCATGCTTGCTGCTACAAAGACTTAGCTTGACCCATAACATCTGCAGGTTAATTTTTTAAAAATTATTTCATTTTATTTTATTTATTATTGTTATTTTTTAATTTGCTATAGGGCAGGTACACTCACCAGAGAGAGACAGAGAGAGAAAGTGAGAAAGCAAGCTGCCAGGTCTGGGACTCAAACTGAAGTCAGTCATGTGGTAGTCCAGCACCCCAACCACCACGCCACCTGCTGGCCCCTCTGCAGGTTAATTTTCTGGGTTTTCTCTAGTGGTAAGTCTCTAGGTTCTTGCTATGGGAGGATAGATACCTGACTGGAGCATCCCTGGAGTCAAATAGCAGGAAGAACCAAAATTCATGCTGACTTTCACGTATCATCCCTGTTTTTTAATATGATTTTCTCTCCCTGCCTTCTGTTGTGCCTGGTGTCCTTAGGTCTGGAGCCTCCCTGGTCCCACTTTCCAGTAGAACAAACCTTCACCAAGATTGAGAAGGGATACCTGGCTATACTAGATTTGAAAAGAGCTCCCAGGTGGTTATCCAGTTACAAGTGTTGTGTAAGAAATCACCCCAAATACTCTGGATGGAAAATCTTATTTTGTATTGATGTACAGTGAATGAATGTAAATAAATAAATAAAACACAATTTTAAAACACTACCTCAAAACTAATTAAGACAACACCAACTGATTTTATTATCTCTCATAATTCCCATGGCTGCAGAATTTGGGAAGGGTTTGAGTGGGTGGTCTAGCTTGGGATCTCTAATGCTGTTACAGCCAGATGGTGACCAAAGCTGGAATAACAGGGAACTGGCCAGGCATCTGTCTCTCTGTAGTCTCAGGACCTCTGCAGGTGATTTCTCTGTTTGGGCTATTTTGATCTTCCTCACAGTGTGGCAATCTCAAGGAAGTCAAAAAGCTGTTTCCACAGAGGTTTTTGATCTGGCACAAGATTTCCAGCCTTGGAAATTATGCCATGTCTTTTCTACTGCATTCTGCTGTTACAAGTGAATTACTTGGGTTGAATCTGCCTCCGTGAGTTCAAGGGGAGGGAACATAGACTTCAAATCTCAACAGGAGGAATGTCAGTCACATCATGAAATATGGGGTTGTCGGAAAAGTCATGATGTGTTTTTTTCTATGTAAAAACGCATCATGACTTTTCCAACAACCCAGTAGCATGCAGAATGGGATGGTAGTGGCCATCTTTGGAAAACACAGTCTCCATGGTGATCTCACTGCTCCCTGTACAGGGACTCTAGTCATACTTCTGTTCTCAGCCCCACTCTACGCACATCATTCTCATTCAGTTCCTGGCAGTTCTGGGTTTCGGTCCATAAATCTCACTGTTTATTGTGGGGAGCTGTATGGATAGGTATGCAGACTGGGTCAAACTTGGTGGAACCACATCTTAGGGGTAGCATCTGGGCCCCAATCAGCATAAAGTTCAAGTCAAAGAAAGCTCCCTAGATAATTAGCAGTCCAGGTGGTCTATTGGACAGTCTTCTAGCACTCACTGAATGGACATACAGTACTCTTTTGCCTTATTTTCAAGTTTGCGATAATTTTTATTACTATCTCGTTCTTTCCCCTGGTTCATTAAGGAATTCTGTGCAAAATTTCCCTAAGAGAAAGTGGACACTACTTCTGTGGTCCCTTGTCATCTTTCATCTTCCTCCCCTCTGCTGCTAGGTAGGTAAGACCAGTCCCAGGGCCCTGTGAATTTCTAATTAGTCATTGTGCCTGGTCAGAGTTCTTTTCCTTTCTTCCTTCATGCCTCCCTCCTTTCTTGTTTTCATTTTAAAAGATATATAACTTTTAAAAAAATAATTATTAATTTGACTTTATTTATTTATTTTAATTTGACCAGACAGGGAGAGAGTGAGTGAGAGAGAGAGAGAGAGAGGGAAAGTGAGAAAGCAAGCCGCCAGGTCCAGGACTCAAACTGCAGTCAGCCATTTGAGAGTCCAGTGCCCTTAACCACCATGCCACCTGCTGGCTCCAAGATATGTAACTTTTTCTTTTTTCTTTTTATTTTTGGAAAGGTTTTTTTGCTATAGGGCGCGTGTGCTCGCCAGAAAGACAGAGAGAGACATAGAGACAGAAAGCGAGAAATCACCCCCAGGGGGGATGGCCATGCTGCAATCCCTTCTCCTTTTTTCTCCTCTCGGGATCTTGGGCACGCACGCACATGTGCCCGGCGTGAGTTTAAGCCACCGGGTCCGAGACTTGAACCGCGGTTGACTACATGGGAGTCCAGTGACATAGCCATTACGCTAACTGCTGGTCCCAAGATATGTAACTTTTAAAAAAGTGTATTTACTTATTTGTTTATTTCATGAGAAAGAGAAAGAGAGAGAGAAGTTTTTTCAACAGGGTCTTACCATGCCACAATCCTCTCAGCCCTCTCAGTCAGCCAGGACCATAGATGTGATCAGGTTGACCTGGGATCTGAACCTGGGCCTCCCATGTGGCTCCAGCATCACACAGCAGCGGCCCACTGACTGTGTTATCATTGTTTAGCCCTAAAATATTAATATATGGCTTTTAAACTTGAATGAGATATAAATTCACCTACCACGCATCCATGTAAGCAATTCACTAATATGTAGTATATCCACAGAGTTACACAGTCACTTTTAGAACATTTTATCACACCCTAGAAAGGAATCCCATACTCATTAGCAGTCAGTTTCCATTCCTGTCTAGTCCCTGGCAACCCATAATCTACATTCCATCTCTGTATTTTTGCATATTATGGGCATTTTCCGTAAGTATGTGATCTTTTGTGTCTGGCTTCTTTCACTTAGCATACTATTTTCAAGGTTCGTTCATGTTGTAGCATGCATCAGTACTTCATTCCTTTTTATTGCCAAGTAATATTCCACTGGATAGATATAGCACATTGTCTTTTTCTACCAATAAACTGATGAACGTGTGAATGGTTTCCACTTTTTGGCTATTGAGTAAAATACTGCCGTAAATATTTGTTTCAAATTTTTTGTGGACATTTGTTCTCACTTCTCTTGGTATATACCTAGGGTGGAATTCTGGATCATGTGATAACTCTATATTTAACCTTTCTAGGAGCTGCCAAGCTGCTTTCCAAAGTGGCTGTACCGTGTTACATTCCCACCCACAGTGCATGAGGGTTCCAACTTCTCCACATCCTTGTCAACACTTGTTATTATCTGTCTTTTTAGTGACAGCAATCATAGTGGATATGAACTGATATCTCAGGGGTTTGCAGCCTTGCTTCTTCTTTTTTAAAAAAGAATTATTTTATTTAACTTTATTTATTTTATTTTGACTAGAGACAGACAGACAGACAGACAGACAGAGAAAGGGGAAGCAAGAAAGCAAGCCACCAGGTCCAGGACCCAAACTGTGGTTGACCATGAGGGAGTCCAGCAACCTTAACTATCACACTACCTGCCGACTCCACAGCCTTTCTTCTTAAACCAATCTTGCACAGAAGCCAATTTTGCACACAATCTGAGGCACCCAGTGCTGTGGCCTCTGGTTATGTCTCTATGAGTGGGTTGGGTCTGATCAACGAGTGAGACTGTGTGTTAGGCCAGCCCACAGAGGGGAACTCCCTAAGGGGCAGGGCAGTTATATCAAGCCCTACCTGTGATCCTTAGACCACACAGGGATTGGGTTCTTGTGGTCAATAGAGACAGTAATTGGCAGGGGAGACAGGCATGCAGGGAATGCAGCCTGCACCTGGGCCGGGCCCCTTCAAGGAGGTCCCAGATCTCTGCAAGGTGTCATTTGAGGGTTGTCCAGAATAAAATGACCTGTTTCTCCACCCTGCCATACTATCAGAGATTCTATCACGTTCCCAGAGGTAAGTAAATAAGTTGCCGCCTTTTAGAAAATATGAATCCTGGGAACCAGCAGTTAACGTAATGGCTATGTCGCTGGTCTCCCACGTAGTCAACCGCGGTTCACGTCCCGGACCTGGTGGCTTAAAACTCACGCCGGGCACGTGTGTATGCGTGCCCAAGATCCCAAGAGGAGAATGGAGGAGAAGGGATTGCGGCATGACCATCCCCTCTGGGGGGTGATTTCTTGCTTTCTGTCTCTCTGTCTCTCTCTGTCTGGCGAGCGCACGCGCCGTATAGCGAAAATCTCTAAAAAAAAAAACAAACCATATTTCTGCTCAGGACATTGCAATCCTGGTGGTGTTCTACCCAGGACACTCTAGTCCCAGAATCTGCATGATTAAAGCCAGTCCCAGCTTAAATGTCATCTCCTCAGAGAATTCTTTCTTTCTTCCTTTCATTGCCAGAGTGTATGTGCACTTGCAAGAGAGAGAGAGAGAGAGAGAGAAGGAGAGCCCCCACCAGAATCTCATCTCCATTCTCCATCCTGTCCCATTTTGGAGCACATAAGCACATACGTCCAGAATGTTCTTTGAGTGACCTAGGCTAAGAATTGAATTATGATCAACCATGTGGAATCCAGCTCCTTTAACCACTAGACTATGAGGCCAGCTCAAGAGGGGCCTTTTTTAACACTCCCTCCCTCACCTAAAAGAGCCCATCATTGCCAGCTTGCTCACTATCAGAAAAGAGAGTTACAAATGTAGGAAGGAGGAAACATAGAATGAATGCTTTGGCGTTAGATTGAAATTGGAGATATGGAATGAACTCAAGGTTTTCAATAGACATAGATGTGCAGAAACAAGTGAAGATGTAAATGATATCTGTGTGCATGTGTGTGTATGTGTGTGCACATGTACATAGATTCTCTAGCTCAATCCACTGGAGAGGCCTAGAGGCAGCAGCAGCCCAGTGACATGAAGCATAGCTCATGCCCGTAATTTGTCTACTCAACACTATTCTCCACTAAAAGGAATCTGGGACCAGCAAATGGTGTAATGATAATGTTGCTGGACTCCCACATCCCAACCATGGTTCAAGTCCCGGACCAGTGGCTTCAAACTCACGCCAGGCATATGTACATGTGTGCCCAAAATCCCAAGAGGAGAATGGAAGAGAAGGAATTGCAGTGTGGCCATCTCCCCGGAGGGTGATTTCTCTCTCTCTCTCTCTTTCTGCAAGAAGGACATGCGCCCTCTCATAAAAATCTCTCTTAAAAATCTCTCTTGATGGCAGTGCTGGGGCAGGAAGAGCATCAGATGAACCTCTGGCATCTTTTGTGTCCAAAAATAAGAAAGTCATCAAAGAAAGCAGGTAAGGGAGTGTGATGGTTAAGACACTGGACTCCCACATGATCATCTGGTTCGAGTCCCAGACTTGGTGACTTGCTTTCTCACTTTCCCTCTCTGTCTATCAGGTCAAATTAAAAAATAATAATAATTAACAAATAGAATGAAATAATTCTTTTTTTAGAAAAAAGGAAGTCAACAAAGGATGGTGGGACAAGTCAGAAAGATCCAGAAGCCAGTTGGAATAGGGACATTTTGAACAAATAAGGTACATTTTGAGCATCAAAATAGCTCATGATAATAACTGATTATAACTCATTGGGTAAAATAAGAATTTAGAAATCTATAATAATATGACTAAACGAAGCATGATGAAGACCAGAACAGTTATATACTTTTTGAAGTATTTCACTCCAAAATATGAACTTATTTAAAAAGTAAAAAGAATGGGTAGGCCCCATAACACAGCAGTTAAATCCTGTGTGTAGG